>NC_137651.1:25855576-26233281 GCF_963422515.1 Blennius ocellaris | reverse complement strand
TCAAGTTTTGAAAGTAGAGCACAGCTAGTTCACAAAGTAGAGTTGAGAGTGCAACACAAACAGTAAATGTTAGAGAATATGCAAAAGTGGGACAGAGAGGTGATCTAACACAGCAATCAACAGTACAGAAATAAGTAAAGTTCGACTGGGTGATAACATGGGTGCCAGGTCTGGACATGAAGCATAATCCACTGTATCCTCTGACTTAGGAGGTAGTTGTGTCACTGGTTTCCACAATCTCTGGAGTTGAATGGAGGTACATAAGTCCAGCTGCTGGTTGTAAATTGACTTGTGCGGGCGGTAGCACCCTGGGAGGTGGGAGCACGTACTAATTGACTCTGCTTTTTTTTTTTTTTTTTTTTTTAGAAGCACACAGCCTTTGTGGGTAAACCAAGAATGATCCAGTCACTCATCCCCCCCCCCCCCGCGATCAGCCTCTGTCTAAACGCCCCAGTTGTTAAACCCAGACCAAATGATCGAAGAATGGCATTTCCATATGGCTTCTTCTTTGAGACCAGTGAAGCAGAAAATACAAGATGACTGCATAAAACACATTAAAATGATGCAAGAGAAGCCTGCATTCCCACCACAAGACAGCTCCAAGAGACAGAAAAATGGCACTTCCTGTCCTGTTAAGACATAAATAAAATAAAATTTTAACTGAAATGTCTGAAATGTCTGATTACAGGTTGCAAATATAGTAAGTGAGCCCGAAGGAGAACTAATGCAGAGAAACACTTGAGAGCCGGTGGCAAGAAAAAAATGGTGTCACACAAAAAACAGTGCAGACTGTCAGAATCCTCCTCCAACATGTAAGATTATTTACTTTTTTCTTCTCAGACGATTTACATCCACTCAAGTACTATAATAGCTTATCCAAAGATGCTGTAGCAGCTATCTGACAAATAGGGAGGAAAATAGGCAACAAGTGAAATCCGTCAATTCAATTCCCATTCTCAAGAGCAGAATGGGAATTTAACCATTTAATCCCTTGACAAGTAGAGGCTAAATAGAAAGAAAGATTCTTGACAGATAAATGTAGAATCAGAAAAGCTCAAACCCCTGATCCCTTTTATTGATTTCCATTTCCTTACTTTGCTGATACTGTGATTTGAGTAGAAACAGAGAAGAATTTCAACGATTCGAAGCATAAAATTTGTGGCTGCGGCTTGCTGATAAACGTGTTTCCCATCTGTCAATATGTCCACTGCCTGGTGTGAAAACAGCAAAGAAGCAGTGGAAGACACCTGACAGATAACACAATAATAACCAAGCAAAAACACTGTGTAAGATACCCAACTGCATGTTCTGACAAAACAAGCCATGTAATAACCTTAGACAACCGGTGTCTGGGACAAAGTATTACTTGTGATATTTGACTAAACTTCCCCTCCTTGAAAATAGCTGCATCCAGTAACAGGGAGCCATTTCATCATCATCGAGACATGAGCCAAAGCTGCAAGCTCTTCACTCAAGGCTCAAAACATTCTCTTCATTCCCTGACTAAAGTCCCCAATATAAACAGCACACTCCAAATAGTTGTAGAGGTGAGTCTGATTCAACATC
Organism: Blennius ocellaris; assembly: GCF_963422515.1. Taxonomy (NCBI): domain Eukaryota; kingdom Metazoa; phylum Chordata; class Actinopteri; order Blenniiformes; family Blenniidae; genus Blennius; species Blennius ocellaris. The sequence continues at coordinate 26,231,715 of NC_137651.1, read as the reverse complement.
CATTCTGTCTTTAATGCTATTTGTGCCGTCTCCTGTATGCAGGAAACACTCCGTTTTGTCAAAATTTCTCCATTATTCAGGTTCAGTGCTCATCATCATGTTTTATTCATCTCTTCTTTGTTATGCAGTCTTTATTCAGAGGACTTGAAAAGAAAAGGGATATGTGGCTGTTGCATCAACTGATGGAAACAATTTTTAAAAAAATTGAATGGAAACAAAAACAAAGGACAAATCACTTGTTTGAGAACAGGTCATGAAACTAATGAAGGGCCACTCCATTTCCCCGACTCACGCCGACACAAAAATGAATGTACCCCTTCCAGAAACATTTCATGCAACGTTTGGAGAAGGATTTGCTAAAGAGCTGACAGCAGAACCACAATGAGCTCAATGCTGAGCGAGATGAAGTTTGAGTGCCCAAGTGCCTCCATTTAGTTCCTACGGCAAAAGCAAAGCTTAATCTCCTGTCAGCTCCCCTCAAGCTAGTCTCCCAGGACTCGGGAGCGCTCTCTCCCATCCATCACCTCAGCAGGGACCAAAGGGAGACTCCCCAAAGGAACGAGGATCACAGTCATTTGCATTCGCACTCGAACCATCAAGGCACAACAATCCCACTGTGACACTCTCCATTTCATTATATCACAACTGTCATCCCAATGACATGCAAAATGCCACCGTACGGCAATTACACTTTTCTTCAAAGTCGAAGTGCTAATTACAGTGTACCAAAGGCCAGCAGTTCTCCTTCTACAACATATCAGAGGAAACATTTCACTGCCTGTTTCACTGCCCGGCGTCACACGTCTGTTTCAGAACGATTCATGAACGTGCCAGCAATTGTCTTCTGAACCGCCGGCTCCTCAATCAATCAAACACTCAGCCAGTCCGGCTGAGGAGCACGGCATTTCCATCACAAAAGTCCAGTTTGGATTGCTTCAACTGAGTGCTGCAGCTCAAGCATGTGGCCGTCTGCAAATCAAAATGAGGCTTTGTTGACAGGTTTCCACATAGACTTCAGGTAATTAAGTGTACCTTAAACCTTTAATATAACCAACAGGTGAAAAAAGAAAACCCATAAAATAAGGAAGCAGTGTTGTGAGGTTACAACAGGTAATAGAAGCTCATAAGAGGGACTATGTAATGGCTGTCAGGACTGAACAACTAGGGCTTGCAGCCGAGTGATTTCTAGCTTCCACGCTGCCAAGTTACTACAAAGATTACAATTCACCACCACACAATTTCCAAGCCTGAATAATAGCGCATTCAGAGTCAATGTTCGTCCACCATTCAGTTTATTTCCCAAACGTTCCATCCAACTAAGATGAGGAATTAGAGCCGGAAAATCTTCTTATCCCACCGCTCATAGTGATATCTATATGGGCTTGTAGAGCTCCGGGACCCGAGGATGGAGCCAAGCCATAAACAACCACCTGGTTGCTAACTCAATTCACACCCAATTAAATTCCAGTCTGGAATACAGAAGAGACCAAGCGCTAATATAAGAACGCAGAAGCAGAGCCGGTGTTTTCATACACACATCCATTATTCCTAATGTTCCTTTTATTTGATAATCTATTCAGTGAGCAGCTTGGAATATTCCTCCGTTTATGAATTTGGCACTGTTGTGTTTCTCACAAATGGTTATTACCATGAGAAACACAAATGGTTTTCCCCTGTGGATAGCTGCAACAGGCTTCACCTCTCCTTGCATTTGTGAGGGCATCTCCCACTTGTTTCTGCCTTGGTAATGAGGGAAAAGTCTGGAACATGTTGTATATCAATTGGGCCATCAAAGACAGGAGGGGGCATTTATGGCAATGCACTTTAACCTCGGGGTTAAAGACCAAATTCTTTGTTTTTGCATGTCAAAAGAAAAGAACCCCAACAACTGCTTCAATAAAAAAAAGACCTTCTTTTTAAAAGATGCCTGAACACTTTGGTTTTAAATAATTTACCCCACTAAAAGAAGACGTCAGGGCAAAGCAGATTTGAACAATGTCTCATCACACTTTCAAAACAGTGCCTGCTTAACCAAAGTGAGTTGTTTCCATGATGCCTTAAGAGCAATTTTTTGAGACATTTCTCACTCCCTTGATTAAACAGCTTCAAAAGACTTCCACTGTGGATCCCAAGGGAACCAGTTAATCCTGATCTTCTCCACAAGCAAAGGGATCATCTCAATATAAATCAGACAGGGCTTTTGATCAAAGTATTCAATCAGGCTCGAACACATGACAACAGGAGGAGCCCCCACTGCGAGCAAGGTCAACATATTAGTTGTTCTCAAGCTCAGAGGAATATAGATTGATAGAAATTAGATGTTCCAAATATATTTTCCTCGAAAAGACTCTGGAGTCATAAAACTCAAAAGGGGTCACTAAAACATTCACAACACGCCACGTAAATCTTTACAAGCTGCAGTCTGTCAGAGAAAATGAGGACATCAAAACATCATCTGCCATTTCTTGATTTTTCTTGACCTGCTTGCATTTGGGGCATGCTTTTACACGATATAAACAAAACAGCAAACATCAGTCTAAACCTTCAAATCCCATCTCAAAGAGAAGCATGGCTTCATGGCGTGTATGCTGTTGGCCTATTTTGTTTTCCAATTAGAAGACTGTCAATACCACCCCCCAATAATGACACTGCTTTCAATAAGTGTCAAACGCGCTTATTAGGCATGTGTTTGAATGATTAGGCCCACTTTGGAAAGCTTTAATGTTGGGACAATCAATGACAAAGTATATGCTCCATTTATCCATCAATCAATCACCAGCACAGCCCTAAAAGCCCTCACCCATCCAAAGCATACAGGCTTTGGATGTGGCTTTGTGACACCAGCATGACCCCAGTGACAAATGTCATCACTATTATTTAGGAATAAAAATCCGGACTTAACCACAAAATAAAAGGAATCCAAAGGTTGAGGAGCCGGACAAAGGCTACAGTAATTAGTATATTCATCTTCCATTCATCACGACAAAGAGGCTGGGCATGGCATGTTTTAATTATCATTCCAGAGCTCTCTCGTCTTTGAGTTGCCTTCACAGTGAAATATTGGAAAACTTGCAGGCTGCTGCTGGCCTACATGGCTCGTACACATCGCCATCTGCCTGCTGCCTGGGTAAGTTCATTACTCGGCTGCCCAATAAGTATTCTGCATTCGTTTTTTGAACAGGATTGAAATCAAAGAGAGACAAACATTTTCCAATTCCCCCCTCTCAGTCATTTGTACATCACATTTTGCCAGACATCCCGTGCAATCACACATCAATGCATTTAAATCAAGTCTCAAAACATCCACACAGAGGGAGAGAGGTCATGATGTATTAAGGCTGATTTCTGTCGGCTTACCTTGAATGTGCAGCGCCATCAGGAGCGCCCATATCCCCACACACATCGCCATGGCACCGCAACTATCCGGATCTTGTCTGATATAGAAAAAATAAAAAAATAAAAACCTGAGAGTGGACGGACAGGGGAGGGGGGGGGGAGGCTCACTCGAGACGACAAAGACCACGCATGCAACTTCTGCAAAATCCCACTTCCACCCAAACTAGTCAGCGTCCCTCAGTGAGCAGCGGGGGACTTTGTGGAGGATCGGCAGTGCGCGCCTCCGTGCCAAAGCATCAATTTCACGTCCGCGTCTGATTATCCTCCGTTTGCGCAGAGTTTTGCTCTGGGGGAGAACCGGGCTGGGTCCCCGAGATCCGATCCGAGCGGCTGCAGATTTGCAGTGGAGGTGAGATCAAGCTTTTTGGGAAGGAGGGCTTTTGCTCATGAAAGGGGCTCTTTCAGTTGAAACCATCCAGCCTTTGTCGCTCCATCCACCGCAGCGGCTGCTCCAACTCTCTCTCTCCCCTCCCCTCTCCCTCTCTCTCTCTCTCTCTCTCTCTCCCTCTCTCTCTCCCAGTGTTGTGGATCAGAGGTAAAGTGGGCGGGAGGTCCTCGATCGATGCTGCGCTGGGAACTTTCCAACACTTGGGAGAGTTCCTCCGCAGAAACGCGATCTTCCCTCCCCTCCTTTTCCGCTTGTGAAACTGACACAGCAGCTCGCAGATTAGGTGTGGGGACAGTCCCTGCGTTAGTTCCGTAAGTTCCCGGCTCTTCCTGCCTCTGCAGCCAGCGGAAGAATCCGGTGAAGTTGAAACTCTGGAGGTAATGCCGAGATGCACCCTCCTTGTTCGATTTTTTTTTTTTCCCTCCCCACTCCTTGTTCTGTTTTGGATGAAACAACGGAGACTCTTTATCCCGCTATGCGCGCCTCTCTCCCGCCACGGTGCGCTGCTGCTGCTGACTATCGCTGACGCTTTGGGAGAGATCGGGATCGGGTGACGTTGTTTCAGGGAGGAGCCTGGATTGTCCTGCAGAAAGCAAATGTGTGCAGCGCTTGGAAACACTTCGGCAGCCCTGCAGCTACTGCGCATACGACAAAAGACCCCCCCCCCCCCCCCCCCCAAATAAAAACAAAAAAACAAAACAACTTTTGCATGTACTTTTGATGATATTCAAATAATGGCCAGTGCGTAAGAGTGCGTAAAAGCTGTGCAATGTACCCGTTTACAGGTTTGTCTATCTCACTGTGGGGGAATATATCGTGGTTCCTGGCCACGTACAGCCCAATTTCAACATAGCCACTAACATGATCAATCAATCAATCAATCTTTATTTCTATAGCACTTTTTATACATTTAAAGCAACACAAAGTGCTTCCACAAGAATTAAAAACAGTGCAAAGACAAAATAGATGGATTAAAAAGCAGGTGAACACACACGCACACATGCAGACACACACCATAGGTGAAGACATGCCTAGTGATATGGAGACATGGCAGGACACTGAGGACTAAGGTGAGGAAAGGGACATATTTGGGCCGTCCACACTGGGGGTGGCACAACTTCCGACCACAGGGGGCGCCGCCCCACAGATCCCCCCCCAGTCGGGCAGACAAGCCAATCCCACCACATACGCGGGGGACCTGCCAGGTGCCCGGGCAGGGAAACCCATGGGACGGCTCCACCAGCGGCAAAACCGGCCACCACCAGTGTAGCGCCCCCTAGAGGAACCACTGGAGATAAAAAAGAAGGTAAAAATAAAGATAATTATCTGAAATAAATAAATAAATAAATAGAAGTAGATAAATACATTGATCAAATACATAACTATATACACACGTACATGTATAAAATCAGTTAAAAGCCTGATTAAAAAGGTGAGTTTTTAACCCTTTTTTAAAAACCTCAATGGACTCTGCAGCCCTGAGGTTCCCCGGCAGGCTGTTCCACAAACGGGGGCCATAGGAGCTGAACGCAGCCTCCCCGTGAGTCTTGGTCCTCGTTTGAGGGACAATTAAAAGGCCGGTGCCGGAGGACCTCAGGGTCCACGAGGGTTGATATGATAAAAGTAGTTCGGATAAATAAGAGGGTGCAAAACCATTAAGACACTTAAAAACTAGTAAAAGAACCTTAAAATCGATCCTGAAGCGAACGGGGAGCCAATGCAGCATTTTTAAAATAGGCGTGATGTGGGCCCGCCCTCTGGTCCTCGTCAGCACTCGTGCGGCAGAGTTTTGTAGGAGTTGTAGTGGTGCTAAAGTTTTCTTGGGGAGACCAGAGAGCAGGGCGTTACAATAGTCAATTCGACAAGAGATAAAAGCATGCATTAGCACCTCCGCGTTTGCCTGAGAGAGAAATGGGCGGTGATGGATGATGGACTATTTTGACATTTAATTCCATATATGTTTTCCCTAACAAGCTTTTTTTGGCCATTATTGACCCCCTCTTCTTACATAACTCCAAAATCAACTCCCTAAATGTGTGGCCTATATTTGACTTTTAATTTTGTTGCATCCAAAACCTTATTTTTAGATTAATGTTTCCCAAAACTCGTCACTCCTGCAAGCAGTTTGCACTTTTGGTTCAAAGCAAGAAGGTTCAAGTTCACACACCAAGTGGGCCTTTTTTATGTGGAGTGTGCATGTTTTCCCTATATGTGCATGGATTTTCTCCGGTACCGCAGTTTCCTCCCGCAGTCTAAACCAGGGGTGTCAAACTGATTTTAGCTGAGGAGCCACATCAACTTTACCTGACCTCTGGAGGGCCGAACAAGTCAAACATAACATGTTAAACTGCAGATACGGACAAATGCAGTCTTTCCTTTTGATGCTTTTGTAACTGCAAGAATGTGCCAGTCTATTCTGAAATATACATATTAAAGGAAATCCAATATTATTATATTTGCAAAAAAAAAACAACACAAAAAAACCCTCAGTCACCTGCATATGGATATCGTATTTTTATTCAGGATTAAAACAATTTGTCATCATCTGGAAATTGTTTTGAGTTTATGTGTCTAAAGTATCACTTCACATAAATTGGACACCTTTATTGTGAAAGGTGTTGCGTCATGTGACCTCCACAGACGCATTAATGTCGGGAGTCAAATTCTGACCAAAAGCGGTTTTGAATGTCATTTTTGCCAATCTAGCGTTTTTAGATCAGCCTCTGTCAGTTTTCATATTTATACTTAAAAAAAAAAAAAATCACATGGTGGGCCGGATTAGATCCTCTGGCGGGCCGCTTCTGGCCCCCGGGCCGCATGTTTGACACCCCTGGTCTAAAACCATGCATGTGAGGTTCATTGGTGACCCTAAGTTGCTGAGTTGTGAATGTGAGTGTATTCTTGTCCGTCTCTTTGTGGTTGTCCTGTGATGGACTGGTGACCAGTTCAGGGTGTATCCTGTCCTTGGCCACTGGCTCCAGCGCCCCACAACCCTGCGCAGGATTAATTAAGTGGTGTAGAAGAGGGATGGATGAATGGCTTTGAGACTAAGGCTACTTTGAATGCTGGATCTCATTGCTGGATGGCAGATCCCATGCCTCTCAGTTTTGTCTATTCTGAAACAATGCACAATAAGAACAATATTTCAATGAAAAACTCCAGTAAATGTAATGATTCTTACATTTTCCAATGTAATCTCACAGCTGGACTGACCTCTCTTGGGCAGGTTTTGGCTGACGGGCTTATTGTTGAATAACATAATAATAACAAAGGAATAGTGGTTTGCACTCTTGTTGCATAGCTATAATGCTGTGGATTAGCATGCAGGCCTTTCCGTGTTGAATTGAATTGAATTTTATTTTGATTGCACCAAATACAAAACAGTCATTTCAAAGACTGACAAAAACCCAGCAATTCCACACAAGGAAGCTGAAGTGAGCATGGAAAGGAAAAACTCTTCTTTCACTCGAAGAAACCCGCAGAGCCTGATTCAGAGGTGGAGACTTTCTGTTGTTCTCCTTGGGGTTCCGGGATAAAAGCAGAAAAAAATGATAGAACAGACAGACAGATTGTCGGGAGGGATTCAAACCCTGGCTTGGGAAGGGAGTAGGGATTCTCTGTATGGAGTGTGTATGTCTCCTTGTGTGTATATTTGGGACTCCCTGCTTGGAAAAACATAGTCCACCAAAAAAACCCAACAAACAATCGTCTCACTGCAGTCTTGTACCAGTTCCACAACCAACCGGAGAGCTTGACATTAGGGATTCTGAGCACTTACCCAAAGGGCAAACACTTATAAGTTTTTACTTGCCGGGACAAATTTTTACTTGCCCGAAGTTTAATGGAAATTTATAAGCTAGGGTAATGTATGAATTCAACCAATAGATACATCGTATTATGTTTCTGTAATAGGTTTTTGAATAAACTTGAAGAATATTTGACTCCAATTAGAAATGACTAGGCAAACATAATAGAACTTCACAAATAATTTTTACAATTGGCACTTCTTTCCATGAGAGCATCCATGCAGATTCTGACATAGTACTGAAACATTTAGACATTTAGCTTATCAGAGTTCATTTACACAACTAATTTATTTATTTAATTTATTAAACCCATTTCACATTTTGCAGCCAACCAACAGAGCAGCCGGCAGGGAAGCACTTGTGGGGTCATTTCAGCAACAGTGAAACACAGAAGTGGTGTGAGGCAGGGAGTGAAACACATCAATAAAACTGCTATGTTAATAAATATGTCATCGGGTTTGAATGAATTCAAATGTATGTTTGGTTTGAGTTCTTCCATTTTACAGGGCAGGTCAACAGAGGCGGCTTGTTTTTAAATCATATGCTGACTTCCACATGTGGGATTTAAACTCAGCTGTGAAAGTCAAGGTCAAGACCTAACATGATGCACCATCATGGGAAACACAGTGTCTTCTCTAAAGTGGAAACCATGATTGTTACACCATGGACACTCCCTGCAGCAGTTTCAGACCTCATGTGAACTGCATGAATAAAAAAAATGGTTGGGGAACTGGAAAAGCTGGATCGGGTCTCTTATGGTTATGGTGCATGCAGATAATTATTGAATTGTAAATTATGAACAGAAGATATGACACAGAAGGAAGATGTTTCCTTTGATGATCCTAACAGGAAAGACATGACTCACAATGAGTGTATTTGCACGTAAGGAGATCTGACTTCAAGCTGACTAAACATATCCAACAAAGCCCCACCCCCCCGCCCCCTTCTTGTTTTCGCCTTTCCTCCTCCCTACTCCCCACTCAGCCAGACCATCCAAGGCTACCAAACAGGATCAGACCTGTCGAGGTAAATGGTCGGGAGCATGGATGTGATAACACTTCCCTCTTGTGGACAGTGGTTCTTTAGATAATTACAAAGTTGATTCATGCCTAATGTTGCAGGGGAAACTGCGATGTTCAGACAGTGCCGGTTTGAATGTGATAAAAATCATATGTTTGGAGTTTATCTGCGATCAGCACCACCAAATTATCTGCTGAACAGCACGGGAAATTACCTTGCATGACAAAGGAGTACTGGCCAATTGGTTATTGAGGCCAGGATGGTGGTCACATAAATCATAGAGAATACAATGGGGGGGAAAAAAGCAAGGAACAAAAGCTATTCCCTCCAGATGGATGATGTGCATTTAATAAACATGCCTCCAATCCTGTTAAATGCAGTAATGCTAGACTGGTGCATTTGTATTGCAAGTGTCAAGATAAACTAAAAGCTTGACATTTTTGTTTTAAAAACAAAGCAACAAAGTAAAAAAAAAAAAAACAACAACAAAAAAACACAACTATCTTCGGATTCCTGCATGTCTCTCTCAAAGTAATGCTTTTAACAAAAATATAGTCTCGCCTAGTTGTTGCGCAAACTTTTACTTTTGGTTGGCAAGGCATACACAGAGACGGAAAATTCATAGAAATCATACAACATACCAGGTGTTTTTTTTCTGATTGTGAATGAAACATGCATTATGAATTAACAATGTTAGTTTCCCAAAACATTTTACCTTTTGGAAGATAATGACTTTACGTCACCAAACCTTGGACGGTTAGAGCAGCAGCCTGGAGGCGTTGAGAGATTAGAAGTTGTCTAAATCTGACAGACCTAGAAAATTTGGAAGCGAAAAATATTTAGCTTCAAGGACAGCGACCTTAAGTGTGCCCATGAGCAAGGCGTCTTTATTAGTCATAGCTCTGGAGGCAGGCGCTGGCGGGACCTATAGTGTGTGTGTGTGTGTGTGTGTGTGTGTGTGTGTGTGTGTGTGTGTGTGTGTGTGTGTGTGTGTGTGTGTGTGTGTGTGTGTGTGTGTGTGTGTGTGTGTGTGTGTGTGTGTGTGTGTGTGTGTGTGTGTGTGTGTGTGCGTGCGTGCGTGCGTGCGTGTGTGAAGACATCCGAGTCAAGATCCAGCTGACAGAGAGCTTCCATGCTTGGCTAAACTTCCTGTGACAGATAATGACTAAAAAAAACTCTGGGTTTGCCCCTTGCCTTTGGTGCATTAACTCTGATGCCCTCTTCATTGAGCAGCCGAGGTGATTGATTTACAGGCAAGCTGATGAAATTTGATACACTTTTTTCTGAACTACAGTTTGTGCCGGAGCTCAAGGCGAGGACTGATCTGCTGTGGTGATTCAGGAAGCATCCTGCATAGTAATGCACATTTAACGGAGGCCAGGAAAGAGCAGTGACAGCTGACGTACAGGGGAAGCCCAATGTAGGGAAGGGAAGAGGGTTCATCGAAATGCATCACTGTCATCTTAATGGTGTTGGTGCATTTCAGAGTACAGAGAAAATAACTGGTAATTTGTTGATGGCAGTGTAATTAATGTGTTTAAAGACATAAAAGCAAGGATTATGTTGCTTTATTATGAGTTGAAACACCTATGAAATTGCATTTTGACACAATGTCCAATTCTTAATGTGTTTATGTATCTTGACTACAGGAAACAAGATTTTAATTATTAAAAGTATAAGCTTTCTCCTTCATTCAAATTTTGGTTTTAATAATTTATAAATGATGTTCTTCAAACTCACACAGCAAGTGATATAAAGTTTTTTCCAAACTTTCCAATAATAAAAACATTATTTATCATGATTATATATCATATTTATGGGTATTACAGATAAATAGGAAAACAAAACTATAAAAATTAGGTTCTGTAAAATTATATTTTTATATGTGTAGCTGTTCTTGAAAAATACAGATACACACAAAAAAGAGAAAAATATAATCACATATATTTAAATATACTTCTCTATATAAAAAGACCTATATGTGGATGGATGGGTGGATGGATGGAGGGATGGATGGTGGATGATGGATGGACGGATGGACAAATTGGTCCTTTGTGGGGATTTCTATTAAGGAGATCCACATAAATAATTTGTTTCAGACTGATACTTTCGAATTTAAAATATTTCATTCAAAGTACATTCGACAGGGTACAACAAACCCAATGATCGTGTTAGTTTCATTCATGTCTGAAGGCATAAAAAGTGTGATCAGATTAATTAATAAGTGTGGCTCAAAAATCTTTCCGTTTCAACTTCTGCCATCACCTCAGTGTGAGATGCAGTTGCTGATTTATGCGGCGTGACACGTGTCATATGGGTGGCTTAATGTAAGCTGTCACAATCTTGCATTTGTGAGCAGAAAAATTACGGCAGAACTTTGGCAAAGAAGTGAGAAGCAAAACAAAATCCAGGTTTTTTTCAGTGGTCCAGAATAGCACAAAATCTGCATTGGGCCCAACCCAAGTCTTCCTCCCTGGAGAGCAGACAAGTCTTTTGATCCAAAACTGTTAGCTTCCCTGGCCTGGAAAGCATCTGATTGAGATTTCTTGGAACTACAGAAGCAGTCTTTGGTTGAGTGAAAAGACCAACTTACAGTATCAGAGTGAGCTTAACACTCACTTCTTAACATGTGAAATCCTTTCATTATATTATAGATTAGCAAACTGGGATCCTCAGGCAGGAACGCATAACAAAATGTATTCACATCTTGAAATAACAAACACCCCTACCAGGATGAGTCTTCTAACTGCTGTCTCTAAGCAACTAATAAAAGGTAATTACATGTTGCTAAATAAATTAGTGACCATTTCAAAATATCTTGTCTCACCGGCCTGGAAATGTCTTCAACTCTGATGTAAACACAGTTGAGACGGAACTATATCTACCTCTCCAGTTGATTGACAGGGTCAAGGGTTTGGAGAAACTAGGACGATTGCTGGACTTTGTTTTCAATGAAAGAAATGTTGAAGGAACAAAGAGAGTGTATAATGGAAGTAGAAAGGTGACATCGTGAACTTTGTCCATTGTTTGCTGGGATTGGCTCCAGCACCCTGAGACCCTGAATTGGATTAGGTGATTGGAAGATAGATTGGTGGATGGATGGACGTTCGGCTCCCATAAAGCCTGTTGCAATATTTTGTATTTACCTGATGGGATCTCGTAAATGCATAATTTCGCAACACAAGTGACCATATGAACTTACGGCAGTGGAGCTAGTTGATATGAAACAGACCAGGGAGGTGACATGTTCATTTTCATACACCATCACAGCATGGGAAAACCTTCCCATGAGGAGGACAGGAGTGAACACAGCGCTGCATGAGGCAGCAAAGCTTCTCCACAGTGAACTGAAAGGTCTTATCTTACAGAAACATGGGGACATGTTACAGGTTGTTTTCCCGTGCAAAGAATGGAGGTATCTAGGCCAAAGCCAGACTACAGCAATGTCACACTCCTCAGATCGATGCTGTGATCCCAAAATATGTTAACATCCAGGTCCCACATTTACCAAACACAGTTAATTTCAGATCAAATTCAATCTGGATCAAGCCAAAATAAGAAGCCAATGCTCCAGGAAGTTTCAGATAGAAAACATTTCTTTGTCTTCAACTAAAACAGCCTCCATAATTTTTCAGTTTGGGTAGAAATGATTAAATTCTTTATACTTGTAGTGGAGCTGGTAGAGTAATTTTAGTACAGGGTTTACTCAAAGATGCAATAAAGAAGATAGAAAATGACTGTGTGAATTTATGGAAATGGTTGTACTTAATAATGGCTGCTAAAAAGGTTTTTAATGATGTTTAGTTAAAAAAACAAAACGTCTCCTATAGCTGTTCCATTATGCATGGATTTACAAAGTCACCCTGACAGCGTGGCTTTGAGGCTAGATTGGTAGAAATGAGGTCGCTATTTTTCATGGCAACATGACCAATAGCAGCTCAGCTCTCAGTGTTGTGTAATTTTGTGTCCAGGACTCTTAGGAAATTTGTTAAATAGATCAATGTTATATTTTATGTAAAACATTTTTGTTTATTATTTGCTTGGTGGTTTATCAGGCCAGATGGGAGCCTCATGCGGGCTGGTTTTGGCCCACTGGCCTTATGTTTGACACCCCTGATCTTGCCTCTTAAAAGGATAGTCTTCCACTGTTTTTATTGACAAAGTATTATCAGTTATTGTCAAAAAAAAATGAATCAATAAGGCAGAAAATGGCTCTTTGCCAGTTCAAGCTACAAAATCACTTGCAGAAAAAAAAAGAATGAGGCCCTGAAGAGTTTAACAGCCAGTGGATCTTGTAAAAAGAAATCTGAAAATATCAGAAGTCATCCACCATCCTCTCCTTTTTATTTTATAACTCGGTGTTGAATAAATTGAAGGGAACGTGCTCCTGTGGTTAAAGACAAGAATTTAGACTGGGCACGCTTCACATACTTTGTATATACATATATGTCTTTGTTCTGACCTCTGTCTCTTTAATTTTGCAGCTATGCAAGTGAAAACGTTTGATTTTCTTTTTCCATGTGTCATAAAATATAAAATAAATTAGGTGTTCTGTTTAGTTTTGCTTCCATATTTCCTCAAGCTGTCATAGATGTGAGAAGTAATGTTGTAATAAAGTGAAATGGACTGAAAACGGGATAAATTTAGCCTTTACCAGGCTTCGGTGTGTTTATGGCTGCTCTGCTCGGGACCCGATATGAGGCGGCGAACGTTAACAATTAAGACTGAAGCTGATGATATTTAACACCTTTATGAGCCATCTATGGTTGCCACCATTAATTCTTGACATTTTAGAATCATTTTGAAAATAATAAATCACCCTAAACATTTACAAATCCTAAACCGCACACACTTGCTGTGAACATAGTTCTCTTTTAAAAACTCTTTTAGGTTAAATCTACAACTAAGCAGCTGCTGTGCTTGCCTCTGGCTTTGCGATAAAGTATCTATCTATCTATTTTTAATATTTGCTTGAGTAAAGATCACAGGGAGCTGGAAGATGAATGGCAGGGTACAACGCAGACATGTTGGCCGGTCCGTCACAGGGCTCACACTATGAGGCAGCCACATACATTCTCCACACACTCATTATGGTGTCCACCTAAACTATCAAGCAGATTTATCCACCAACATAACTAATCTGATTAAAAACATTAACACAATTGACACATGTGCAGTGCAGAATGAAGGTCCACAGGATCCGTCAATTTCCCGCCTCCCAATCATTGTCTGTGTGAAATGTACTGCGTAGCGTTGCACCTTTTGCGTAGCCAAAAATTTCATCTGTTCCCATGATACTTACGACTCACGCTGGAAGACTCAATGTGTGGCACAAACTCGTATTGCAAGTCAAAACGAGTTGTTGAAGTTTGGCGGGGAGGAGTAGGAGAAAGTTGCAATATGTGTTGAGATAAACCCAGGGCTATTGCTTTGTTTCGATCGGCTGGCCTCTTCAGATCTTTACCGATTTTGAGAAAATGACCATGGAAAGGCTGCTAAAATTCTATACACACAGTGCTACACACACTTGAATTCAACAGTACATTCACTGCACCATCATATGGATCACATGTCGAGACACATTGTTATTCTTTACAAACAGCTGGTACTGATTGGGCCAGATGGAGGAAGAAAGACAGTTTAAAGGCGTTTTGTTGTTCACAACGTACTGTTGTCATGGGTAGTTGTGTTACATAAAAAGAGCACTCACTCATGGCCCTACAGAAAATCTACAGACATCGTTTTCAAAACGATGTCTGAAATAGAAAACCCAAAACAATTTGTTTTCATTTGAACTGTATAAACGGGACCTGAGAAGGACAGATCAAAGCTTGGACGTCGTCACTTCACCAAGCAAATCAATGCATGAATGAAATGTAAATGGTAAATGGATTTCACTTATATAGCAGTTTTCCATACACACATTTACACATGCACTCTGACACTCACACACCATTAGAAGTTACTGCCATACAAGGTGCCCAGCCCATCAATTGGGAGCAATTTGAGGCTCAGTGTCTTGCGCAAGGACACTTCAACATGTGGACAGGTGGATGGACTGAGCACCTCAATCGGCGGTTGTGAGATGAGCCACTCCACCAACCCAGAAACAGCTCCCCCAGTATACAAAGATACAAAATGAAAAAAAAACAGTTAATCAATTCAGAAGGAACTTTATGAATCATCTGAGCTGAAAATTCCGCAGGGATAAAGAAAAAACATTTAAATAGATAAATGTGTCATGCATATAACCACATGTGAAAAGTTCCCATGGTTTCTTTTGTCTCTGACAGCCGTCACTACTCACTACTCCCTTCTCACTCACTAAACTCCTGACAGCTGGAGGTGTGTCACCGTGGTTATAAGCTTCTATTTAACTGATTCGTGTGGTTGAAGCTGGGAAAAGTGAACTTATATGATTCATTTACGAGTAACAAAGGACCCCGACACATCCTGACCTCTTTCTGCAGCTACCCTTGGGCAGGCACACTGTGCAAGAACAACGGAGGCCAGGTTCGCAGAGGTTTGTTTTGGTTTTCCCTAAGAGCGATCACTGCTAAGAGCTGTCAATCACAGGATATATGCAATATATGTGCAAGAGTATTTATTAATTGTTTTATTTATTAGGCAATTTGAACTTTTAGCACACCTCCATTGGCAAACATTACATTTCTCTAGGATGTTACATCACATTTGGGTTGTTTTCTTGCACAAGATGGCGTTCCAATGTATTTCAGGGCATGTTGCACTAAATGACAAAGAAGGTATTTTGCCATGTTTATAAGGTTCGATGAGGTTGTGAGAAACCAAATAAATGCTTCATAATGATGATAAAAATAAAAAACAATTTCAGAAAAAAAAGAAAGTTCTTCAAATTCTAGTTAGTTTAAAAGGATAAACATGGTGATTTTTCTTTGTCAAGCCTGACGCAGTCTGCTTCCACGCTGTTGTGTCGAAAACCCAACAATTGATGGCTGACCAAAGAAATACAAATAGCCCTCAGCTTTTCATAGCGCATGCACTGAGCAGGTGTTTTATTTATGAATTCTGATATTTTTCTGTTTCAAGACAAGGAAATATGAGGTACTTGTAGATGTGAATTTATGCATGTGGCCCATACTGTTTGTGTGTGTGTGTGTGTGTGTGTGTGTGTGTGTGTGTGTGTGTGTGTGTGTGTGTGTGTGTGTGTGTGTGTGTGCGTGTGTGCGTGTGTGCGTGTGTGTGTGTGTGTGTTTGTGTGTCTGTGCGTGTGCGTGTGCATACAAAGGAAAACTTTGGATAATTCTTGCCTTCGGGGACCGTTTAAGAAAATGCCACTGATTCCAGCTGAAGGAGGAAATCAATCTACAATAAAGCACTGAAAGTCATCTCCTGTTTCTGAGACACCACAAAGAATTGGCTACGAAGGTAGCCGACAAAGTTCAAAATAATAAATCCAGTTGCATACATCAGAAAAAGTGAAAATTGGAAAGACTACATTAAATATTTTAGTATCTAAAACTCATGGATTGCATCTAATACACATGTGAATTCATTGTGAATATCCACTTTTGCACTGGAAGGTGCAAAAGTATTGTGGTTCCATTATCTTTTCCAATGTAGATTCAACGGCTACATATCAGCACGGAGGCGCTTTTGCTGTGGCAGCAGGATAAAATCTCTGCTCGGAAGATAATGAGATGGATCACATGCATGGCAGCATTTGTTAAGTTACATGGTTTTGACGATCTGTCAGCAGGCTCATTCTCAAGCCACTTCATCCGCCTGTATCTCAGATTGGCTGTCCCCGCTATAACTGGCTGCCTTATTGAAACAGGGATGTTTCCGCACTCAACTGACCAGACATGAAAAAAAAAAATAAAATTATCATTTTGAAGGCGCGATCAGGAAACCCTTAAATCATTCACATTTTCATGAAGGCGGCACAATCCTGGATGTAATAAACCACATTTATTTCACTCATTAACGCTAAAAATAGGCAAGTTTTAGCATAACTGCTGCCCTCAAAGCTATAGAAAGCAGGTTACTGTCGTTGACGCCCACGTGTGCCTGGGAGGCATGATTTGCTTTCAATTGAATCAGTTCAAATAGTAAATAGACACTGCCTCATTTACTAATGGTGGAGTATTCATTGTGATGTCTCCCATTCCAGTATGACAACCTTTTCATGCCGAAAGCTTTTCAATTTTTTTTGAATTTTTGAAGAATATCCACTTTGCTGAATTGATTGCCAGGTGGAGAACGAATTGAATCCAGCTTTTGTGCCAGCATTCAAAGCCACGGTTTAGCACATGTGCTTCATAAATTTGCAGAAAGTGCCGCAGGCCTGTCCTGCCTGATAAAAAAAAAAAAAAAAAAGAATATAATTGACATCCTTCTTGGTCCTATACAACAAGGATTTACTATGCTGGATAAGAACCCCTGTTTTTCTTTAACACTCCTTGCAGGGAATAAAGACTCTCCATTACCTCAGCTTCAGGACTTTACAGTCTATTTAAGGACAGTTTAAAATCTGCTACAGCACTATACTAGACCACACCTCTAGTATACAGAGTGACAAGTCGATGCGAACGTCTCAAGGGCAAAAAGTAATGTGGACAAACTTTGTTGTGATGTACAGACTACATCAGCAATTTTAACCCACTAATGATGGAGAGAGACTCTTTTTGTCTAAAGTGTGAATGCGGTACCTGAAGTTGACACAGCTGCTCTGATCGGGGCGTCTGTCCTCAAGTTTGGATGCCTCATGATTCAGCATTAAGGTAACTAAATTACTTTTTCTGTAATTATATTGTCTATCATCTGCTGTGTCACCTACACTGGGATCATTAAGCCCATCTCCTTGTTGAGAGAATGTCTCCGGAACACTGCGCCCACAATGCAAGATCACAAACATCCATTACTGCGACAGGAGACTTTGTTTACCACCATACATTTGACGGGATGACATTTACGTGCTTTTGACTCCAAGTAATCGCACACACATATACGAGCAGACGCATCAAACTTGAAGGGGATTGGGGTTTTTTCTGTTTTGTTTTTCTTTTTGGTCTGTGTAATTTAATGCTCAGTGAATGTACAAACTGAGATTGGACATTTTTGAAACACTGACTGAAACACGCTCGGGCTATTCCCCACTACTGCCTGGGGCAGGAGATTTCATTTCTTTATTTCAAAGGAATACATCATTAAAAGTGTTTTCAGGGAGACACATGGTTTCTGTTGGTGCCCATTAACTTCTATTTATATTTCATGATTTATTTACCAGCCACTTATTAGCATCCTTTTTTTTTTTTTGGACAGTGTGACACAAATGGCCATGCTTGGTTTGATACTAGGAAAGAATAAGGCTTAAATAGAAACTGAGAGGAGTAGACTATTTGAAGTTGAAAGAAGACTTTGTTTTATGGATGGTTATCTGATCGAATTGATGATGTCCTTTCAATGACAGATGAATAAGTCTTTATAGTCCATTGGTAATATAGTTGAAAATTGAGAGAGAGAAAAAACAGATCTGGCAGCAGATACTAGGATGTGAATTGGGCAAGGAAGAATGGGAAAAAAAATATTTTGAACACAGGGAAATACACTGGAGGAACAAAAGGAATATTTATTCAGTACAAAATAATACATAGGGCGTACTTCATACCTTCTAAACTTCACACAATGGGATTGTCATCCAATGAAAAATGCTGGAAATGTCAGACAGAAACAGAAACATTCAAGCATGTAATTTGGAAATGCAAATTCATTAAACCTTTCTGTCGAAAAAAAACCCGAAATTGCAATGGCCACATTATACATTTGTGTTCAGATGTAACCACTGAGGTGATTATGACAGATTAACGACAGCGTCATTTGAAGGTGATGGGTCACTTTACAGGTGTGGAGCATGGGTTCCAGCTCGCTGACTGACCCTGACTGGTTAACAAGGCAGGCCGTATTTGTTTTGTATATTCAACAAACCGAATGGACTGAACATGTCATTGCAAGGCGAAAACACAAGTATCACTTCGCTAAATGCTAAAATCCTCTCATTGAAAAGGAAAGTGGATAGCTGGACTGCACGAGTTGAAATAGGCAGGTTTGATATTTTTCCTGAGCTGAAAGGTTTCATGAAGGGAAAATGATCTCAGTGTGAACACTGAGAAGGAGTCTATCATGTCGCACCTTCTGGCCCTCCTGAAACATTTTAACAAGTTTTTCCCCCAGGGAAACGGCACTGGAAGAATATGATTGGATGTGATCGCCGTTCACTGTAACGACCGCCAGCCATCTGTCATCCAACATGGAGAATGCACTATCAAGTGACCGCACCTTAAGGACAGCTTTTAATTCAAAGCCACTTTCTGAATCCTGGGTTTCAGTTCAGAAACCCTAACCCTATGGACATACCTGTGCAAAAATACTTTCTCAGCAAAGACGTATATTAAACAAAAACACAGATCTAATCTACATATGGAGGGTGATCTCGAGTGGCAGAGTCGCCGACCCATAATAGACTTACTGTGTAATTTATTAATTCCCAAAATCAGTGGTGATACATTTCTTAGGTGGGGCTCTTCATTATCACCCGCCCCCACCGCTTGTTGTCTTCATCTCAACATCTCGTAGAAACACATGAGAACAAACCAAAATGGACTTTAAGCCAATCACTGAACCAGAGGCAATTTAAAAAGCGTCCCAAGTCTCGGACATGAAATGACGCTGATTAGTTTAATTTCATGTCAGTTGCTCTGGTGTTAATCAGTAATTGTGGGCGGCACCCCGGCGCCCTCTATTGGTCAGCCGTCATTGCCCAAAATGTAAATTTAAATCGCAATGATGTTCACACGTTTAGTCCGTGCTACAGGTTATGGCTGTTACTTTAACTGAGCTATTCTTCTACTTACATGGAGATTGAATTAGATAAGTAAGTAACAATGTTCACTTATTATTATAAAGAAAGAAAGAAAGAAAGAAAGAAAGAAAGAAAGAATATTTTCAGATATTTGCATGGAATAGATTTGTCGGACAGTGTAAAACTAAACACAGTTCACAATAAATGCAACATTCAGGTTTTGCAGATGATAAACTACTAATAACATCCTGAATGAAAGTTCCTGTTTACCAGAGAGCGATCGACTGGAAACTATAATTTCCATGTTTATTTGTGAGAGTTTGCCATGGAGCAATTGTAAAATATGGGAGTTGAACTGTTGTCAAAGCTGCAGGAAAAGGAAAGGGGACTGAAAGGAATCAGAGCAGATTGCAGCCTGAGAGGAAGAACAACACAGAAAATAAAGACAGCAAGTAAATGTATTTCACTACTGCATCTTTGCTGTATGCTGAGCAGGTGTACACCTTTTTTCAAACATGTTAAAAACAGATGCGTTCATAAACAACACGTGTGCTTTCAGGTGTAGGAATCACATCCCACCTTACAATATTTTGTGCGATATTCCATGTTCGAGATAAAACACGTGCGTGTCAAGTGTGTCTATTCTCAGTAAGTCATTCCTGGTGCATCATTCGTAGAGTAGCTTCCACATGCATGTACGTGGAATATCAAGTTTGTATATATTTATACAGTAGATCAACAAGTAAGAAGAGATCAATGTACAGTACATATGACACAATTAAGTTCAAAACACCAACTTGGAAGATAAAGCTTCACCAAAGTCAAAAACAACAAAGAATATAGATGTTATCATATTTGGTCACTCAGACAAGAAAAGGTTATGAATTGAAGTCCTAGGGAGGTTTCAAGATGCCAGACACCCCTACAGGTGGAACAGGAACTCTGAAGATCTTTTTTCCAACCTGACAAAACCAAATGACTAAAATACGAAAGTCCTTGAGATTACAAGAGCTAATTACTGATTCTCTGGAAAGCAGGACACAGGAACTGAGACTGAGACTTGAACCAGCACCAGTTATCAGAACACACAAAAGAAGGTGAAGACGATCAAAATGTGGGGAAAACACAACTTTTCTGAAATGCTGCTACCACACAATGGTTTCAAGTGAAAATGGAAAAACTTTAGTTGTGTCTTGGGGGTCCATTTCCATGACTACAGTGGTCGGAAACTTTTTCAAAATGGCTATCCAAGGTGGATCTTTTAGAAAATGCGCTAACTCCATCTCTATGTAAACTTGGGGGGGAAAAAAAACAAACAGTTTTTACTTGAACTGTTGTCATGTAAATAGGGCCATAAAAAGAATTACATTAACGTGACAAAGCGACACCAGAGTGACACAGCTCCTCTATGTATACATTGAAAGAGGCAAAATTATTTTAAAGCAGTACACGGCCAAACCATTTTATATTTCCAACCTCCTTCACCTGTATGCCCCAGATAGAGGCTCAGGTCTGGCCAAAAAATGCTGCTTGCGGTGCCATACACCAAGCTCAAAACCTGTCGTGATTGTAGATTTGAAGCTCTTCCCCTTCAGCTGACATGTGTTGACTCCTGTGGTACATTTATGAAGCAGCTAAGAACATTTTTATTCAGGCAGGCTTTTGACCTGTAGCTGCTCAATCTTACTTTGTTCGATAATTATGCATGCTTTTCTTGATGCTATACTTTTAATGATGTTATCCCTGTGTATTGTTTTTCAGTTTTTGGTGCTGTAAAGCACCTTGTGACACACATCTGTGAAAGTTGCTATATGAATAATGTTCTATTCTATTCTATTATATTCTATTCTATGAAATAGCTTGTTATATTCGATTTGCAGTAACTGTGCTTTATGACCATTTTGTGGTTGTTGTTATTTTTATGTTGTTCTTTTTCCCTCTTCTAAACAGTATGCAAATGTTTGGAAATATTGCCTGAAGTTGACCCTGCAGTACACCCATTAAAACTCCAACTGCTTCAACTGAATTGGTGATGTCTCATAAAGTCAGTACAGGATCTTAAAGAGAAAGCAATGTGGCGCTTCACTGCCTGATGAAGAAGAAAATGTCAACCTTGATTATTTTCAGACTGTCTGCTCATGACTCACCCCCGACGTACTGAATCTCCTTGTTTTGAAGCAGGATGAATCCCCCCCCCCCCTTGGTTAACACGTCTCTACAAATAAGCTACTTCACCAAAACACATCAGTTGTTGAATCCAAGTGAAGCAGAGCTGTTGGGTCTCGTCAATGGAGAGGAGAAGATCACACATAGTACTTATAGCTGCACCCTGGGGGCTGATCTGTCACCCAAACAAACACTGGCCAGAGAGTATGTAAAGAAGAAACACGGCTCATTAATTGGTCCAGACTGAAAGTGAAAGTCCCGCCAGTTTAGCTTGTGGTGGCTCGGCTAATTATCTCGTGGCTAATAGGTTGCCACAAAGAACCGTGATATAAAGTCTTCAGACTATTTCTTCCTCACTTTTCCACATCTGCTGGCGAGATATTTTCCAACTTTTTCTTTCAGCATCTGCTTCTTCTGATTCACGCAGCTAGCTTTGTTTGCTCCCCCTTCCCTCCTGTCCTTTCACGCCGGCTGCTGGAAAAACCATTTGCATGAGAACCGAGACCGATGTTTTCAAGGGTACCAGAGATCGCTTGTTATATACGTCTCAGACTTCAAGGGAGCGTTCAAAGATACCCAAACAAAATGAATTTCCCAATTCTATTGTGTAACGTGGAATTGATCAAGTAAAGACATTCTGAAAAATGATAAAATAATTTCTATAAAAGTTACCCATGTAGTTTTAATGGTGCATTACGTCTGCTTGACCTCAAGGCCAAATCTTCACTACATCTCATTTTACAACAATAATATAATCAAGGTAAGAGGAGGTTGCCGTCCGTTAAATCAACATGTAATGTACCGAAATGACATGATTTGACTTTTTCGAGGAGACTGTCTGCTAATTTATATACATAATAAGAAAGACAGACAACATCTGCAGTCCATAAATACACTTTAATGCTTTTAACAGCGTGGTGGTAGACAGGGAGTGATTTCACTGCTCATGTTCCTGTGAATTTCAATGCAATGTTTGGCACTGCCATTAATATCAACAATTATAAAAGCCATCAGATGTGCATCCAAATTTAATCAATAGCTCTTATGTTCAGATTTCAGGAAATGCACTGCAGGCGAAGATAAATTTGATTCTGTCATTTGAATGGGATTGTTATCTTCAGAAAATAACAAAAAACTTAACAACTGAATAAACTTATTTTTAAACTTATCTCTCTAACTTTGTATGGTAATGAAGGAAGATAGGAAACACAGCCACTCATATATCTACTGAAACATGTTTCTAATTCAGAATTTGTGAAGGGATAACTAAAAAAAACTTTGAAGTGTTGACCTTTGGAAAGCGTCTATTAGCTATTTGTGAAAAGCCAAAGAGGTTGAGGAGGAAGTGATGCGATGGATGATCGTCACAAAGGGAAAGTACATTTCCACGTATAACATGGAGCAATGTCACAGTGTTGTACACATCACTCGGGCATGTTTCCGTCCGCGTGCGAGCTGAAAAACGCTGAGCTGGAGGGAGAAAGAGCACCAAAGTGCTGTGAGAAATGGCTTCTATCTGCAGATCTTTAATTTCAGTCTTGGGCTTCAAAGGCCCACGCGGAGAAAATGAGAGAGTTGGTGAGTGACCAGTAGGCTATCAGTAAATGGGTGGGCAGTGACATAGGGCTCATCACAGAGTCCATTCTGGAGGTGCACACAGGGACAGAAAAATTACTCTGTCTAAAAACATTCTCGCTTTAGGCGACAGTTATGACTATCATATATTTTTTATTACGGCTGAAACATCTGAAAAATGAAGTCATGCAGTTTCTGTGATTCTCATTCGCCTGGAAGAAAATGAACACGTTGAGATGAGAGAGTTTTTGTTTTGCAGAGTAAATCAGGATAAACACTTAATGTTCAACAGATCAGATGGAAAGCTGGTTATATCTTCAGTACCAGAGTGCATCTTGTTTATTTTCCCATTATCACAGTAGGGGCAAGAAATCAGCTCAAGATCAATCCTCTTAAATGCTTATGTGGGAGAAACATCTGGTTTTCAATTAGATATATAGCAAGCCCAGAGAACAGGGGGATACCTCAAAGTAGTTGCGGTGTCACCGGGCCCACAATAATGTGGCTAATGTGCTGATCGAACGACACGTGGATGGAGAGCTCAGCCTGCCGCAGTATCTTAAGATAGCTCAGCACAGCCTGTGTCTCCCGATAAGGTGCAATCTGATTCAAGGAGATCAAGCAGGCTGGAGGAATATGAGTTGTCTAACAGAAAATAAACCCAAAGTCAACAGCCACAGATTAATAAATCCACACCCACAATCACAAAAAAACACGATCCTGTCATGTTGGGCTCATATTCTTGTCTGAATCCCCCGACAGTCCACCAGCATATCTCTGCTGCCTTTTTGCCTGCATGAGTTTGAATAATAACCTCTGAGCATGCCAGGGGGTTATCAGCTTTCACCTCCTGGTAACAACCTGTCTTATAAAGTTGTTGTTGAAAAAGTGTTTTCCTTTTTTTCTCCCCCCCTCTCTTTTTTCAGCCGAGGTAGCAACATTTGAGAATAGTAAGATAGCAGAAATAAATAAATAAAAGAGGATCTGCTGGAGCTGATAAGACCTCAGGATGGTGAAATTGATTACAGCCTGTTTTCCTCTGCATGTGGATTTTGCTGATCTGACAAAAAAAAAAAAAAATCCACTGAACAATATGGTATGGAATGGATTTGGACTCATAACAGCTTGTATCTGTGATAGTCAAATAATTTAGTTCAAGGGCCACTTCTGGGATGGGATGAGGGCCAGTTTACAAGACTCAGGAAACGCCGCGGGGCTTTCGGCACTTTTCCCCCTCACTATTTACCCTGAGAAGCTCATATTTTACAACCAGTGAAAGGCCCCGTGGGATCAATATGTCACGAGAAAGATCTTTGCGTTTTCCCTGACTGATCAAACCTCATGTCTGATATGTATGATGAGAAGAAAAAACGAAGTGAGGCGTACTTCCCCTGCTGCTACCCCACACACAGAGACTTGTCCCCCCCCGAGGCTTCAGAGCTGCAGTGTGGGAGTTGGAAACATGCTGATCACGACGCTGCACTGTTCTGAAAATGTGGCGGTCGGACGACCAAAACACTGATCAAAGCTGTGAAAGGTTGAGTCGCCAGACAGGCTGGCCTACAAACTGCAGTGCGCCATCGCACTCTCCAAATAAATCCAGTCATCATAGTGTCTTAACCTTTTAAATATATACAGGGTAATCCACTATTGCATTCAGTGTTTTTGGGGGAGTTTTCTCAGAAAATGGCATGTGGGCAAACAAAGTTACAGGTATATAATATGTGTGAATAAGACAGCTGATGCACATTAATGAAGAAGGATTAGGTGACACAGCAAGAAACATGACAAGTTGGTTAGTGTGAAAATATATATAAAGATAAAGAGATAAAGATAAAAAGATGATTGGCCATTTATTTCAGTCAGATTTGTGGAGGTCTGTCACAGCAGGTGCCATAAAAAAAAAAGTAATTTGTGCCGTCATTGATTGCAACATAAACACCGCATATGTTAGAAAATGACTTATGCAGTAAAGTAAAAAGTGTACGTATGACAATGAATTGCATCATATTCTAACTGTTGAGTTTGGCTCAGAAGAGGATTCAGGAAGCCAGACACATCTGTAGGTGGGGCGCCAGAGTGTCCTGACTCCGAGTCCATATTCTCCTGGGACTTGGTAGTTTAATAGTTGAGAGTCACCCGGAATATTAATCAATATAACATTATATAATATTGTATATAATATTATATAATCCAACTTCATTGCATTTCCATACAAACGTCTGTGTACTCGCCGTTGTTAATGTTTATAGCGTATTGGTCTCTGAATAATTGGTTGGTTGAATTCCAAGACAAAACCAACCAACATCCCCAACTTGTGGCCCAACATGCTGACAACATCGTTTTTAAAATGTTGTTGTGTAAAAGCACAATTTTTTCAGAAAACAGAAACATAAAAACGATGCGTTTTTGTCATGATCCTGCCTTCTCTCCTCCCCTCCTGTGTTCCCCTTAGCTCCGCCCCTGCTTGCACTCCTGCTTCCTCCTCCCTGATCACAGCTGTCTGTCGTTGTCATTAGTGTGTGTATTTCATTCCCTCTCTTCCAGCTTCTGTTGCCAGTTCGTCTGAGTTTTTACACCATTCGTATCCGCCTTTTTCCCTCGTGTTGCCTTCGTGTGTTTTTGACTTTCTGCCTGCCTGCCCGACTTTGCCTCCTGGATTTACTCCTCAATCGCCTGCTTTGGTTTTGACCTTCTGCCTGCCCGACCTCGCCTCCTGGATTTCCTCCTCCATTGCCTGCTCTGGTTTTTTGATCTTGGACTGCCTGACTTTGCTTCTACTGTGTTTTTGAAAATAAAACACTTTTAAACTGAACTTCTTGTCTGCCGTGCAATTGAGTTCACAAACCCTAACAGTTTTCACTTGAAACATTGTGTAAAAGGGGCCAGAGTCAGAATCTCAAAAAGAACACAAAAAAAACACAAACACTTAAGTGAAAATGTTGTGACTGAGAAATTAACAATATTAGATGAAATGGGTTATATTAAGTGTTTGCTGTAATAATTAATAAGGGTTAGGTTTAGGGTTTAACCCTAACCCTTGACATGAAATTGATTTAATGCATATGTTACGGGTCCCAAAGCTTGGTATTTAGTCCACATAAAGTGCAATAGTATGTGTAAAAAAGGCCCCCTTGTGGCCGCTAACTGTAAGACACTTTCTGTGACACTCTCTCTCCCCTTTGGAATACGCCTCGCTTCACCTGGACTCTCAGCCAATCACAAGTTGGCTCGGGCTTGCCGTACCGGATAGCATTCAGTCCGAGATTGTTTACCCGTGGTGTACGGACGTGATACGGCATTCCTACTGTTCGGTGTTTTATGTGTGCGTCTTACAAAAACACACACACACACACACACACACACACACACACACACACACACACACACACACACACACACACACACACACGCACACGCGTGTCCACTCACGCAACAACGTCATCCTCCCGTAACGACTGTAATAAGAACACCCCATCCTACAGTTGAATGACAATAAACCATCATCATCCACCGAGGGACTCTTGCATGATTCTGACCGATCACCCGCTGTGGGCTCTACATAACGATCCAACACATAGTCAAAACAAGGAAGCCAGTCTCCTTCCTTACAAAGTGGTCCTTCGAGCCGGATCCAGAGCTTACAGCGGACCAAGATGTTTACCACCTCGGATGACGAGTCCCGTGCATGGTCCGGGAAGCAGCGAGATGAGGAGGACCAGAGTGGACCTGCTTCACGCTCCGCTTCCCCAGACGGTCAGCTGCATCATAGCCCAGCGCGACGTGCAGTCACTGACACACGAGCATCTTCAGCAGATGAGTGGAGAAGGGAATGCCGTATCCTAGAGCGTGAAAGGGAAGATCTCCTAGCATCAATGGAGAAGCTGCAGTTACAAAATGAGCAGCTCAGAGCCAAAGCGGAGCCCAGCAGACCCCGTCCAGTGCCACGTACTGTAGCCGCTCGAGAAAGGCTCTACCGAGAAGGGCTGGATTACGGAGGTGACTCATCCAGGTACGCATCATCAGTCCACTTCCGGGACAGGGAGACCGTACCTAGAAGGAAGACGCCACCACGACCGTCCTCTGACAGGCGTCACGACTATAGCAGAGAGACAAAGGACTACAGGGAATCATCCAGATATGACTCTCCCTCACCTAAGCACTCTCCTGAGTCAGCACGCACCAAGCACCAGGCCCCGCGACGGAGCTATGACCATCGAGAGGGGCGCTACGGTTATGACTATGAGCAGTCCAGCCACTGCCGCTCACCTGATCGTCATGCCAGCCACAGAGACTCTCGTTATTCTGCCAGAGAATACAGCGAACCACCATATCGAGGTGATTACTCGCCTGCACGCCGCCGCAGCTACTCTCCAGACCGGTGTGGTGGATGGAGTCCACCTTCACCTCAACACGAGCCCAGACATCGACGCTCAGTGACTCCCCCTGGTGGACAGGAAAGATCCTACAGAGGACCAACTCCTACAATTCCAGACTTCAACCGTCCGAACCCAAGGGACTTTGCGCGACTCCGCGTCGCCCTGGACAATTTACTCCCCAGAGATGCCACGGAACGTTTCAAGTTCCAGATCCTAGTGGACCATCTGAAGCTGGAGGAAGCATTGCTGGTGGCAGATTCGTACAGCAATTCGGATTATCCCTTCACGGACACTATGGCAGCCTTAAACCAGCAGTATGGGCAACCACACCAACTCGCCCTTCAGCGGATTGCTTAACTGATGGACAGCCCCAACATCCAGAGCGGCGACATCAAGTCATTCAGGTTGTTCGCCCTGAATGTCCGATCCCTGGTTGGTATGCTGGAGCAGCTTGGTATAAAGGGGCGAGTTGAGCTGGATTGTGGTTCTCATGTCACCCGTCTACTGGGCAAACTACCACACGACCTGAGATCCAGTTTCAGGCGCTATATCCACCCACTCCGCATTCCTATCCCCACACTCCTGGACCTAGCAGACTGGTTGGAATACGAGCTCCATATCCAGGAGGATATAGCGCAATATTGCTCGGGAAAGGATGTTGGAACTCGGCCCAGAGACTCCAAGAGTACCATCAGGTCCTCCCCAAGGGCCTCGGTCCTCATGCTGGGGGCTGAACCCACGTCGGTTAGGGAGCCGGCCAAATCCACTCTTCCCACCAGTTTAGATGCAAAGAAGTTCTGTCCATTCTGTGACAACTACAAGCACAGTCTGAACAATTGCACCAATTTCAAGCTGCTCAGCGCCACCCAGAAACGCAGCTGGATCCAAGATAACAACCGATGTTGGCGGTGCGGCAGAGAACACAGATCAGCTGAATGTGATCTGAACATGTGCTGTAGAACATGCAATAGCAGACACCTGCTTGCTCTGCATGATGTCAGTGGGAGGAATCTGGCCAAGACTGAGAAGGCTGAGAGAAGGCCTGGCCCAGCGGAGTCCAGTGAGAGCCACTCTTTGCCCACACCAAGTGCAGACCAAGTGCTATACGTTGGCAAGCCACCGCAGGGCCAGCGCGTGCTTCTCAAGGTCAGTAAAGTTATCCTCCGCCATGGTGACCAGACTCTGGAAACATATGCTGTGCTAGATGACGGCTCTGAACGCACCCTGCTTCTCCAGCCGGCTGCCCAACAACTGGGACTCCAAGGCCAGCCCAGAGATCTGCCCCTGCGCACAGTCAGACAGGAGCTGCAGACACTTCACGGGGCGGCTGTCTCATTCAGGATCTCTCCAGCCTGTTCCCCAGCCACGGTCTACAAGATCCAGGGAGCATTCACCGCACCTAAGCTTGGGCTTGGCCAGCATACGTATCCCCTCAAAGCACTGCGGAGCAAATACAGGCACTTGAGGAAGTTGCCTATCCCTTCATTTAATAACGTTGTCCCACTTCTGCTCATTGGCTCAGACCACCCCCACTTGGTGACTCCAGTCAAGCCAGTCATCTTCGGTCCCCCTGGTGCACCTGTTGCCATCCGCACCCGTCTCGGATGGACACTGCAAGGTCCGACCCACAACCTAAAGCAGTACCCCAGACAACAACGCTGCCTTTTCACCACCTTCGGGGCACCTCCAGTCGACATCTACCAACACGTCGAGAGACCATGGCAGCTGGATGTCCTCCCAGGGCGCAGCGAAAAGGTCAGCATGAGGTCACGGCAGGACAAAGAGGCTCTTGGGCGCTTGGATAAGCGGACTGTGCGAGTAGAGGTTGATGGGGCGGCCCCAGGCAACGTCACAGCCTACGGGCAAGCTCAGCTGGCCCTGCTACAGCAGGTTCAACAAGTCAGTTTTCCCACCGATTATGCCCAGCTGCAGTCAGGGAAAGCAGTCGCCAAGAGCAGCCGACTTCTCAAGCTGGCACCAGAGTTCGATCACAATGACAAGCTCATTCGTGTTGGGGGACGGCTGCACCATAGCAACCTGCCGGAACAAGGTGCTGTGCACCCGGTGGTGCTGGACGCCAAACATCCAGTCACACAGCTGCTCATCAGAGAGTTTGACGACCGGTTGCATCATCCAGGCCCAGAGAGGGTCTCCTCAGAGATGCACCGCAAGTATTGGCTACCAGGAGGGCGAGAAGCTATCCGCCGCTTTCAGCGTAGCTGCCAGGAGTGTCAGGAATGGCGCGGGAAGCCACAGATCCCGAGAATGGCAGACCTGCTCGCCAGTTTGAATGCAGACTCGGTCCTCATGGCTCTGCGACGGTTCATCGCCCGCCGAGGAAATCCGTTCAAGCTCATCTCAGACCAGGGGACTAACTTCAGAGGTGGCGATCGAGAGCTGCAGGAAGCCTTCACCAACCTTGCTCCAGACCTCCAATCTCTGCTCGCCACCCAGCAGATCGACTGGAAGTTCAACCCACCTGACGCCCCCCACTTTGGCGGCTGCTGGGAGCGGGAGATCCGCTCGGTCAAACAAGCTCTGCAAGTGACCCTTGGAGCTCAGCTTGTGGCTGAGGAGGTGCTGAGGACCCTGCTTATCGAGATCGAGGGGATTCTCAACTCCAAGCCATTAGGCTACACATCCGCAGGCATTGCAGACCCTGACCCGTTACTTCCCCGCTCACTGTGGCCAGTGGGCAAAGTGACCAGCGTCTCCCCCAGCCTCGACGGTAGAGTGCGCTCTGCTGAAGTGAAGGTAGGGGACAAGTCCTACACCCGCCCAGTGGCTCGACTCATCCAGCTTCCGGAGCCGCCCGACTAACCACTACCGGATGAGTGGGTGCCTTTTCCTCTTCGACAGATTCCCTCCGGGAATCTGGGGGCGGCTGTAAAAAAGGCCCCCTTGTGGCCGCTAACTGTAAGACACTTTCTGTGACACTCTCTCTCCCCTTTGGAATACGCCTCGCTTCACCTGGACTCTCAGCCAATCACAAGTTGGCTCGGGCTTGCCGTACCGGATAGCATTCAGTCCGAGATTGTTTACCCGTGGTGTACGGACGTGATACGGCATTCCTACTGTTCGGTGTTTTATGTGTGCGTCTTACAAAAACACACACACACACACACACACACACACACACACACACACACACACACACACACACACACACACACACACACACACACACACACACACACACACACACACGTACACACGCGTGTCCACTCACGCAACAACGTCATCCTCCCGTAACGACTGTAATAAGAACACCCCATCCTACAGTTGAATGACAATAAACCATCATCATCCACCGAGGGACTCTTGCGTGATTCTGACCGATCACCCGCTGTGGGCTCTACATAACGATCCAACACATAGTCAAAACAAGGAAGCCAGTCTCCTTCCTTACAGTATGGTTTCCTCAATCGTTCAATTCCTCCACAGGCATTAGCCTGACCAAACATCTAAATGTTGGAAGTGTTTTTCAGTATCTGCTGGCAACAAAACACATGGCACAGGAAAACACTGATAAACTCAACATATTCATTAAATACAAACCACAAAAACCTAGTATTAATCCCTGAACTCTTTACACTAAAAATGACTCATGAACTATCAAATATATTACCAAAAATACACATTTATAAACATTCAGGATTTCAGAGTGTCAGATACTGCTGATTTAATATATAAATTCATGTCAATAATATGTACAGGGGACTACACAAATATACACGGAAAACTCAGAATCTCTGCCATGTTGTAATATGAAGTAGCACGCACACTCACGCTGCTGCACTGAGGGCTGAACTCCGCTCCTTAACTTACCAATTAACACAGAAACACACCCTCAAAACACGTTTCACGCGCAATACAAAACATGGAGCTTTCTACCATGGTTTTCTGTACATTTCAAAGGGTACTGACCTGAAAACACATGTAAAGGGTTTAGTGAATTGAAGACATGAACCGTTCATTTCCTTCCCAAAAGTTCTTCTGAGGAGGTGGGCGGAAACCCACACCTAGGAGGACCCTGAGCTACAAAATCTGAGAACATTGGTTCCGCTCTCCCTCTTCCTATTAAACTGAGCATTCTCGCTATCATAACTGTGGAGATAATACAAAATAAAGTATTTAACAATATACTGTATTCACGTTTACATAAATGGGTATACACATTTTGAGTGTATCACACGTACAGCATGATTTACATAGGTTTTACATACTACATGCTTTACATACGTGCATGTGTGTGTGTGCATGCTGTGCATTGGGCAAAAACTTTTCCCAGTGCTGTATTTTCCTCGATCTAGAAGACATGTTCTGATATTTGACATTGATGAAGGCAAATGTGCTAAATGGATAGTGTATGTTTTATTTCAGTCCTCAGTGTTCCTGTTCATAAATCAGCTTCCGCGAATCCCTTTGTTGGATCAGGCCTTCAGTATTTATATGCAGTGATGCTCAGGAACACATATCAATCTGAAGTTCTTGTTAAAAATGAAAAAATTCTCGAGAAAAAAGTTCTTGAGATATTCTCCTTCAAAGAACATCTAAGTTGCATGAGTCATATACTCAGAACATCCATGTTGAAGGGAAACCGACTCAAAAAGGTCAATTTAATAAATTTTGATACTGGCTTCTTACCATCCTATTTCTGTCCATTCCTCCTCTTCTTCCTCCTCCTCCTCCTCCTCGTCATCCTGCCAAGCTGCCCACGACTGATGGATCACTAACCAACCTGGCAATAATAGGTGTGTTGATTATCTTGACGTGGAGATGATCTGAAGCATCTTCAGCCTCATCAGTGAGGGCACTTCCCTTTTCTTTAATGTAGAACATCATACACAGAATCTCCTGCCGATTCAAAGCAGCATTATTGGCCTTGAATGATCAATAACAGTGTCCTGCCATTAATGCAGCAATAATTGATTAATTTGCAAAGCATCCCGCTGGGTTTCTAACTTGTTAAACAGAAATGTTCTGCGAATGGCCATTGAGACATTGAGATCACACAGCACTTCACCAGTGTAAATGTACATACTTAGCTATTGAATTAGAATGTAAATAATGAAAAACAATGTGTGTATATATACAGTATATATTCAGAGACAACTATATATGTAAAAAAAAAAAAAAATTCCCCTCTCGTCCTCCGCGGGCGGTCACCTGTTTTTCTATTCCAAGCTCGGGTCCTCTACCAGAGGCCTGGGAGCTTGAGGGTCCTGCGCAGTATCTTTGCTGTTCCAAGTACTGCACTTTTCTGGACTGAGATGTCCGAGGTTGTTCCAGGGATCTGCTGTACCACTCCTCCAGTTTGGAGGAGTGGTACAGCACTACTGTCACCTTCACCTTCCAAGCCCCCTCCAGCTCCTCTCTGAGCCCCTGGTATTTCTCAAGTTTCTCATTTTATATATATATATATATATATGTGTGTGTGTGTGTGTATATATGTATATATATGTGTGCCAGCCTTATAGGACAGACTATTGTCTGTCCCATAAGGCTGGCACACGCCAATGGTCTGAGGCTCTTTTTGATGATAAGCCGACCTGACAACATTTTCACTGTCCCCATGGAAGAGTAGGAAGAAGCCATCGCCCTATCTCAATCAAACCCACCATTCAACATCATTCTTGGAACAAGGAAGACTCTCACTTGAAGAAAAAAAAAAAATCTCCTTGCTGACCTTTCTAAGTAGAAAAACTGCAGTAATAGGCCAAGAGTGGCATGCTGTAATGACTGCAGCACACTGTAAACACTCGGGTGTTAGCCATGATTTGTTATCCTTTAGAAATACAGAAAATGTTTCTGACCTGGACAAAATGAAGCTATGCAACTTCATTTAGCTATGAATTGGATGACAAAACCTTTCAAATGATTTACAAAATAGTCAAACTGTTTGGTGACAACCACACTTGGGTGTAAAGGGTTTTTAAATTGTGGGACGTGCCTCCTCTAGGGGACATCCATTGCGGGAGACACAGTGACGGTATACTGGTAAAAAAAAAAAACAAACAAACAAAAAACATGAATATAGTTAACCAACTACAGGTATAGTGATTTTATACTTGCTTAAATTTTTGTATTTTACCATTTCATTTTGAACACATTCACACACCAATGGCGATGAGTGCCACGCATGATGTTTCCAGACTGCTGGAGTCAATGTGGCTATTCGTGTCTCACACAAGAACATTTAGGCCCATTTCAACTGAAAACGCATGTTTGCATACAGTTTTTGCATTTTAGTTCCAAAAAAGGAGACTGATATAATGTCCTGTTTCCATGAAACAGCCTTTCATGCATTGTTTACACTGAGACATTTTGAAAACGGTGTCCTTTTACATGGAAATGGCAGAAATTATGAAAATGATGTAGTTTCTATGTTAGGCCACTAGTAGATGCTATTGTTTGTTGATGTAAGGTAATGAAGCCACACACGTGTGTACAGAGAACAATACACTATGAATGCAAACATTGGCGAGTGCACGGACTCTCATATATAAAAGTTCCAGGAGAATATGGACTAGGAGTCATGACACTCTGGAGGCCGCCGTTGTTGATATTTTCTATGTACTTCCACATGGCCAGAAGAAATCATTACTCCAGCTGTGTGTGCATGTACAGGAGCAGCGTGTATAAAAGGTTACGTTGTTTTCCCTGTCTAAACAGAGACAGTTAGAGTGGTTTCAAAAATGTCCACCTCAGATAGCCGTTTTCAAAAAGTTGCATTTTCAGTGGCGCCAACCATTGTTGTCATGGAAATGGACCCCCAAGACAAAATTGTTTTCCATTTTTACTTGAAAACATTCTGCAAACAAGGCCTCAGTCTTAAAATCATTTTTGGTATGGTGAACATTCTCATGATTTTTCTCACAATGACTCCAAGCACCAATTTCCCAAAATGCAACAGATAGTATCAAATGTTTAAATCAGTTGTTTTTTAAAATCTTGGGCATGTGTCCGGGACCAGAGATCATTTCAGGCACAAGCAATAACAGAAAAAAAAAAAATCCAAAACAGGATTACAAAACTCACTAATTTAGTGGCAAATTTAGATTACTTCTTATACTCTACCACCACAAAGAATCGTAATCTCAAGGAGGAAGCAACAGTTGCATATACATATAATTGAGACTTTTAGCACCTATGTTGCCACACCAATAGGAAATAGAATACAATAGAAATACTTGTTTAATCCCAGAGTGGAATTCTTGCAATCCTCGGGGGAAACTAATGACATCATGTAGCATGGCACATTTGAAAGGTGGAAAAACTGCACGACATCGGTGAGCCTTTGTTCCTCCCTGCTGGTGTGTTAATGGCGCCGACGAAACCAAGCAGAACTCAATCACACAAAACTATCTGGCTGCCAATTGTAAGAAGAAGAAATCTTCTCGGCTTTGGCTGAGGGTGTTTTGAAAGTGTTGGAGGCGGAGCCTCCGTTCACAGGTAATGAAAACCCATCAATTCACGAGCAGTCGTTGAATGACATCAATGATATCATTCACAAGTGCTTTCTGCCATGTCTAATAAGTGACATTGAATGTACTTGTTAAACAATGTGATTAGTCTGATATAAGTACATTTCCCCAATTTCACCCATTCACACGTCAACCTTCACACCAACGGCTTCCATGCAATGCATTGCAAGGCGCTCACACAGCACTTAGGGTTGACACACCATGTTCAAAATCAGAATAATGTTTTATTTTTATTTTCCTCTCTCATCATTGCTCATGTGTCTTGCTTGCTATAGCCAATGTTTCTATTTTTCTTTTTTCAAACAAGGTTTGTTTATTCAAAATTCAGTTAAACAATGTTATATTGGAAATCACCTATAATTTTTCCTTCTTTTCTTCCCTCCCCGAACCCCACATTCAACATATAACAACAAGTAACAACAAGCCAGACAGGTTGAAAGGAAACACAAATACAATAATAATGCTGACAATAATCACTGCCAATAAAATACATCAAAATGCACAAATGTCGTTTAATTAACTGATCTACAGTAGGCTTTCCTTACAAATTATTAGTATATAGTTATACAATTTCAACTGCATCCATCTTTTGAAAATAGGCAAGAAAAGGGTCCCAAACATTGTGAAATTTCTGAATAGTCAGCACACTGTCTCAAAGCAACGGCAAGAGGCTCAATAGCCAGAGCAAAGATAAGTGGTAGTTCTGGGAGTTCGTAGTCTTTATAAGTTCTAGGAATTTCATAATCAACTATAGCCTAAAAACACAAAATTACAATTCTTACATGACTTACACAAATCGTTTCATGAAGTTGTCTCTGGCTACACATGGCTGCTTTTTGAAAGATTCCTCTGTTACCTTTTAAACATGTGAATGGAAATGTCAGCAAAGCAAATGCTGTGAAAGATTCTGTTTGGTTTGGCTTTTGCAAAAAAAAAAAAATTAATAACCGTACAGCTCAGTGCATCAGCGCTTTGATGGATACCCACCGGGAGTGTGTGTGTGTGTGTGTGTGTGTGTGTGTGTGTGCGTGCGTGCGTGCGTGCGTGCGTGCGTGCGTGCGTGTGTGTGTGTGTGTGTTTGTGTGAGATGCTGTTTGAAGCAGAGGGGACCTGACCTCAGGAATGGAAGAAGGTGCTGTCGGAGTTAAAGCCAGCTTTGGGATGCGTAGGCTACGCTATCTGTTTGGCCGCCGGAGCACAAGGCTGTGCTTGCGGTGCGATAACGTAGGACCCACGCATAAAATAGGCTTAGTCTCCTAGAAAAGTTCTTTAATCAGCCTGATGCGCTTAGTGAGCAAAGACTGAGGGAATTCAAGTGAAGAAAGTCAGGTCAGATAATGAGACTTACATCTGTAACATAGAGAATGTGATTTCCTTGAATCCAGCAGAGGAAGAAGAAAAGCTCATTATCCTTATCGCTTGACAGAGAGGCAAGATATCGATATTATGCATATTTTTGTGGGGCTCTTGTTGGAAATTAGCTAAATCCTCCCCTTTTTTATTCCAAGTGTACATTTTATGTGTCCATTTTTCTTACTGCACGTCTTCAAATGCGCAAAGCCACTCTTTCAATTTGTCTCCTGACTCCATCAAAGCATTTTTAGTTTTTGCAGCCTTTTCATTCTGTTTCGGAGAAAGCTGACAGTTAATTGAACAGATGGATGATAATCACGTCTGTCACAAGCTATCCCCGGAGACCACCCTCTCCCTCCAAGGGGAACAGCCCAACTTTTTTTTTTTTTTTTTACGTCCTCCCAAATAACAGACAAAGTAAAATGTGACAGGTTAGGGGGGGGCTGAGGAAAACAGTTTAAAAAGCCATGGACAGACATCGCAACATCCTGTAATTATAGCTGACATTGATTAGCACTTAGACTGATCATTGAAACAGTTGAGTGCAATTGCCACATTTTCAATGAAACCCTCTTTTAAAACCAGACAGAAGCGGAGTCACAGGCTTCTCTGCATATTCTACATTTTATTCATGTAATCAAAGAGGAAGGCTGTCTAAGTTTAAGTTTTTTCTTTATGCATGAGAGTTCTCTGGATTCCTGAACGAGGAAACGGCTTTTTCTTTCCACAGAGGTCGGAGTGTTATTCCAGCTAACAGCATGCCGGAAGCTGTGGCTGTGTCCTGCTCAAGGACACTTCAGTAGCTCGCGTGCCCGCTGTCACGAGGGCTTGAACCTATTTTTAGGGGATAGTTTCCTAACTTGCTACGATGCATAATCTGCTCACAGGCAATGTCATGGTCGCTGGAGTCTCACCATCGACGCCTACAGTAAACAAAATGCAAATACTTTTCATGCATGTGCAATCAGGAGAGGGGACTTGGTGAGACGGGAGAATGAAGGGCATGGAGGAGGGTCAATCAGCAACCAAGTAATACTTATTTAGACATAATTTAAACCTCCTCCTTGTTTTGTAACTGTAGCACCTGACCAGAGTGGAATTCTTCAACATGGTTGTATTACAATTTCTTAAAGGGACTTTTCAGAGTTTGATTAATGCCATGCTGGAAAGAGGAGTACAGTTATAAAGCCTGGGACTTCTGATAACAGCTCACAGCAGCTCTGGCACAATACAGTTTATAATTTGTACTTTTAATTGAGCATCTCACATCTACATGGCAGAAGTAGAGATTTACTAAACAAAGTAATTTCCCCGATTACATGGCGTTTCAAAGTGAAAGCGGAAAACCTTCATTCAGAGTCACCCTTAATAGCAATACAACTTCATCACCTGTCCCAACAAATGTCTGCGTGCTCCCATTGTCAATGTTTATTGCGTACAATTTTTATTAGGCCACACGGTGGATCAGTGATCAGCTCCCACGCTTCACATCAACAAGGTACAGGTTCACATACTTCCTGGGGGACATTCTGTGTGAAGTTTGCATGTTCTCCTTGTGCACGCAGTAGTTTACTCCACAGTCCAAAAAACATGCACTGTCGTTTCCCTGATCACAACCCTTGACCCCCACCAGCTCCCCCGAGCACCGCGCTGTGTGGCTGCTGAAGATGGGTTGATTAGAAAAAGACAGGAAATAGGAAATTTTCCCTCTGGGCACCAATATATAAAATACAAAAATAAAGTCTGCAGGCTTGTGTGTGAAGTTTCATTACAAAAACAAACTACACCACCCACTAGTGGCCGTACATGAAAACAACATTATTTTCAGCATTTCTGCTATGTCCGTGTTATCAGACATCATTTTCAAAATGTTCCAGAGTAAATGCAAATCTTTTGCTGAAAAGAATTTACACAGAAGCTTGTCGTGTAAACGGAGCCTTAGCTGTTTCCAATTAAAAGTAGTTTGGTTGGAGGAAATGCATTCAGTGTGTAGCACAGCAGCTTTAACGTAAGTGCTTGCTGCCACTTTGATTTCGTAGGATTGGAGCCAGGCCCTTTGAGAGGTACCGCTGTGGGCCGCACCACATCTGACTTCTAAATGAATGCATTACATCCCACACTCTGACTCTCTGATCACTGGGTTGATCCAGCACTGCTTTTACAGCCAAACACAAACTGCACGCTTGAAAGAAATGACCTGTATAAGACCTGCTTTGAGAAACTTTCAAGATGTTTTCTCATTTATCTTTTTTTTTTAGGAAAAAAAAAAGTTTAAGAAATGATAATTACTTTGCAGGGATGTTCCAGCTTGGGAAGTGAGGCACATAATCTCCAACACACTGGTCTGAAGAAATCAAAGCCTCCACGGTGCAAAATGTCATTTTTCATCTGCTCTTGCTTTCATTAATTCGTGAAAGACGGCATGATAATAAATAAAAGGAAAAAACTCACGGAAAAAGCCTGAAAACAAAATGCTTAGTGTCTGGCTTTTGCTGGAGAATTGTTTAGAGTCTTCGGTTTCAGTTAAAACACAGTTCTTTCTCCAACACAGTCAACACCTCGGGCTCTACACAATGCAAATGCTGCTTGAAATCAATGATGCATGTGTAATGGATTTTCCTACATTTGAAATGACTGACTGAGCAATGAGCACTGTGTGCATCTGGTGAGCAAGGCGGTGCATCTAAGTCCATTTGAGGCACACAGGTTGTCCATTTTATTTATGAAGAAAAAAAAAAGGAATAATAAATGAAATGCACGTGAGGTACAATTCCAGGGGAGGGGGAATGCATTATTATTATTTTTTTAATTTAACTTCCTTGAAGTAGCAGTGGTGGATGCGCCATGAGATGGTTGAAGATGTGGCTAGATCACAACATTCCCTATTAGCATTATATAAGAGATGTCAAGGCTGGCTAACACTCCCCATGATGCTGCGAGCTACTCATGCATGTTTTACATCCTGTTATGCCGCTGAGAGATGGTCTGCAGAATCTCTGGAGGCTGAGAAGTGACTCCTCTCGTGGAGGTCAATGCCTCTGCTCTACTTTTTAACATATAAATGGTGGTATGTATACAATGACTGGCTCGTCAGCATGTCTTTTTGTCAGTGGGTGCATATGCCTACAGTAGCTTTGACATAAATTACTTAGCAAGACAAAGAAAAAGATATGCTCCACTCATTGCATCCCCCCCTACACCCAACCATCACTGTTGCTCTAAGAAACATCTGTTTTTCCTCTGGAAAAAAAAGAAAGAAAAAAACCCCCAAAAAAACCAAGGAGCTGTTTTTCACTCTCTCTCCTATATCCATAATAAAGACTTCATTCCCTGTGAATGATTTGCGTGGTGTTGTGTCGCGTGTCTTGACATGAAAGAGAGAGAGAAGCTCTAAAGAGAGAGATTAAGATTACAAGGCTGCAGCATATCAGGCAGCAAATGTATCATTTGTCACTGGGAATATACGGCTGTCATTGTTCTAGACCGTATGTGTGTGTGATACGTTGTATGTGTCCACGTATACGTGTCACCCTTCACTTGTGATCACCATCGAGATCCGTTGCGACGCCACAAATTGTGCTTTGCAATGTCAGATATGTCTCAACTAATACTGCACATTTTCCAAACTACTCAATCTTTGTGAGAACTGTAGGTATTGCATCGCAAACAGACAAAGAGGTTAATGCGATCCCTTGTTCTCCGCTTTTGTTTTCGATATTTTCTCATCTCCAACTTGCTTTTATGATGCACCGTCTACATTGCAGAAAAGAAAACAAGGGCATATGTATTATTATCATTAAATATTTAGCCCAGCTGAGATGTTGAAGGTTGATTTCTTTTCTTTTGTTTTCTGATTAAAGAACACAAATTTAAATGATTCAATAAATACTGGTAATTTGCTTTGGTGCTCAGTCGTTTCTCAATAATGACTGAAGGGTAATTACAGTGTTTACAAAAAGTTGTGTTGGTTATATACAGAGATTAACATGGTAAAAAAAAAATATTTATGGGCTATAAATAGCCAGACTGGGCTTTATGGTGTTGTTTTTAACACTTTTTTCCCCCTGTATATTTGTTTTTTGTCCTACAACTGCCTGTTTCAACGTTTCAAGTGAAAACGCATGATTTTTGTTAAATAAATGTTTTGCGTTTGCACAGCAATAGTCCATGGAAACGACAGAAACTCTGAAAACTATCTAGTTCTGCTGTATGGCCACGAGTGGGTACTGTTAGTTTTTGTTATTTAAAAAAAAAAAAAAAATGCTATTAAAAATACACTATAAACATTAATGACAGCGAGTAAGCGGATATTTGTGTTCATGGTGATCCAACCTTTCTCCCAATGTCAACAGAGGTCTTCTTCAGCTCCTCATGACTCTTACTGCCCCATGTGCTCTATACAGCATTCTAAATAGCAAATCAATAGCTTTTTCACTTTGTGTCTTTTTTCCAGATCAACTAAATATTATGATGAGTGACATCTTGAGCCAACAGGAGTATTCAAATCGGGGGTTTTGCAAGTGTCAGACCTGCTTGCACCAGAACAACGCGCTCAAAATGAAATCGTTTCTGTTTGTTTGCTTGCATTTTCAGTGCATCGATGAGATACAGTGTCTATCTAAGGAGAACATTTTAAATGTATGTATTTAAATATGATCTGTCACAAAGTCAAAGCTGTTGGAAAAACAATAGACGAGGTCCCGCAAATGTAAATATTTTATAAGTGATACAACATAGAAATTACTTAAAAATAAAGTTTGCTAATACAATTTAATGAACCAGCTGAGGAATTCACGTCTCTAACACAGGGTGAGCAGCTTTGCACCACAAGTTAAAGACAATTTCAATTGTCACATGTTTTCAGATTTTGTCGATGACATTGTGCATTGCACAAGAACCTATTAACATAATCCCCTCCCAGTAATTTGCGGGATCTAAAACAAAGGCCCAATAATGATGGGAAATACATCACAGTGATCGGGTTTCAATAAATCAGCTTCAACATGTGTATTTGAGTGCAAGTGTAACAATGCAAGTAAAATGTCTTGCAGTTAATCTGAGCTTGTGTGGCTTCACTACTTTTACATCTACAAATGTTACTCGATTTAACATAGAAGACATCGTTCGGTTTCTTTCACTTTGCTGTGGGCTTGCTACTAGTATTCTAACATACAATGGACTTCCAGTTAAGGTTGAATACACAGAGTGCAATTAACAGTGCTAATTGTATTGCAGTCATACTATTCTAATTACATCGCAGGATTATGCATGATCGGGATTTTCTGTTCCAAATCGAGTGTGATTGTTACAGATTATATCTGGATTAATAAGGTTAGGTTATTGAAAAGCCTGCGACATGTTATTTTAAACTCAACTGTATGTATGTCAATTATTGAATCTGTTTCAACGTAATATAAAACTTGGAACATCATAACGATTTAAAATATTTTTTTTTCAGCTCATGCAACAAATGTAGTGTTTTGCTGATATCAGCTCTGGTTGTGGAAAAGGATGGAGCTTAATGTCATGTGTGTGTCCACCGCCCCTCCCCCCCACAGAGAGCTTAGTAATTTTATGCTCTAATTCTTTCCTTTAAATTAGGCAGGAGGTATAAAATATGAAAAAGACAGAGATTTTTTGAGAGGTCATGTGATTTTCTTTTTTTCTGGCATAAATACTTAACAGCCACTTGAAATGAAACATTTTATTATGTCACGTGTTGTAAATAATGTTGGGCTGTAACTTGATTAAACGCGAGAGTAGGCTCTAATGTGTTCGTCATCCTTTATTTACCCATGAAATAAGATGTGATGCAGCCATAGGATAATCTGCCAGCTGGTATTGCGTTAATCTGGGTGTAATATAATATGCAACCTCCTGCTGACACGATTTCTGGCAAACTGTAACCAGACAAAACTGAGAAGGAGAAGCTCATTTTCTTGTAAGAGCACCTATGCTAAAAAGGACATGATGAAATACAGCAGGAAACGTACAAATGATAAAACATTATAACTGCAGATTGTCTCTCCTTTGGGACCTAATTTTCCCCCATCAGTCACCTCATTATCGGCTCCTTCACCTGACGGTCTTTATCTCACAAGATGATGGGATCTGGAAGTTTCTTTTTGTTTCTATTCACACAGGACACACTCTGATGAAGGCTTGGTTTCCTCATGCCTTTATTTTCTATCATGAGCAGTGTGTTGTTGGGGATAAATTAATCGCTGTCAAATCTACACCATCTTCCCCTTACCCACCGACATTTATGAGGTGTTATTTCTCCCATGGATTAGTAAATTGCATGCATGCAATTCATTTCCCCCAAGGCACCTTGTCGTTTTTCTCATCTGAACGGAGTGACTGGGGCACTGAGCTATATGGGAGATATATTAGTGTCCAGGAGCATGGCACCGGGAGGGGTAGGGCCTGTCTCTGTGATTTATTCCAAATCCGAAAGCCCTGCAGGAACGTCTTGTCAATCCCACTGGCATCACCTTAGGGTCACATCAAAGCACTGAGATGGAAAAAACAGGGACAGTTGTTTACAAATTCAGCCGCCTGTTTTGTTTTTTGTTGGAGATGGAAATTAAAAAGTAAATTGGGGCTGCTGTCGTGGCATTAAATATGAAGAGGAGGTGACGTGTGTGTGAAATCAGATGGGCATTTCCCTGGGTCCGAATAACAAGCAGCATTATGTTGGCATAATCCGCGATGTTGGACTGGTTGTTTCGTTTTCACACTTTCCCAAGCAGGCTTTGCAATGACTTCCAAAACAGCGTTTTCACATGTGCAATTCAGGCACGCCAGATCTAGCAAGATGAGTAAATTCCAGGATGTCACTATGATGCATGTATAAAAATTCCAAATGAAAAAATAAGAGGACATCCGGTTCATCGTGGGAGTGTGCTGGTGTGCTGGTGAATCACGCAGCTTCAATGTCTGAGTCATCACTTTTCCCCTCACAATGCAATCCAGAGGTCAATAAGCTTATTAATCACCAGAAGCCACACTGGTTTCTGTTGCACTGTTACCAGAAATAGTCAAACTACTTCATCACTGAGTGCAACTTCAGAACAGACCCCAGTAGAGAGTAATCAAGGGTACAGATAACCGAATACACTTTGATTTTCATGGAAGATTATGAAAAATATTTCAAATAATTGCATGAAATCCCATAAAACCAAGTGAGGACCCAGAGGAATTGCTCATTGGTATATTTTTTTCTTTTCTTTTATGTTTTTTTTTTTTTTTGCTTATGTTGCACTCAAACAGTCAAGCTCTATCTGCTGAGGAACATTAACCAATAAAAAAGACAAAACTGGACACTGATCATATGATTGCAATATCGATGGGCACGTCTCCAACATATTTAAAAATCAGCATCTGAGCACTTTTCCCGTCAACATCTCTCTCCAAAACAAAGACAATCCCCATTTAATGTGCTGTTTTCTCCTGACATATAAATATCTCCATAAGAAGAAAAGTCAAGCTTTCACTTTAGTCGTCACTTGGTCAACAAAGGGAATTTGTTGTACAAGTCTCACATTTTTATTCCATGCCAAGCAAGACAGACACATTTCCATCCAACCATCTGTTCGTCTCCTTTGAGCTGGGAGCTGGGAGCTGGGAGCTGGGAGCTGGGAGCTGGGATCTTAGCGTGGTACGCTCGGGATAGTTCAAAAGTCCATCTGACAGCAAACATACAGAGATGCTCACACGCCCACATTCACATCAACGGACAAATTGGAGTCAGGAATTAACCTACCTTCGCCTTTGGACTGGGGGGATGGAAACTGATCAACCAGCAATCTTCAATCAGGAGTCACAGAGGAATCAAACAACACCACTGGACAGCCCAGTTCAGATCATGCTATTGTTTTCATTAATTTAAAGGTCCCTATTTGGAGCTCGAATCACAGGAAGGCCATCAGCTGCACATATAAAACACAAACAAACATACAAAACACTTTACATAGAAAAGATAAACTTAGTGACCAGTTCAATACATCTATGGAACACTTGTACAATCAGAGTAACATAATTAATTGAGGAATCAAGTTAACATACTTGTTGACTGAGTGCAAAAGGACTACGTGAAATATATTTTTGTCAGTATGCATTCTCTAAACTACTTATTTATCCGCATCTCCTAATGCAGTCATTCTCTTCTCAATAAGGTTGAACTGTGCAACTATTCAGAGCATTTTTTTTACCATAATGACTTCCTCTGATTCTGTCATGAGCTACACCTG
Source organism: Blennius ocellaris (assembly GCF_963422515.1). Taxonomy (NCBI): domain Eukaryota; kingdom Metazoa; phylum Chordata; class Actinopteri; order Blenniiformes; family Blenniidae; genus Blennius; species Blennius ocellaris. Next base: position 26,187,053 of record NC_137651.1, on the reverse strand, counting down.
ATCTGTTCCTCTTGTTTGTGGATTTATTTTTCTCTCAAGTTTCTCTCTATTCTTGATATTCAACAAGACTTATTGTTAGGTATTATTTATGTTGCAAAACTGTGATATTTCCATGCATTTTGGACTTTTGTTTAGACCTAAACGAAGCTACAAGTGACCGAAATAAAACTGAAAACTTTGGCCAAAGTGGAAGTGTGAAAAAAACTGTACACTCAGAGGGAGGAGGAGTTTCACGTCACAGTATGCAACAGAAGTGATATATGTGTGATCTGTGTTTACAGTTTGTGATGACAATTGACGCTGTTAAAGCAGTGTTTGTTTTTGATGTTTGTGCAAACAATCTTGGCTTGTTTGCATTTATAATCACAAATGGTCCACTATGCTGAGGAGCAGAGGAGAAGGATATGCTCAGAGGTCAGCGGTTTTCAACTTTTCCTCCCACCAAGGCCAAGGGTTGCCTGCCAACGTTGTCGCTGCCGGTTTTGGATCTGACCTGGGCGAACTGCTTGCTGGTGGGAAAACCTTGAAAATGAATTATCGTTGCTACTGTCCATTTCATTTTATTTCTGTGTTTTTCCGGCATTCTGATTTGCTAGTATGGACTTATGCTTCTGGTTAAACTTCCGCCGAGAGGCTTGGCATGTTCATAATCGCCCTCAACCAGGTTTTTGTGTAGGTTTGTGTAAAATAATTTTCATTTTGGAAAACACTCTGGTGTGAACAATGTTATTTTTTATAATGTAAAGGGAGAAATATCTGTTTTTGAAAATATCCGTCAACGTGTAAAAGTCAAATCAATCTTTAGTTGTTCTACTTCAAAACCTGACATGAATACTTTCATTAGTTAAACATTAGTCACTTTATCAAACAAGAAAAAAGCCCTAATGACAAAACAATTTGTTGTCTCACAGTACTGAGAAATTAGACAGTAACAACCAACTGCTGTGTGAGATGATTTATACTGCAACGGACAGTTTCCTCATATCAGTTCATAACTAGAAATGTGCATTCACTTAAGACCTCATCTGTATTGCTTAATACCGAAATAACCACACATACCATTTAACACTCACAGTTGGACTTTACTATAGTGTTGCAGTGTTAAAGTTTGCTATGTTTCCTAAATAAACCAAATACTGATTTACTACTTCCAGAAAGTGCTGTTTGCCTCGTTTCCATGGAGTCAGTGTTTCAAAAAGTTCCACCTTGGGAGCTGTTTTCAAAAAGTTGTATTTTCAGTGGCTCCGAGCATTACTTTCATGTAAACAGCCATCCAAAACAAATCAAAGGTTTTGCGCTTTCACTTGAAACTCATTATCATGCAAACGGCCCGTGAGTGTATTTTAAGTCATGGACAGACCAGATGAAGAGCCAGACGGCAATTAAGAAGCCTCAACCCTCACACCCCAGGTGCCACATCAAAAAGCAATATTGTCACATGAGGTGTGGTAGACATTCGGTTGGGGGGCTATAAGGGATGGGGAGAGTCGTCCAGTTTCCAGGCCGGCATTGCCCTCCCCCACCCCGCCCCTGGACGACCGGGCTTCTAGATTCGGGGGCCACACCCTGACTACCAACAAGACACCAGAAGAGGACCCAGGCAGGGAGGCCCCACCCCACAGCTGGATTATTGTGCTCAAGAAACACATGGCACAGCACGAGCCCAGTCAGAGGTCTGTTGCCAGAGTGTCACGACACGCTGAGTTGACTAATGTAACCACCCCCCAACATCCCTTAATGACTCACTCATGCACGATGTACCCTTAAAAGCCCCCATCCAGCACTCCCTACCCACCACCCACAGTGTTCAGTGTACAGTGTTTGTAAAATTATGATTTTTCTGTATCTGTGGTATATTGTTAGGGTGTGGCCCGTGGTAAACTTACTCCCCATGCCCCTTCGTTGATGCACCAGCCATTGTGTACAGAGAATACAGTCACTCATAAATAAAATCTAAATTCACTACATAGGAGGGTTCAGATTAGAATTTTGCAGGCTTTTATTGTGATTTACTTGGGGGTGATGGGTGAACACACCCATGGTCTTTCTTGTCATTTTCACCAGTGTTTGCACTCAGTCATAATTCCCAACAACCCAAACCTACACCACTATAACTGTCTGGAATGACACTGATTCAGAAATGAGAACCATGCACATTAATGCATAGAGATAGTATGCCTTATAGCAGAGTGAGGAGAACCGCCTGCATGAAGCCAGGGAGTCTCACTTTTTTCTGTCATTGTGTATTTGGCTCATAAATTAAGCAACACATCACAAAAAGAAAAAGTAGATATGCTGCATACACATTGTGAGAAATCCAGACACATAATGTATAATTGAAATAAGGTGTATTATATAATAGCTGTGGGCATTTCTATACTTTAATAAGTGAATTTCGGGCTTTGGATATATAAGCAGTGATGACAATGAAGTGGTAAAAAGAGGCTCACACACAGACACAACTCGGTGCAGCCATGATAAGGACGCCGACTTCCACGGAGTGACGCTTCAGAGACAGCTGGCATTTGGTGAACACACACAGGGCTTCGAGAGATTGCACAGTGCATTGGTCAGGAAAGCCAGATGGGAAACCCTGAATGCTTTAAATTTTACATAAAGCAGAATTCGTGTTTTGAGTCATCAACAGCTGATCGGACTGCCAGCTGGCGCAGGTCTGGTCCAACAGCAATCAACCCCACCCTCCACCTAAAAACACCGCTGGGCATGATTCTCCCGTTCACTTCCATACTGTAATCCCAGTGGGAAGCATTCATCCCAGCACGCTTTATTCATGAGGACAGGCAAGTGCCCCATGCATTATAAATAGAACAGAGCTCTCAGCCCTCGCAAGATCTGACTGCATCTCGCCGGTCGCCTACAGGTTTGAGCTGCGAAACGCAGCCCTGCTGTAAACACAGGGGCACAACTCCCAGAAAAAGACATGAGCTTTGTTTATTTTCGTTGTGACTCACGGGACAATGACACATGATTTGACAATTTGCCTGTTATTTCCACCATTTAAGTCAGTATTAGACAGCAAGCTGTGAGTCTCACAACCTTGAAATGATGTTTGCTTTGCTCACAGTTAAAAGCAGATTTAATATTGACTCGGAATGATGTTTAATCTACCTTGATTGGCGATATTTTCCAGAGTTTTGTCCAAAATGATGAGATGAACAGCATTAAAAAGTAAAATGGTCCTAAATGCTGTTAACGCAGTCGAGCATCATTTCAGGTTTGAGTGTAAAGTGACTGCCTTTGATGCATGTTATCTCCATCTCTCTAATTGTACTCTGCTGCTGGAGGAATATGAAAAAAAAAATAAAAGATTCGACTCGGATCCAAAGCAAACCGCTCTGGCATTCATAAGGAGTCTTTGATTATTAGAATTCTACCCTGTTTCCCTTTAAATGGCAGAAGCTGGTTTTAATCTTCAAGCATATTTAATTCAAATGGCCATGTTGCCGGGATCCTCCCTCTCTATCAGACCTCCAGACCTGTGAAAGCCCCTTTTGTCATGTGTTCTGTGCTTCCAACTTTGATACAGAGTTAAAGTGATTGCGCCATGAAAAAAAGGGAAAAAAACCCAAAGGTGATTATCCTGATGGACTATGTAGGAAAATGTATCTTATTATGTCTTGTGAGAAAAGGTTGATTAAAATGAGTTTCGAGTTAACTCTGCTTCCATTCTTCTAATCTTTCCTTGCCCGTCCACACATTGCCCAAGGCTTTCCAGGACGTGAATAGCCCAGACACACTCCGTATCAGGAGATTATTCGCCAACACGCACAATGATTGAGGTATGTGCAACTTGATTAATGAGATTGAAAGTCTTTGGGGTAACCTTCTTCCATACTTTTGAGGATAGTATTTATTGATTTGCAGACGATATTCACAGTGAGAGTGAAAAACGACGCTAAAGTTATGAAAGGTCCGGAGAAATTCGTAATCATTTCTGTCACTTCATTGCTGTTTGAGATGCAGACGCGGTGCCTCCTCCAGGGCTGGGCCACATATTGCAAATATAAAATGCATCGCATGGCTGAAAGGGGAAGAGTTTGTAATCCTGGAGGAAAACAAGATCCGGAGTATCAGCAATGCTTGCGAGCTACTTACACATATTGATGTTGAATAGACGTCCTTGAACACAAAACACAAACGTCCCTGTGTGTGCAAGGAAGTATTATGTATAGCTGACAGTAAACAATCAACTCCATGTTTCACACTGACCTGAATGGTGGAGGTTCGAAAACAAGAACCCATGTTTGTAAAACTTAAATTCAACTATGACTTTTTTCTTTTTTCTCCATAGATACCGATATATAATGGTGATGTTATCCACTGTGCTATCTGAGCTTAGTTTCAACTCAAATGTTGCATGCAACAGCTGTGTGTGGTGCACGCACAGTCCCAATCACAGACATCCTTACCTTTTATTCTCTATTTTATTTTACCGAACGTAAATAACGTCCAAAATACGTTAGTGAGATTTTCTATTGTGGGTAGTACTGAAGAAACGCTGCCCCCAGCAATGTCAGAGTAAGTTACAGTCATCCCAAAATAGGTACTGAGGATAGGAGGTGAACATGTCATCCTGACTTAGGTCAAACCAACAGGAGCTCTGCAGAGAGAACAAAGGCAGCCTAACTGCTTCTCTCAGCCACACAAAAGCTTTTGCTTTATCCAGCAGGCTGCAAATGTGGCCCTCCAATCAAATCAGACTTTCAAATGTGTCATCTTCTCCAGCTGAGTCTATCAATATTTCTGCAAAGAGCAAAGAAGATTGCAGAGAAAAACATTTCAAGTCAGTCAGTTTTTTTTTTTTTTTTTCCCACAGTCGCATTTATGGAGTTGGTGGGATTACATCATGAATCTCCAGGTAGTCATACCTGAAAACATCAAGGAAGTCCACAAAAACACTGTCCAAACAGACAGATCAGACATAGAAAAAAGTCACACCCAGTTTCTATCTATCAGCTACTGGAGGAGCGGCAGCTGTGCTGTGAATGGGAAAAGTAACGGCGTATCATTGCCTCTCGTGGGAGCTGTTAATTTTCCCAACAACCAAATGCCTTTGGTGCTCAGACAATATTTACATGTTAAGGATAATATTTAGGTTTTTTTTTTGTGTGTGTGCGTGTGTGTGTGCGTGTGTGTGTGCGTGTGTGTGTGTGTGTGTGTGTGTGTGTGTGTGTGTGTGTGTGTGTGTGTGTGTGCGTGCGTGTGTGTGTGCGTGTGTGTGTGTGTGTGTGTGTGTGTGTGTGTGTGTGTGTGTGTGTGTGTGTGTGTGTGTGTGTGTGAAAGCTGCATCTACAAGTAATAAGGGAAGGTTTAGAAGCAGCCTTTATAGAGTGTGTAAATGTCCCCAATTCTAGAAATGACTCATTCAGTTAGTTGATTGACGATAAATACAGAAAGAAAAGTGACACTAAAGACATGGATAATAATAAGTTAAAACACACAGAGGTTGTACAGTTAAATTATTAGGACAAATCTATTCCTAAAAGCGGTACATTTTTAATAAAGATGTGATTTTATCTCCATAGTTGAATATCTTTGTGCTACTGGATATATATTTGCAGCACTGCTACTGAAGGAAAGCACTTTTTTTTTTTTTTTTTGATTGACGTGAACAGCTGGATCCTTTTGTTTGCACGACTGCACTCTGTTTGATTTCCATATTTGACATTAATGCTCAAACAGAAATCCCTTTTCTTTAGCTCGACTTGGAAATGTGATTATTTAGCTGCAATATATCATTGAACATCTTACTTACTTACGTACATACTTACTTACTTACTTAGGGCTCCTGTGGGGTGTGTGTGTGTGTGTGTGTGTGTGTGTGTGTGTGGGTGGGGGGGTCCTGTCCCTGTGCGTTGAGTCTACCAGATGAACCAGTTCTTTCCAGAGCTGTTGTGCCAGCTGTATTAAACATCACTGTAGTATTAATATGTATCGTACCAAAACCACTGCACAGTGAATTCATACAGCAGCATTCAGACACACATTTATTCAAAGTGATTCACAAAGCAGACCATAACACAGCAAGAATTTAAAGAACAGAAATACATTAAAAGAAAACAAATAAGATAGCAAGTAGGACATGCTCGTGCATAAAGGGTCTATTTTAAAAAAGGGAATAAAAGATGAAAAATGTATTATTTATGAGAGAGTCTGAACAGACACTAATGTTTTAATGCCTGATTTAATAGAAGTGAGTCCGTTTGTTCTACAGGTAAAGAACGTAGGAAATAAAAGCTGCTTTAGCTTGTTTCTTCTTACTCTGGCTGGACATCAACCACGAAACATGTCTTTGTCTCTCCAATATCACAGTTAAAAAGATGTGTTTATATTGATTCAGTGACTAAGAAATCACATTTTCAATAAGAAACAGGACTTTTTTTCCCTCTCCTTTCCTATCTTTCCGACACACTGGGGTGTATCTAACGGCCGGCAACAGAGTCGGCAGCCCCAATTATCTACTGTGAAAATCTGATGTGTTAAAACTGAGACAGTGATGGTTAGCGGACCATGCTACGTTTTGCAAGCAAACAAGCCAATATCGTCCTAACACAAAAATCAATCAAATGTATTAGCGGCAAATCAATTTGCCGTGTCTGATAAATTTGGCCGAGAAAACACAGTCGTCACTTTGTTTCCAAGCACAATCAGGTTGTTAAAAACCACTGAAGCCGGGCTCCGAGGCCCTTCAACATGGCTGCCAGGAGCGCATTAAATCACCTGACAGGGTGCCGCTCGAAAGAGGAAGAAATGCCAACCTCACTTTATTCTCTCATACTGTTGTCGACTATAATCTTCCAGCTGTAAGTTATTCAGCTAGGGAATAACAGCCGCATGATAACAAAACCAGAGCCCCTTTCTCCCCTCTCTGTCTCTGACAGCACAGATGCTCAGACAGGCTGGGACTGGTCATAGAGTGTCACTCACAATCAGTCTCTCAGTGCCAAAGTGCATTCATCCAGAAAATGCCAGATTCCACTGTAATCATTTTTTTCTTCTTATTCTATCTCATCTCCTCATACCCTGGCTATCGCAAATTCTAAAGACAGACTATTGAAAATTTTGACCTTCAGGATGACAGTTATCACTGCTTCAAGATTTGTGTGTGCCGCCAGTTTGTGAAGTACAAACCTTGGGCCACTGCAGGGTTTGCTAAAGCTTGCAACTATGTTTGGCATTATTTGACTTAAATGTTTTGGCTCAGGGTTGGAAATATGAAAATAACCTCTGGTGATACTTTTCAGAAAGTGCTTTCTTGTATTCATTCGTATGTATATTTCCATGGACTAAACTGTGTGTGGGTTTTTTTTGGCAAATGCAAAATCAGTGGCAGGGTGGAGATCATATGTAAAACACATTTCGGCATGGTCGGCAAATATTTTTTCACACAATCCAAAAGGGGGAAGGTTCACGGAGAAGACATTCTTTACTGTGATTATGGGTGTGACAGTGGTGCTGTGAGGTATGATGTGCTTGTTCTGACTGCATCAGCATCACAACAGGACCTCAACAAAGATATCACTTTTCATCCTTTTGCATTATGCAAAGCTTGGCATTGCAAGAGTACTTCCTGAAAAAAAATATTTCTTTCTTGATCTTCCTTCAGTGGAAAAAAGTGCAAAGCCTGAAGGCCTCTAGTAAAGTGAAAAAGTGGGTTTACGCTGTCTTGACAGTTATTACACACACCAATCAGTCTTAGCCTAAAAACCACTGACACTAAATAACATTTCAATTCAATTTTATTTCAATAGTTCCAAATACAACAAATTCATGTCATAGCACTTTTACAGAGAAAACCAAAAACCATTTCACTTAACCAGGTATAGGAGACGGTGGAAAGAATACTCCCTTTAAACAGGAAGGGACCTGCACAACCAAACTCAGAGGTGGAAACCTTCTGCTGTTCCAGTTGCAGTTAGGGAATTCAAAGATTCCAACCCTAGTTTAGGTAACAGCTGATTATTCTCTAATCATTTGGGTTGTTTCTTGTTCCTATCTACTGTACACAAGCCAGCGACTGTCAGTGAGTTACAGGCAGGAAGAATGGGTAAAGATTAGCTTCAGTTTGATAAAGGCCACTGGTTTTAGAAGTATGGGGCGTGCCACTCTTGGGGGGCAATGAGGTAAAACAAAGGGGGCGTGAGACAGTCGGAAGATGCAAGTGCGGAACTAATGTTTCACTGTGTTTCTTCCGCCATAGCCAGACAGAGAGAGAGTGGTTTTTGAAAATGGAAATGTTTATCAGAGGAGTGGAAAAAAAACAACAACCCGAAAAACAGAAAGTGGTTCAGAAATAGAGGCTGGTTAAAAACACAAATCAAAGAAAAGAAGATGTGAAGATGCTCATCCTGCACAGGTGTAAATGCAGGAGGAAATTAGTTGGTTTTTTTAATTTCTGCTTGGCACTGGCACAAATTATAAAGACACCTGCAGACTTCACACACACCAGACTCACTCCACAGAGCCACTCGACTCCTTTCAGAGGAAAATCAAGACATTTTGTAAGTGGTGAGATGGTTTTATAAGGAGCGCCATCAGTGAACAACAAAGATGTACAGTGCAAAACAGGGTCCGTGTAATTCTTAATACTAGTTAATAATGAGCTGTCACAGGTTTGCCTGTCATGTTAAAAATCCCGTTTTATAGCCCATTGGACCAAATTGAGGCTTGAACTTGATGCTACACACTAAATTAATATGGACAATGCAACCTGATTATGCGAAACACTTGGAGGAATTTATTCATAGATGAATTTACAAATCACAGCATTATTTACAAGAAGTAAAAATTATTGTGTCAGCATTTTGCATTTTATATATATATATATATGGAGCGAGAGAGATTTTATATTTTTTACTTGACTATAAAACTCAAAAGAAAAACCAAATCATGAGGAATGCCATTTTGTAATGGTTAAACAATGTTCTGTCAGCAGCAGCAGCAGCAGTCTGCAGTGGTCAATATCTATTAAAAGTAGTCGAAGGACAAAACAGTGATGATCCAGTCACAGGGTCACGAGCAGCCGAAGTTCATTGATGTTTGTGGGGAGTGAAGACTGACCCAATTGGTCTGATCCAATAGATACGCTACTGTTGCTCAGATCGCTGCAGAGGTTCATGCTGGTTCTGATGGAAAATCACCAGAATACACTATTCGTTGCACTGTGTTGCATTTTGGCCCACATGTTGACCTCTGTCCATCACTGAAAGAACAACAATGAGAACGTGGACAACAAAATGGGACCAAGGAGCAATGAAAGAAGCTCTTCTTGTCTGATGAATCACATTTTCTTTGATGGGTTTGCATGGCTTACCGCCGGAACACAAAACATGCAGATAAACATTGGGAGGATGTTTTCCAGCAAAATATTGCCCAAAGCAAAACTGGCACCACTGGCTTGACTTCTTTTTTTTTCCTGCAACCAACCATAGCCACAGGATCAATCCGTCATGCTCAAATGGACAGGATGCATGATATTTTATGTCACCAAGAAATGCTGTATGCAGGTACAGTATGGTGCTAAAAAACACATTGATTATTCTCCTGCATATATGAGGATGACGTGAAATATGGGGATGAAAAGCCATGTCCTCTGCCTGGGATACAGAGTTTGATCAGCATGCAGAATAGTGATTATACTTGTTGGCAATACCTCAAGGCCGGACGTTTAATGAAAGGAAGCGACCGACCTTCCAGCCGAGCAGAAAAGCATTTTTCCTAAAAAATGGAAAGTTCAATATCAGCATTCAATCTTAAAATACAAAATCCAGCTCATTTACATAATTACAATTTGTATCAAAGGTGAGTCTACCCATGAACTTCGCTGTTTAGTATTATGGGCTGCAGGACATCAGAAAACCTTCACAGAGGACAAATGAGAAGTATTTTAAAAGGGAGATGAGGCACCATGCTGCAGAGACTTAAACATGAGTTCAAACCAAAGGAGACACCTCTCTGTCGAGAGGCTCTGATTTAATGTAGCTGCTGGGGACAATTTACTGTCTGCCACTTGCAGTACATAACTGCTGTATAATTTACCAGTTCTTATCTACCCATGTAACACATGCTGATCTGGGATAATAGCATTGTTTGATGAGGCAGCCAAGAGAGCAGACTGCAGAGTCATAAGATAATGTACATCCTTCACGCAGCCCCCATGTGAGGAGTGTTTCAATTGACATATTTTTTTTCTGTTCTTTGAATTGGAGAACAATGCTGCATTCACTGATTGCTGTATCACTGAAGTGCTACAGATTCATACGCTCACGTCAACACATGTAAGGTGCACGTTCGAGTGGAAAAGATAAGAGATGTGCTTTACTTTGCCCCAAGGAACAGTGTGGAGCCGACTGAATCATGTCATCAAATTGTGGGCAATGCCAGAACAGCGATTGTGTGTGTGTGTGTGTGTGTGTGTGTGTGTGTGTGTGTGTGTGTGTGTGTGTGTGTGTGTGTGTGTGTGTGTGTGTCATCTTAAAACACATCCAAACATGTGAGCGAACAGAGAGATGAACACAGGAAGTCTGGTAAACCACCAGAACAGCAGGGTGATCTAAAAGCTCCATGTCGCCTGCATTTTGATGTCAACTTAGGCGAATTAGTGTGAAAGCACCTTTGCCAGTGATGTAAATGAAATTAATTAATTCCTGAGAGACAGCCATATGGCTGTTAAAATAACAACCCGATTCACAATTCATCATCCTATTAAAAGTGAATGCTATTTAGGACAGATGTCAACCCAGATTGATTTTATGGAACCTTGTTTACCAAGTTTATAACTGGGTGGGCATCTTGGTTTTTATCTTCATTCCTTATGTTGATAATAAGATTTGCTTATTATTATCTGTTGACAATAGATTCACATCAAAGAAACGATAAATCAAAGGATGTTAACTCAATCTGGGGCCCCATGTGCACAACAACTCTTCAAGTGAAAACTCGTACATTTTGTGTTTTAGTTTCAGAAATGTTTCGCATTTACACTGCAATGTTTTGAAAATTATGTCCGTTTACACTGAAACAAAAATGGTGTATATTTCATGCCAGGCCGCACATATTCACTGTTGGTTGTTTCAGAAGTGAAACCACACAAATATGCTCATCAAGTCTGAGTTCTTTCAAAAAATTCCACCTTGGGAGCCATATTCAAGAGGTCGTGTTTTCAGTGGCTCCGAGTACCATTGTCGTGTAAACCAACTCCCAAACACCACAAACGTTTTGCATTTTCACTTGTAAACAATAATTCGGAACAGTTCAGAGTGGAAGAGGCAATTTGAACAACGCATGTTATAGTTGGAATACTTCAAAACTAAAGACCAGAAAACACAATTCTAAACAACAAAGGAATTAAAACTTTGTTCTCTCCTTGTTCTTTTTACAGCCGAGCTCAGGACCGAAAATATCCCACTGACAAGCAGGGTGTGTATTGCTCTGATATAAATGAAATTCTTTAAACTGGGTAGAACATTTCCAATTCCATTCTGTCACTGTTATCACAACTTTGTCATATTTGTGTATCATGTCCCAACACTCTTTAATCCCTTGTGACAAGGTCTGCAAAATGTACTTTTTACATTCTCTCTCATTTCTTCAAAGAGGCAGGCAGTCAGTAAGGAGCACAAACTCTGACTCTTGATATTAGATGTAGACTTTTTTTTTTTTTTTTTCATTTCCAGCAACAATATTCCCCTCCTGCGCTACAGCCGAGAAACTAAAAGACAAACACTGAAGTGTGTTTTCCCCTTTCTGTCAGAAGTTATTGCTACGGGGAAGTTTTCACCTGTGTCGGGCAGATTTTCCTGTGGGCTGTCATGACTGTTAGCTCAACCCCCTTTGGCTGTGTTACCTGTTTAAAAGTCCTTCTGCAGTGCAGGACAACAGCAGAGCTGTCCAGCTGCCAGCGGAAGGATTGCAAAGCTTTTGATGGAAAAGTGCAAGGATGAATTTGATGGAGCACTCTTAAAGGCTGATTCGACACCCAACTGATGGCTTAACACACCTCAGGCATGTAAGCTTTTGCTCAACGCTTTTACATCATTTCTGTACAGGCTCAGATGTAATGTGTTGTTTGGCCGAGCTCTAGCAATGACAGTAAAAATGGAATACCATCATCTGTTTTTTTTTTGTGTGTGTGTTTTTTTTTTTTTTTTTAAACCATTATCCAATCACAAAGGGGAGTTGTGCAGATGATTCCTCTGTGTTGGTACAGTGAACACAAAGTGTGGAGGTTTTGGCAGGTTGAGATGAGGCACATTCACATCCTGCCTGTTTGCCTGCCTTTTGTTTCAATAAATGGTCAATTAAAAAAAGGAGGGTGCCAAGAGTGGAGAGGTGTTCCAAACAGCAAAAACGGGAACAAAGCACCACTCGAGAATCGCTCGAAATGTCACAACTAAAGGATTGCATTTCTATACAAAGATTCACAGTGGAAAAGATTTTCTTGAATCTGAAAGGATGCAGGCAGTGTTCACAGGTTGAAGGAATAAAGAAAAAAGAAAAAGAAAACAACAACATTGCATTTGAAGGAAACAGAGGAGCTTTTCTTCTGGGCTGAGAAGATGAATCTGTTTCATCTAGTAAAAAGCAAAACCTTGGCTGTTTACTAAGCACCAGGATGTGCCCAGATATGTTGGGTGCTGGGTTTCCACTATTCATCACCGCAAACATATCCTCAGCTCACTGCCAATACAGTGCCTCATCCATGATGCAAGTCGACGGTGTGACTGCCACTGCTGCTTTCAGCCCACGAGCCACAGCCTGTGATTTACTATCTAGCTGTACTTTGTCCCGCTTGGCTGCACACCGCTGGCCACGCTGTTGCCCTGTCGCAAGCTGCCTGGCCGTGTTTGTAATTCTGTGTAAACCTGTACCTGTGAGGTGGTATCGCCAACGCATTCATCAGAGGAAGCTCGGATGTGGTGGCCGTCTCGTCCCAGCCTTTGCAACAATGTGATGGATGAGTATGCTGAGGCAAAACCAACAGAGGATATAATTTGCATCTTGCTAATCAGATAAAGTTCGGCAATTACTTGCTGCGAATGTGTCCAGTGATTTTGGCCTGGCTTTACTTTTTTTTTTTATTTCAAGAGAGCTAATCATGGGTGAAAAAGTGAGATTTGCTTTCTAATTTATGACTGCGCAAAACAGTCAGGACCACATTAAAGGTACTGCTGACAAATTGAATGCTCAAATTATAAATGTTTTCACCTTTAAATACCTAATAGATTAAACTATAGATAGTGATTGGAATGTCTTCTTACATTTGTAGAGTATTTCATTATTGAAGAACAGGCAAGGGGGATTATTTTCTTCTTACTTCCCACTTTGTTATGTCATTCTCTTTTTTTTTATGCTCATAGTGAACCTGAATGAAAGCAGAAATTAATGTGTAATGCAGGTTCTGCCACCTGTGCCCGCTGGCCAAATGGTCTGTGCAGAGTCAATTTGCCACTCAAAATTAAGCATACAGATTTAAAAAAAAAAAAACCCTGCAATTTCATAATTTCACATGCACATTTGTTTAATAGCTTATTTATGTCCGGTGCTTTTCATTCTCACGCTAAGTGGGTTAATTTAGACGAAAGGTGCACGTGGAAACTTTGCACCAGTAATGGTAAGAGTAACTTGCACATACAAAATGCCTAACAGCAAACTGCACACACTCTGTTCATGTTTGCCAATCTAATTGGTCTCTTATCGCCTGGTGTTAAAAACATGCCAAATGGACACAGGAGGCAAGATAGCTAACATTACAAAGAGATAAATGACCCCTTGCAAAAGTTTTGTTTATACAACAACATTATAAAAAAGATGTCTGTTTACAAGGAAATGCTGAAAACGATGCAGGTTTCATGCTGTCACAGTAGTTGGTGGTGTTATTTGTTTTTGTAATATAACCACACACAGAAACAATTTTGATTTATTTTTTAGTATAAACATTAACAATGGGAGTACATCGACATGAATGTACAGATGACCAGGTTGGATAGTTACCTAAAATGTATGTATTGTTATGTAATATGGACTGGGACTCATGACACTCTGGAGGCCAGCATTATTATGATTGTCGATCGACTCGATCTACTCGTTCTTGTGCTACAGTTTTTACTATGGCTGCGATGTGCATGTGCATTATCAGCTTTTAAAAAAAAAGAAAAAAGGAAGGGGTTTTTCCCTGTTTTCACGGAGATGGTGTCAGGAGTCACACACCTCGCTCCAGCACCGGATCCTCTCTGGCACTCCTGCAGGCAATCAGCTAATTGATTGTCAAGCAGTCTTAAGCCCTGCAGGGAGGAGGGTCCGGTGCCAGAGGATTGCTAGTCTTCACTCCGGGTGGAGGTGCGTCGGTGTTGTCCTCCCCGGGGGGTGAGTGTCCTCCCCGGGGTGGTTCCGGTTCCCGTTCCCGTTCCTGTTCCTGTTCCGACGCCGGCTCCAAGAAGTTCCCCGTCCGGGTCCCGTCCCGGCTCCAAGAAGTTCCCCGTCCGGGTCCCGTCCCGGCTCCAAGAAGTTCCCCGTCCGGGTCCCGTCCCGGCTCCAAGAAGTTCCCCCCCAGAGATTCCCCCGGGTCCCGTCCCGGTTCCAGGAGGCCCCCCCCCAGAGATTCCCCCGGGTCCCGTCCCGGTTCCAGGAGGCCCCCCCCAGAGATTCCCCCGGGCCCCGTCCCCGTTTCCAAGAAGCCCGCGAGTTCCCCGGGCCCCGTCCCCGTTTCCAAGAAGCCCGCGCGTTCCCCAGGCCCCCAATGCCCAAGATCCCCGAGAGGCCCCCCCCTGAAGATTCTCCCGGGTCCAGTCCCGGTTCCAAGAGGCCCCCCAGAGTTCCCCCGGGTCCCGTCACCGTTCCAGCTCCCCTTTCCCTGTTCCCTCAATAAACATTTACAGTTTGCAAACAACTTCCTGCTTGAGGTCTGCTTTTGGGTTCAGGACACTCCACACGCCGGTTCCCCGTCGTGACAGATGGAGCATATTCAAAATGTTTGGAGCTATTTTTAAAACCCTCATCACTGTTGTGTAAATGAAAAAGGTAAAATGCCACAAAAGTCATTCACGTGACAAATAAGGAGACACACAACTCTTCATTCTCTTCCGTCAAAATTAGCTTTCATCCGTTGAGTGAAGCTGTTTCTTAATCTTTTTTAAATGGATCCATTTGATTTACTTTAGGAACTCAACACAGCATCTCATTGGTAGAAAGTCATGTTGGTCGTCGCACAAATTCATGTTCAATACAAATATGGCACTCTAAAAAACTTTGACGGTACAACGTTTTTCATCCAGGAAGGGAAGTGGAATGTCTTTTAGTTTAAGTATTTTGCTTTTCTTCTTTTCAGGCACAATATTGATGCATTACTTTTAACAACAACTGATAAAAGGACATGCCATCCATGATGAAGAACAACGTCGAGACATGTCAAAGGTACAGTACACTACACACAGGTGACTTTACTTCAAGTGTATCTTCAGCTTGGTGGAGAAAGTACCCAGAGGAATCCCTATATACACAGGGAGGACATGCAAACTCCTCATAGAAACTGCTCATTATTCAAGGTCTTCCTGCTGAGATGAAAAGATTGCTAGCCATTGAAACACCATGTGGCGTGTGGATTACTTCAATGGATGGTTATTTTGATAGAGTGTTATCTCTGCTTCTATATGTTAGAGAATAGCACCGCACTGTGTCTCCAGCTCTGCCCGGTTCCTCACCTGCACACAGATAACAACTCAGACACCGCATTAGGTTGTGAACTGTTGAGTCATAACAACATTGGGGTAATCAATTAAATTGTGTAATTGGTTTCTGAATAACTGAAATGGATATTCAATTCAAAGGCTCTGCACAATGAGGTAAACACAATTCATCCTGCCATTTAGGTGCTGGTACTTTTAATCAGCTAGACTGCAGCTTCCTCACATAATATGACCTCTGGTGCCGTTCAAGTGCAGGACACGGGCAACTTCGAAAGTAAGAATTCAGAGTTTTTATCCCAAGAGGGGATAAACAGTGACATTCACAGGCTTTTTTTTGCGGAAAATTTTCAGGGAAAATAAGATTTTCCCATTTCTATTATAAAAACATTAATTCAATGATGTCTCACAGTCCAAAATACTGAGCAGCATAAATCATGTCACACTGATGTACTGTAGATTTGATTCTACTCCAATTACTGTGCCAGAAGCATTTATATTGCACATTTAATTTTTTTCCGAAGCCAAACTGAAATAACAGCCCAGTTTATTCAGAGGTAATACAGTATGTCAGCAGAGATTAAAAAAAAAGAAGAGAAAAACATCCATGGACCAATTCTTTTTATTAAAATGTTATCACCGTGACAAAAATGTACTAAAATAGAAACTAGGAAATAGGAAAGCAGGTTAACTGGTTTAAAACTCTCAATACGGAACTTTTTAGATTAATTATGTCCATGTGCATTTTTGCTGCATGTCTTAGTGCTTTTGAGGATATTTTTTTTTTATGTTTTTGCTCACATCACAGATGCAAAATGGGTTGTTTAATTATTCTGTTCATGTCTGAGATAACACAACTCTGAATCACTGCTCCTTCAGGAATCTGTAAATCAGAGTTTGTCCATGTGTGTGATTGGTCAGACGCTGCAAATTCCGCCCCTTTCATGTGAAAATGAACACATATTCCTGGGTTGAACCAGCAAGTTGATAACCTGCTTCGTAGTAACGGCCATTGTGTCTGTATCATTCAACCCAGGAAACAGAAAGAGATCCTGAATATGTTTATCACCGTTCGTAGTACAGGCTTCACGTGTGTGTGGTTTCATTACAAAAACAAACAAGAGCACCCATTAGTGGCCCTACATGAAAACTGCATCGTTTTCAGTGATTCTGCATGTGGGATATAAGTGATTGGAGCCACCTGAGGCTTGTATGAGTTAACAGATTATTGAAAGATAAATTATTCTCAGAGAAGATGAAGAATTAAAATACATCCAACAGCTAAAAGCAATACTGCTGCTGCAGCCAAAGTCAGACCATTCCTGATTGTTAATGCGTGACTTCATAAGATTATACGACACTAATTCATCAGCGATTTAAACGGACGGCCCTGTGATCACTCAATTTCACTCTTTTACAGCAGAAACGTGTAGGGCTGATCTTCCTCACAGCTCAAGTTGTTTTTTAGGGGAAGTTTTTCATGTGTGTGTGTGTTTTGTGTTGGAATTATAAATCATCACCGCGACAGTACGAGTAGTTCTGCGTTCCATAAATTCATGTTTCTGCAGTTCTGTCAGGTGTGATCATTAACATTATTATTCCAGATCAACACTCATGGAGCCAAACAGACTTAGAACAGTTTGAAGTCTGAATAGGGTATCTGAGAACGTAGCTATTGCACCTATACCACAATCTATTAGACGTCACCAGTCTTGTACAATTGCAATATAGCAGTAGGTTGAATTCTGTCAATGCGCTTTACATTTAGTGAGAACAGACATCCAGGAACTGCAGAAGGAAAGAAAGCACAAAAACGTACCCTTGGATCCTCAAATGGAGGACAACTGGAGTAATAACAATAATCGAGGAAAACACTATGATAAATAATGATATTGGAAACTTTCATGGGAGGGAGAAAAATTGTACATTCCACTGGGTGTCAAAGCAAAACATATTGTTCCTGCAGTTAGTGAAGATTACAATACATAGCACTTTAAAAGTTTGACAATAAGTATTTTTTGAGACGGTATCCACGTGTGCTCTCCAGCAGCCTGAATGGTGTGACACTGAAAGTCCTTTTCATCACAGTGAAAGATTTGGAAGGAGATTTCATGATTACAGGTTCTTATGTCATGGAGGTCAATGTTATTCAGACCATGAGAGGCTTCCTGTGGATAAGTGATGCACAACACAAGTAATGGAAAACAGCATTCATCTTCAAAAAGACTCCAGAGAAGGAACTGAAAGCCTGCTGTGCAGCACAAAAGGCAAACGCTGAGACTGAAAAGGCAACTCTAAATGGCCAATCACTTGTATACGTCCCCTCGTTCCCTATTAACAATAATCCAAATGTGAAGACGTCTTTTTACTGTGATAATTTATTACAATTGAAATGTACATCAAATACATGAACTTAAAACAATCCGATTCAAATCATTTGCTGATGTGCATTACTCGCAAAAATAGTGTTGGGATTTATGGTTGGTAATTAGCATTAATAATTACTGTAAGTAATATATTACTGAAAGATTACTAGAAACAATATATTACTGGAAGTAATTTAAGAATAATGGAAGTAATTTAGGAAAAATTGGAATCACTAATGGAAGTAAACGGTCTTTTACTCAGTAGCAACTCCTAGGGTAATTGAGTAATTACTCAAAAGTTCATAAATTGTCCAAAATAATTTATTAATGAAAAATTATTAATTTGAATAAATTGATTATCAAATAATCGAATTGGGGCACCACCAGCTAAACTGTAAATAGCTAGTACCAAATATCAGTCTCATACACTTTGCCCCCCCATCATAGTTTATTTGCCTTGTATCTCATCCTACTGTATATTTTGCTCCCCTTAGAACTTATTATACTTTATTATAGTTTGTGATTTTTATCTAATTTTTAGTCCTATTTGATAGTCATGTATATAAGATACCTCTATTCTTACCTAACTGTTTGCACATTCCTTGTCTTTCCTTTCCTCATGAGTGTCCTTAAGAGCTGAATGTTACGAGTAAATTTCTCCACTGTGAGATCAATAAAGGCTTATCTTACCATATCTTGTCAAAAGGTTAAGTTAGTTAATATTCCTGTGCAAAATATAACAATCTTAAATACCAAGGAAGGTCTCACACCTTCCTTGGTACTGCGCTTTTATTAGCACATTTACGGTAAAACACAAGACAGCGTACAGCCGCACTGCTGGAAGGAAATCCTTCAAAATTAAAGCCCTGAAAGCAACGACAGAGAGTTTGTTTACAATTTGTTATGAAACGCAAGTATTCATAGGTTTACATCTAATTTCACTTCAGGGCAATAGTAGACCTTTACTACTGCAAGCAATAGCAAAGAATCTTAAAGTAGAAATCTGGAGTAAAGTACTCTCACACTTGGAGCAAATTAACGAAAATAATCGTGTCTCATCTCATCCAAACAGGCGAGACCATCATTTTCGACCAACAGATTCAAGTTTAAGAGTACTTTACTCGAAATTCCTAAAGTAATATTCTTTCATATTTCTTGTAGTAACAAAGGAGTATGTCTAGTTTTGCACTGAAGTAAAATTGGGTGTAAACCTATGAATACTTGTGTTTCATAACAAATTGTAAACAGACTGTCTGTCGTTGCTTTCAGGGCTTTAATTTTGAAGGATTTCCTTCCAGCGGTGCGCCTGTACGCTGTCTTGTGTTTTACCGTAAAGGCGCTAATAAAAAGCGCAGCTAAAATTGAGTGCGGGCTCACTTGACGGCGGTGCGCGGATTGCAGCCCACACTCCACTTCACCAGGTGAAGAAAGGAAAAAAAAAAGGAAAAGAAAAAAAAGGTAATTCCACAGTTTGTTCTCTGCTCGTCCAGCGAGGTGAAGAAATCTCCGGCCCGATCGGCGTGTGAACATGTGGTCCTTTGTCTCGGTGCGAAGAGGTGCTTCCGCCCAGACGCACATTCGGCTTGGAAAGACGTGTTTTTGCATTCGTGGCTGGACTTTCTACCTCTTCGTTGTGTTCCGGGTTACCGCTGTGCTCAGGGTGATGTGGACCAATCCTGACGGGGCTCGCCCCGGAGCTTCCGGCTGGTGAGGGAGGTTTTGGGTCCCCCTGCTGTTGACCTGCAGTGTTGCACCATGCTGGTGGGGGGGAAGACCCGGGGGGAGGGTCACATGACCAATGGCGAATTTTTCCGGTACTGAGCATGTTTTTCCAGTCCTGAGCATGTGGTGTCTTTGTTCTTAAAACATGGCCCCCCCCTCCCACCTTCCATGAGGTTGAGTGACCACTGGACTTTGGCTCCAACAATAGTAAAATTCTTCCTCTACTGAAAAAGTACATAATGCATTTCGATGGAATTCAGTCAACTTGACGAAATGCTAAAATTGAATACTTCAAATTAAGTATGAACAACTGATTTATACTGATGATTAAAATGCAGACTAATTCAAAGCGCACATTGCTGTGGAAGCTGACACGGATCTGCAAATTGGCATGATGATTGGAGCCCGCTGTATTAAACAGCTGTCCATCACACCTGGCTTTTGTTCGTCACACTCCCCCCTCTATTTACGGATGTGCTCACAGCAGAATTCAATTAATTCATGTTGTGTTTTTCTATAGGTTGTCTTTAAACAACATCATGGTCCGTTAACACAGCTAGAAAATACAGAAAGTGGATTGAAGCTTTTTGCCCATATTGTTAAGAGAGAGGGGGAAAAAAAACCCAAACATAGATTGGCTATCGTTTTAACCGGTTTTCTCTTCAATGAAGATCAAACATCAACAAAAAAGCTCGTAGGAAGGATGAAGAGTGCACAAAAAGACTGTTTACTCTGTTGTTGCCTTTGAAATGATCCCGGATCAACTGCTGCTGGGTAAACAAGCACTGAAGATGATCACAGTATCGCCTCACATGCGTTTGGCTTCAGAGGGGAAGGATCCTGAGTGTGAGCCACCCCTCTTTCTTTTTCTGTTCTCCTGGAAGCCTGTAATTTTTAAAATGCTGATGAGCCGCACTGGCTCTCATGGTAACAAATGGCCTGGGATATTAAAATGAACACCTCACCACAAAAAAATCCATTCGCTGTATGCTGATGTGAAAGAATCCCAGAAGTAAAATGAATGTCTTCCACAAGGCTGATGATAACAGTGCAGCGGTATTAATGAACAAAGCGTCTGCTTTTTTCTTTTCTGTTTGTCCCCTTTCAAGTTAGAAATAATAGCAGTTCCCTTCAGAGATCATTTTTTTTTTGTTACTACCCCTGCCAGGGTATTTTATTGGCTAACATAATTTCTCATAGTCTACTTACCAGTCGACAGCTCAGCTCGGTGTCAGACACAGATTTAAGTGGATTGTGTTCTGGCTGCGACACACAGGTTCATGTTTAATGCCCTTTTTTTGTAGGTGTGGTACATGTTGAAAATGTACTCTGCATGTGGATAAACACAACAACATGGTGGTTCTGTAATACTGTCTGCAGACTCACAGTCAACATGTATTTACAAACTGCCTGCAACATACTGCCTATGGGATAGCGTATACAAACCTGGATGGATTTACGCTTCAGTGCACCTGTGGGGGGTTTCTTCAGGTCTTCGAGTTTCCTCCCAGTCCGAAAGCATGTGTGTTAGATCGAGTCCCAATATAAATGTGTAGGTGTGTGAGTGGCTGCCTGTCTCCATGTATTGGACTGGCTTTCACCCTCTGTTGGGATGGATTCGGCCTGAGGTCAGGGCTTTGCAAACTGCAGCACTTTTTAGGCAATTTAATATTTGCACTTCATGGTAGGTTTTCAGGAAGAATTATTTCATCATCATTGTCTTTCTTTTACCTTATTGTGTTGATATGTTTGTAACATTGTATGGTTTTATGTGGGACAACAGATGGAAATTGGCCTTGTGCTCCATCCAGCATATTTACAGTAACCTCATGAAGAGATGGCTTGTTCATTAACATGGACTGTCAAGTCCAAATAAACAAATAAAAGAATGAAATGAATAAATGAATCATATGTTCGTGTGTGTGTGTGTGTGTGTGTGTGTGTGTGTGTGTACGTGTATGTGTACGTGTACGTGTACGTGTGCATTCATTATATGGAACAAACTGAACTGAATCTTCATCTGTGATGGTGACGCCTTACTTTCTACTTCATCTGTCACTTCTCACATCTGGCAAGCCCGCATGCTGGGCAGCACATCAAACAGACAATGTGAATGTGTGACTCTCATTAAAAGAAGAATGACGAATGTGGTGGAGAGATTAAGGTCTGACTCACACTGTTGTTGAATGATCGTGTAGGGGCTGACAACCAAAGAAGATATTTGTTTTCAGGCTGATGCATGCAAAATGCTTTTTAGGGAGAAAAAAAATAACATAAGCTGCTTGAAAACTTCCAGCTTTTTTTTTTTTTTTTTTGCACATACCCTCGAATGGAAGACAGTCTTTACCTGTAACTTCAGCTAAAAATGTCAGCACATTTATTTTGCAACGTGGGACAGGAAATCAATCACTCTATTTCACAAATCAAAACATTTTGGGGGAGAAACTCAGCTGTCACATGCCACTAAGACAAATTTTCCTGGAACAGATAATGTCTAGTCACAGAGCTGGAGTCACTTAGCTCACAGACAGTGTCCTCTTCCAATGGATGTGACCCAAGCCTCATCGTCTGCTCACGTGAAGAACAAGAGTCGAAAGCTGTTATACCGGGATGATGCGTGGAATAAGTTGTCGCTTCTCTCTTTTGATGTGTAGTGGTTTGTCCTGTTTCAGATCTCGCTTTCAAAAAAAAAAAAGAATCCATCTGAGCTAATGAAATGAAAAGTGGTTTGAGGCACAGCTCGCATAAACATCCACTTTGTGGAGATTAAAGTGGTGTTTCAATGATGAAAGTGCTCGCATAGATGTTTTTGCTAATTTTCGCCTATTTTCTTCTCGGCTCTGCCAGCTCCCATCATGGGGATTGTGTTGATGTGGCAGGTTTGAATGTCTGGACGGGATCGGGGAAAGTTGTGGTCGCGAATACACTGTTGTTTCATCTGCAGAAACACAATACTTTTATCTCAAAGCTAAATGACGTTAATGTTTTCTGACTGTGTGTGCTGTGCTGATTGAGTGTTATGACAAGCTACTTGAAGTGTGAGCTTTCATGCTCCAGAGCTGCTGATCTAATGTTTTACCCGATTGCTCTGATTACACAACATCATGAAAGCCTTTTCACATTGATATGCATTTGTCCACCCACAGTGCTTCCCATTGTTTTTCTTAGAATGTACACACTCTTTGTTTATTTTATAGGCCCACATCCTCCTGTTCTTACATATTCAACAGGAGTAAGAAGGTAAATATTGTGTTTTAGCTCATCATTTCCTAAGCTCTGATTATGATGATGCTTGCCTGTGTTTTTTTTTTTTTTTTTTAAACAATATCGTTGAAAAGGAAATAAAGCAACCAGATACACCTAAGAGAAGTGAAAATGAGAGATGAGAAGAGATTGCCTTGTGCTCAGTGGTCCAAAGATGGGAAAATACTTGAGCACATTGTCTGACTCTTCCTGTGTAATGTATAATGTCTTCTCTATTCGAGAGGTCAAGCCTCTCCTGACCTTGTGAATCTAACTTGAAACTCACTTTTTTCTTGCCCTTCAATCAGAACAGTTTGCTTTGTGTATGATTGCGAGGAAATAATCTTACGATCAGTGGTCGGTTCCAATGATCTGCACACACTGGGCCTTTTAATGCAGCTTCAGACGGAACCTATTTTCTCTTTCTCAGCACAAGATTAAAGGTCACTCATTTGCTCATTGCATGGCAATGATATTAAAGTCACTGATAAATGTTAAATGCGCGAGAAAGGCGAGTGAAGACTCTGACATGTGCATCCCACAGAGACATCCAGGGGGCTCGCCTGCAGTCAGGCAATTATACGCAAGAAACCTCGTAGGACGAGCTGAAGTGTAGCTGCCCACTCTCGGTGAAAGCAGAGAGGGAGGTGGAAGGAAGAGGAAAAGCAACATACATGCAATTTTTCTCTCAGTCACTTCAGTATCTCAGAGATCAAATGCAGCGCAATGGAGGAGAACATGGTTTATGTGAATAGAATCATTCATTTGGTTTATTCATTTGAGATGCAAACAATAGTTATCATGGAGATTTTCTTGAATGCTGCCACTCGTCTTATTTTCCCTACATACAACTGTTTCCATGACACATAAAGATGAATGGTGTTCAGATTGTTAATCAGTGAGTTGTAGTTTTTCTACTGATCTCTACATTTTGTATGGTTGTGCTTGTTTAAATGTTGCACATGTAATCATAACATGTAAAAACACTGAACAGTCATGCATGGGAAATGCAGACACTCACCCACACTGTAAAATGTATATCCTTATCAAATAAATTGATAATAAATATATTAAATGACAGAAAGCTGTCATGCTTTACCAATAAATCAAGATGGAGTGGTCGATTCCTCCTTTTCCTCCTTGAGCCAGATTGATTTTGCCAAGACCATGACAACCTGCTCAAGTGCTGCTTTCTGACTGCAGCTCAAAAACATCCAATGTTAATAGGATGCAAAGTCAGTCGTCTTCTTTCAGGTTGTTTATTGAACTCTAATAACCATGTACTACAGAGATCACATCTGTGGAAACATTGAAAATGATGTCTTGATAATAAAGCACACAAGGGTTAGCCCTTGAATGGATAGAATTTGTTTTTTTCATGCATCTGGCTCCCAGACAAATTCTGAATGTTACTGCAATGAATGGATTCATTTTTCTATGGTGAAACAAGTCTTTTCATTTATGTATTCATGTTCTTGCTTAAGTTGGAAGGTTATGATTTATGGTGAGAGTTTCATCAACCACTTTACTACTGCAAAATGGGTAATAGAGAGCAGCACAAGTGTGCTCATGTGCAACACGGTCATACTAAGTAGTTCTTCCGGACTTATGCAAGTAGGCCAACAAGTCATCTGTGCTCAGAGCCACTGACAACGCACGTTTTTGTAAATGACTCCCAAGGTTGAGCTTTTCAAAAGTGGTTGGGCACTGTCACCATGTCAATGGCAGAAATGGTGCAAATGCAAATGTCCATTTACATGCTTCCTTATAGTATATTGACCTTTTTATGCGTGTGTGTGATTTCATTAAAAAAAAAAAAACAACACCACCCACTAGTGGCCAAACATAAAAGCTACATAATTTTCAGCGCTTCACATAATACATATCATCACGCAACAATATCACCTTGACAAAATGGAAATGTCTTGACAAAAAAGAAGGAAATGAATTCTACCCCATCAGTGTTTAGTGTTTCCTCCTCCATTCCCTGAAAGTCAACATTGTGTTCATATCTGAACACAATGTTGTTCTGATGTTGAAGTTACCAAATATGATTACTTATTAGCACTTTACTATTTACTGGGGAACAGTTGTTCTGTGCCTTGAATAAGATGTGATTGATTTGAAAACAAAGATACATAAAATTAGGTCTCAACAATGAGTCTTTAACCTGAAAAAGTATCATACTTACAAATTAATTTTTCACTTTATCGCCTCCTCCCAGCTCACTTGCACACAATTTTCCAAGGAATATATATAGAGGTTGTTTGAAAACAACTATAATGAAGTTAGTTCAAATCTGCTGTGGCGATCCTTTCATTTCTTCACGTAAAAGGAAACAGACCTGATTAAGTTAAGGTTCTGCGGGGGGCAGAACATCACTTTCAGGACCCCTTCTCCTCCCTCGCCATGCGCTTGTTGTTGTTGTTTTCCTCTGCCACAGAATACATTTGGAGCCAATCAGATCACTTCCCACTGGTGTAACATGATGGATAAGCAGTGCTATGCTACACCTGCCTAAAACTTCAGCACAGCTATGAATACACATACATATATATCCAGACACGTACACCAAGATACCGGCTGGAGCCAATAAAGCTTTTCCCTGGGATTGGAAACTAAATGGAAAAATGTATTTCAAATAACCTTTATCTTTCACTGTCAAAACTGAGACACAGTCAATCCTTTGAAGTGTAAAATTTCCCTTAGAGTGTAAACAACTCTCTCCCATCCATGACGCTTACCTCTCCTCTTTGTGCTTGCAATTTTCTACATGAATAAAGAAGCTGCTCCTTTCTCCCACTGGCTAGACCCTGACTGGAGTGCAATCTGTTATAATATCAACTCAAGCCCCCATTGGCAAGCATCATTAGCCTCCACTCTTTCTTGCATATTTAGTGTTGACACCATCCATGTGGCAGGAGACAACATCACAATCGATTCTGCACAGTGATGTGATTTGAGCCTCATGCTATTCTTTATACCACATTTCCACTCTTATCTGATCATTACAACCTCCTAAAAAGGTGGAAATATCCACCGGAACATATTCTTTACCCCTGAACCAGAACCCTAAATCTTTGTTTTATCACTGCTGTACCCTCTGCTTGTTTTTTTTTCTACCACTCCCTCATGAAATATAGTTTGTTCCTTTTAAACAATCTTGCGGCATGTAAGCAGAGAAAAGCTGTGACAGCCTCTGCCAGTCAGCTTACCTTCGCGATAAGGCTGCTCGCCGTACACCTCACACTACACTATAGGTGGGGAGGCTGGCTTAAGATTTCACACACATCCCTGTCATGAAAGATTGAGCTTGTGGGAGTCATTGAAATGTATTCATGCTCACAATGTAGAGGCCACAGTAATGGTTGTCAGAGGCTGGTATGCCTCAGTGAACTGAAGACGACATTTTCTGTCTCACTGGCTGCAGGGATGTTTGAGTTATATAACCCTGCAGGAGGGCAGAGATGAGAATGTCACATGTGAGCTCTAATAAAATGCAACATTTAGTATGTGTGCCATGAAGAAGCCCACATAGCCCGAATGATTAAAATGGACATTTAAAAAAAAAAAAATATATATATATACAGCCAATGTAAGATTGTGAGGATTTTCAAGGGAATAATAATGTAACATTTACACTCTGGGATTCAACTCGCTCTTTGTTGTGAGAGTAAATCAATCTGATGCTGGCCAAAGGTAAGAAGAAAAGGGAAAAAAAGAATAAAGAAATATATGGGGAATGGTTAGAAATTGGATATTATCGTAAATGTCCCTGGAAACCCCAAGATGTTTTGACCTTGAGTGGTACATTTGAGACTATAAAAGTATCTATTTCAAGTCTCTTTTCTTCCCGGACCAGCATAAACATCCTTGTTTAGTTGTGAGTGCTAAAGAGGTCTGAGATAACCTCTGTCTTTTCTCCAGCAGGATTCCACATTATCCAGACTGGGGTGAGGGTGTCCTTTTCAGAGAAGCAAATGTTGCGAAAATGAGATGCGCACATTTCTACACGCTCCAATTACATTAATGAGGCAGAAAAAAAACCCGCAAATAATGTCAACGATAGGTTTGTTGTCGAGAGCCAGATAAAGGAAATAGACTACCGTGTCAAAGAAGGAGAGTCGGGTGGTGTTTTAAAAAGATTTCCTGAAAAGTAGCTGGTTTTTTTTTATTCTTGTTTTGAGAAAAATAATTATCATTGTCTGTGTGAGAACTGATAAAACGATGCATATGAAAACACATCAAACATCTAAGACTATGTTGAAAAAAAATATAAATCCCTTTGAGATAAATACACAAACCTTTTTTGACTTTTGGGGAAAAAATGGATAAAAGGTAAGGCAACATGTTTGACCAATAAGGAAAAACAAATTACACACCTTATTTTTTAAAAATTCACATGTCATGACTGTATCAACTGATTTCAGTTTAGCATCAAGTTGTGCAATTAACAAGAAAAATAATTGATTACTTTCATAACTAAGTGTTAATCTATATCAGATCGTTGTCTGTCTATATGAATGTCTGTGTACTGCCATCGTTAAAGTTTATAGGTGATAGTGTTTATAGTGGCCCAGCATGCTAACTCCACTGTTTTCAGCATTTCTGCCATTTCCACGCAGACATTGTGTTCAAAACGTCGTGACGTCAACATGGCCTAAGAATTCACAGGCCCTCATTGATGCTGTGTCACGTCCACTGAAGTGTTCTTCTTGAGTGCTCCATCAAACACTCAAGATCACCTCCCATACTCACATCCACACTTAAGTAGAACGCACCACACACGAATGTTTTCGAACAGTGGAAGAAAAAGGGAAAACCTATAAATGCAAGGTATAACATGCAAGTTGCACACAGAAACTCCAAACACAGATTCCAACCCAGTGCTTTCTCAGATCGCTGCACCACATGCTTGAAACATGCCTTTGTAAATGTTCTAGCTTCTTTAATGACTAGCCTTGAATTCTGTGGTTTCTTGCTTGATAAATCCTTTTTTATGAGTTCTTTTGGTGAGTACACTTCTCTGCCACCTTATACCTTTTTGTTATTTGTTTGGTGGCTGCACAAGGAGGTCTAGCTTTTGTTTTAATTTGGGATCAAGGCATTTCTTTTAGTAGATTGAGTAGCCTTTGTTCCTTTCTTTTGGCTGTCTGAAACATCAAGACTTCGAATTTCCAGTTGATTCTTCTGCAATTTGAAGTAGTTTTGACGGTAACTTTTTATGTTCATGGCAAGTGAAAGAGAATCTCGCCTTGTGTTGCATACCACAGTCCCACCACAGTCATACATTAAGCTTTGAACATCCCGGACAACCTTTCCCATTCCGAGGACCTTTCCCAAAACATAACTCCAAACTCGCAAATATGTCACAGTGCTCAGCTAATCACGCAACCGAATCAGTCACCTTCGGCCTCACCTATCCCCATCATGCAATGCTGTTTCTTCACGTTGAACCTTACACAATCACGGCCTAGAATTTGAATAGGTTAAATCAAAACACAATCACCACATATTCATTGAATACCGAACAGACGGGCTTGGTACAATGCTTCATTAAAGTTATGTGATCAGAGTCAAACGTATGTATTCATATCTCTATACGATGTGATTTTATAGTGTTGGAAATTACATGCATATATCTACCTCTGCTCACATACTTCGAGCAGTTTATTAGAAACTTTAACTTGTTGCTTCTCATAAAAATCACCCAAACTGACACCAATGGTTGTGACAATCAGTTTAGCTGCAACTGCTAATGACAGTGAATTTGTCCTTAATTCAGTGCTGATTAGCTGAACAGTTTTGATGAAGCTATGCATAATTACAGTTGGAATTAAAACAGCAGAAAGCTCTGATCAGGAAAGACACAGCTGCGACTGTCACTCCAAATAAGTCTGAAAACTTTATGTGACATGGAAGAAGCCTTTTTTCTCATTGCTTTAAGTGGTGGTAAGCTGGGTTGATGTAATGGAGAAGCTAATGCAGCAAAAGGACACAGACAAAGAATGTCTGTGATTGCTGCTCTTATTATTGTGAAGAGCCGCGGCTTAAGTTTGATTGTCTCATCCAAACCTTGAATAGTGTGCCGCGTCCCAAATAAGAAAAGCATCATTTAAATGCAAGGTACACACAATGAATTCAGACAGAAAACAGCAGAAGTAGGGCTGATTTTGGTAATTCTTTGCAAAACCATGCAGATAATCTTTTTCATGCAAAACACAGTTAAAAAGAAGTTTAACTTTATGTAATGAATGTTGGCTATGTGGGCTTTTTCTACATTAGGAGTATCAAAAATATTTTAATTCAGGGGCCACATTATGCCCAGTTTATCTTGAGTGGGCCGAACTGTTAAAATAGTGGCATGATAACCTTTAAAATGAAATAATAAAGTTTTTATTTGCTCTGGTATGGAGTGTCTGTGATGAAACTGTCTATTTTCACAAAACCAAACCATTACCATATACAATTAGTACAATCTTAACATAAAGCCATTTTAATGAAACCTTGTGGTGCATAACACAGTGAAATGTCTATAACCATCTCCAATAGCCGTTACATCATGCATGTATTTACAAACCCACCCTGATAGCATGGCTTTGAAGCCAATGCTAGTTTTCTATTTTTCATAAGAGCGGATCAATATCTCAGCTCTGGTCCCAGTGTTGTGTCTGCTACTCCTAAGAAATTTGTTTTTAAAAAACATCACATGATTTTCTTTGAAATTTTTACTATTTGCTTGGTGGTTTGACCAGATCGGTGCCTCTTGCAGGCTGGTTTTAGCCCACCTGCCTTAACTTTGACAACAATGTGAATTTTGTGACAGCTAAAACGATGAGCCAGTAAATTTGAAAACGATTTACAACCTGGATATCTTGTGATGTTGTATATATTCCAAATGATGGCTCTGTTGTCGGCATGAATAGGCATGAATGACTGACAAACTTTCATCCAAAAATTCATCCTCATGAGAGAAAACCACTGCTAAGCAGTTACAAAGCAATGTTTTTTTGTTGGGGTTTTATTTTTGTCATTTTGTGAGCTGAACCAATAAGGTGAAGCAGAGGTTAAAGTCCTAAATATCTGTTTTAGTATTTTGAGGTTTGTCTCATTTTCTTTACACAGTGTCCTCACTTCAACGCATATCCCAAAAAGAGGATGTCAGACAAAGTGTCAGCAGTCACTTGCGGGGGTACTGAAGTTGATCTCTGAATCTTCCTGTTATTCAGCCCAGAGATTAATTGCAATCATGAAGGACTCCCTCCCAGAGCAGGAAGCCCGAGATCTGCTGCGTGACTCAAACCTGTGATGCCGTCAGCCTTGAAAAGTGCAGCTGCTCATTAGAGACAAAAAAAATAAAAATAAAACACTTTTTTTTCTCTCTCTCAAAGTGACTGCAAGAATGCCAAGGGCAGTTCTGGGAATATTTATTTGATAAACTCCAACATTTGAATGGTGCAAAGTCACATAGATCCTGAATGAAAAAAAAACAGTATCCCAGATAAAGACTCACAAGATCATGACCATGTTCAATACAATAATGATTTTTCTTTACGAGGTTGTTATTAGTGTCTGACTCTGAACCCTATTAGAATACAAGTTATCATTATCATCATCATCATCATCATCATCATCATCATCATCATCATCATCAACATTTTACTTTCAGATATTGCCCGAACTACTGCATTTTTGATGGCCTAAACGTGTTAAAACCTTTGTGAAAATTTGCCCACAAGTCAGAAGCAGCAAACCATTTAAAGTGTTATGGTCATTGCACGTTTTGTCTGGCAAAATGGCTCAATGTCGCCCCCTACAATGTTTTCACATTTGGAACAACTAAACTGGGCAACACGTTTAACAAGTTTCAACTATGTCTAAGACATTTGGTAGAGATATGCAGTGCATCGTGCTGCACAAGAATGCTATCAACCCCCATACTCTAAACCCAACAGGAAGTCCTCCATCTTGCTTTATGCGTAAAACACATGAAACAATTTTCTTAGGGAGCAACTCCGAGAGGCCTTAAATTGGGCCAATATATACAACAGGCCCAAAATCTTACTTGAAACTCAAAGGGCGTGGCCATGGCACTCCAATAAATATCTGATGGTTCGCCATGAAAATGGAAGTGTAAATCTGCTCCACAAGCTGCAATGGTCCTATATCTTGACATGCTTCATCAAAGACTTCCCCTGATAAAAGCCATATGCCCTTTATATGGATATGCTATTTCCAGCAGGTGGGGCTGGCAACAGGAAATATCATGTTTTACATTTTTATGTGCTCTTATTAATTACCTGACCATACTAATTTAGATGTGGTGCGTTGAGTGTAAAATATGTTGATGATGACTCACTGTCAAAACTGTGACTTTTAGACAAAAGGCACATCTGAACCTTGATGTGTCGGGTCTGACACAGGTCCTGCAGTGTGCTGGATGCAGCAGACAGGCTGACTGGCGTGGCTGTGCGAGAACCCTTTAAAAGCTGCTTGCACCTTTAGTTCTATTCAGATTTCTAAGTAACAGTGAGAAATATGCACTCACAAGGTGACAAATAATAGAATGAAAAGTTACATTTTGTCTTGCCGCAATGTTGAAAATGCATTGGTCTGGGACCTTTCAAGCATCAATGAATGAATCATCAGCGATGATCCTTGTATTTATATTTGTTGGGGTTTTTTTTTTTCTCCCTTGGAGAATACAGCACAGAGCACAAAACCAGTTGAAATTTCATGACAAGACTCAAATTCCATTTCATTTATTTTGAAGTCATTTTTCTTTGACAAGGACAGCGCTCAGCAATCAACAGAGAAATAACTGTAAATGAGCCAGACTCAGCCCAAAAGGATAATTTCCCCCTGTTATCCCCAATCATTCCTTTTGAAGACAAAACAGTAGGCTGTCTGCACATCTATTAATGTTGACAGTTTTTTTTCTTATCATTTCTATTTTGGAGTTACATCTTTCTGCTTGGGAAGCCAAACTAAAAATGCTTTACACCCCTTTCTGTCATCCTGGTAGAAACAGATAATATTGTACAAAGCACAAGTACAACATGGGTCAAATCAATGTGGTAGCTTCTGTTGCTGAGGTCGCACTGATCCCCATTCACACTGTCATCGGACACAATCCAAATCAGGTATGAATTTATACATTGTATAATGACAACAAAGCTATTCTGATCATGAATCTGCTCTGAGAAACTACTAGGAAAAACAGCTGAAAGTAAACTGTTATGCTAATATATTTCCAAGGCGTGTTGATTAATAGGAAGTGAATCAAACAATAGCCTTGTAGTACCAAGGAGTAATACACATGGGCTTGGAAAAGCAGGGCCTCTAGGAAGGAACACTTAGTTTTACTAAAATATATATAAACACACACACACTAAAATCAAAATAGTATTTTGTTTGATTCACTTACTACACAGAGAGGCTTATATTGTTTTTCAGAAATCCACCAGACAGGACAATTTCTCACGTATTCAACTTGTCGGCCTTCGGGGACATAGCAGACAGACAGAAGCCCATTGTGTGTGACTCTGATTAGGAGACAGAAGATGCAAACACACACGCACGCACGCACGCACACACACACACACACACACACACACACACACACACACACACACACACACACACACACACACACACACACACACACACACACACACACACACACACACACCCAGAAGGCTGACGTCCGGCATGCTTTCAGCCTCTCCCCATTGCAACACACCTGATTGCAATAAGGGGCTCATTACAAGCTTGATGATGACGTCAACATTAGATTGCTGCAGCTGGAACACGTCCAAAACATGCAGAACGTCGGCCTTCAAGGCTCGGAGTTGCTTACCCCTGCCCTACAAACTACGCCATTATCAGCTGTCACAGACAAAAAATAGCAATGGTGTGAGATTACTGTGAGAGCAGTTCAAAGATGGCTATTGTCATGATCTGGCAACCAAAGACAACATGCAATAACCTTCAGACAGTGTCAGATGTTTGGAGTGATCATGACTGGAGGTGCGAAAATTGTCATCCCAAGTTGGCCTCTCTTTCTGAGCCACGACTGTGTCCATATTCCTCTCCTTCTCTGGGGATTTTGGCGAGGGCTCCGCTCATTTTTATGTTGAGGATGTGTTGTTCTTTCACAATCACATGATATTGCATAATCCTATAATGAGAAGAAGTGGTCCTTATATAAATAGTCAAATGAGAAAAGTTGTTTGTCTTCCATCTCAGAGAAACAAACACGAAAAAAAACCTGACGTAAGATCATTCCTGAGAAGGAAGCCACAATATGAAATCCATTAATTTTCAGCGTAACCACAGGACGTAGACTTCAAACGAAATCACCAGGTAACAAAGTTGTGCAGCACAAAGCTGAAAACTTTCAGACAGACTGTGGCTTTGCATTGACTTGCTGATTTTACGATTCATGCTCTCTATTACATTCCACACAGTGCGGTGAGAATCTCATAAATCTGAGTGAAACATCAAATTTGAAATGTGCAGAGTATACAACCTCCAATGAAATACAGTAGATGGTATAACGTCTGTCAATAAGCATAAAAAACTCATCCAGGGTGTATGATGTATACCGTGATTATGCATGTCATCGGCGAGTAAGGATATTTTTCCATCCATCCAAAAACAATCAAATTTCTCAAGGTAGAATTAACTGTGGACATATTCCTGTAATAAATCTCTTTGTTAATTCACACAGATCAGAGAAACTTTAGATTACCCCTAAAATAAAAAGTGTGAAAAAGGTATTTTCAAATGCAATTCGGTCATACAGTCACAATAAAAGACATTTATTCCACCTTTATGTGATAATGACAAAAGCTTTTACGGAAAAATAACACGACCCACAAATGCAAGCAAAAAACAATAACCCTATGAAATAAACATGCAAGCACCTTTCAAATGCCTTTCTTTGTTATTTTGGCCCACTCAGTGTCAGTTCTGCAAGAAAAACAAAAGTTATTCCACATGTGATCCAGGCAATGGTGTCAAACATGTCAACTTTGTTGAATATACTCGTTGCTGTTTAATTCTTAAGATTGAACAACACACATAAAAAAAAAAAAAAAAATCCACCTGGATTCCTTAAAGTTTTTCTTGATGTCGTCATGCAAGTCAAAAAGTATTCTGTATACTATATATAAGTGACAGCAGATCTTTTTGTGTTTTTGTTTCAGAAAAGGTTTGTGTTTATACAGCAATATTTTGAAAAAGATGTCTGTTTACACAGGAATATGCTGAAAACAATATAGTTTTAATGTTGAACCACTAGTAGATACTGTTTTTAGATTTTATTAAGAAGCCACACAAAAATGCCAATACACAGGCATTTGTATGGACAGATGACCAAGGTGGATTGTTTTTTCTGGGTGAATAAAACTTCCAAGTTCCAGGAGAATTGGGAGTGGGAGTCATGACATTCTGGATGCCGCCATTGTTGTTATTGTCCATCAACTTGTGCATGTGCAGAAGAATTATTTACTATGAGTTTACTTACTATAGTTTGTTACTATAAGTTTTTATAGAGCCACAGAAAGATGGAAAGGAAATTAATTAAAGTTGTTTCACCATCATTTACTGCAACTGAACATTACGACCAAAATGCACGAGTCTGAATTTGACATTACATTGAAGGAAAATTCAAGGGTAAGAGAAGTGGAAATAAATGACTCCTCTCATTATGTCTAGTGCTTCATGAGTGTGTAACGGGGTAATCACATGGAGCCGTGAAGCAATTTTTGAACAGAGCGCTGCGTTCAGACCTGAAACACTCCTAAACCAACTCGTGTGCTCAACTTTGCAACTGATGACTCCACCAAAGTGTCTAAAGAGGTGGAACTATTGATTTGTGTTCAGCATCCAAACAAATTTAAATCTTCAATTAGCTCCATGGCATGAGGCCAAATGTAAATTAGACATCTGACTTGTGAATCTGTCAAGATGTTGATGAAAGGTGCAAACATTGGCTTCTGGCAGAAAAGGCATTGTCTGCGGCGAAAATAAATCTGATTACTGAAATTAAATTGCAGGTAGTGCGTGTGTGTGAGGGAGAGAGCGAGAAAGAGAAAGAGAGAGAGAGAGAGAGAGAGAGAGAGAGAGAGAGAAAGAAAGAGAGAGAGACAGAGTGAAAGAGAGTGAAAGAAAGAAAGAGAGAAAAGGAAACAGGAAGGAAGAGGGACCCAAATCTAATATAATACACTAATGTAAAACTAATGCCACAGAAAGGAAAGTCTTTTCTTATCTTGATTTTATTTTTTTTAATTTTTTTTTTGGGGGGGGTGGCAGAGTTTGAGTACATTGGATCCAGTCTGAAGTTTAACATTATCTCAAATAAAAAAAGGCTTTCAGGAAGGCAATCTACTCATCCAGTGAGTGGCTGCTACACTCCCATCTCGACTGATTCGCTGTGTAAATACGGACTAAAAGATTGTTGGTTTACTTTAGCAAAAATACTGCACGTGGCAGGAACAAGCCATTGTATATAGGCTGAGAGAAGACAAATGTCTTACAAAGTTGACCTGACAACAATATCCTTGTATATACAAAATGTGTACAAGTGCTATGTGTGTTTTTATGATGGCCAGTTGATTGACTGGTCTGCATCTCAGAACACAAGAACAGTTCTCTTTCAGAACCAACGTGAAGTCCTGCTGCAGCTTGTTTTCCTGAAATTCACCACCTTCATTCACTTACGAGCCTTATGAGCCTTTTCCTTTCTTTTCTTTTTTTGATTACTCCTAATGGCAATAGCCAAGGGCTCAATTGCCAACACAAACAGAAGGGGTGAGAGAGGACAACCTTGGCGTGTGCCTCTAGAAAGAGTAAAAGGATTGGATATAATATCATTCGTTAATACAGATGCTACCGAGTTGTTATATAGGACTTTAATCCAATTGGAGAAATAATGACCAAAGCCAAAACGTTCAAGCACTTTGTGGAGATATTGATGCTCGACACGATCGAACGCTTTTTCTGCGTCTAACGAGAGCACTGCTGTATCTGGATGTTCTGTCTTTGCATAAACAATATTAAGAACCCTACGGACGGAGTGGAAAGCTTGCCGTCCCCTAACAAATCCATTTTGGTCTGGGTCAGAGAGAAAAGGCAGGTACTTCTCAAGCCTTCGTGCCAGTACTTTGGCAATTATTTTAGCATCAGAATTAATCAATGAAATCGGCCGATAAGAATCACATTTTGTTGCTGGTTTCCCAAGCTTCAGTATTAGAATTATAAGTGCATTACACATGGATGGTGGGAATTTGCCAGAGTTAAAGCTTTCTACAAACATATCTAACAGTGTCAATGAGCCTTTTCCATTCATGTTCCTGTTGCCGATTTCACAGCTTTTTGCTTTCCTTGTACCATTTTTGAGCAATATCGACCATACAGACTGCAAATGCTCCACAAGAGCTGTGCTTTTTAAAGAGGCTCTGACCCGGTCACTGAAGCCGTCACCTTCTGATCCTTCTCAGACTCGCTCACATCTTCACACTTGTCCTGTATTTCAGCTTCTGAAAGAACTAAGTTGCTAACGCAAACTTTGAGAAGAAAATGTTTACCGGTTCTTCTTGCCTAATACACTCCTCCCACTAACTATGGGCATTACAAAGAGACAAGCATTGTCATTCACGTCACTCACGTCCGGAGACATGATGTTACAGCATATATATACCTTATTTATAAAGCAATTAATTCCCATTGCTGATGTTTCCATAATTAGATGAATTTGTTTAAACATAACAGGATCACACCTCAGATTGTGTAGACTGCCATCAATGTTGTAGAGCCTGCATTGAAACAACACCTGTCCGCACACTGACAAGACACAACTGAGAAGTAAATGTTACCTGACACACTATTAAAAGTGGTTTACAATTCAGTGTTGTTTTGACATGAGAACAACCAGACCCAGCCCATTTAATCAAAGCCCAAACCCTCAGAGGTTTAATAAATGTCCCTGCCAAGATTCATAAACTGGGATCAATTATAATTGATTTCACAGTCTGATACATTTATTAAAGTGACATCCATTTATGCACACGCTCACCTGTTTTGCCATCAGCCCCAGCTCACACAGAATGAGCTGACTAGCTCATACTTTATTCAAACTATCACTTTCGCCATTTTCATTACACTGGAATAATTGCGACATCTGTCGAGGCAGATTCAATACACACACTGCGCCACTTCATTTCTCATAGTGGTCAGCCGATGAGACATCTCTATAATTTGCTAACTACATGACGTGCATCGCACAACAGGCAGAGCGGCAATGGAATTTCTCTTAAGAGCAGAATAAGTTAGTTCCAGGGTGTCACCTTCTGTCATGTTAGGTGGCACGCCACACAGATGAAACCTGCCACTCAGCAGAGTGGCAGACAATCACAGATTATCTCACCTCACCGATGCCGCTGCTGGCATGCTGGGCTGAGCACTGAGTTTAATAAAAGAAAAAAAAGGAAATGCTACTTCATGGTTCACTAGTAGATGTTTGAGGTTTTTTTTTTCTAACTTTAAATTATGTGCGTCCAATTAACTGTGTGTGAATATTACTGGATTTGCATGTGTTGTGTGTGTGTGTGTGTGTGTGTGTGTGTGTGTGTGTGTGTGTGTGTGTGTGTGTGTGTGTGTGTGTGTGTGTGTGTGTGTGTGTGTGTGTGTGTGTGTGTGTGTGTGTGTGTGTGTGTGTGTGTGTTTTGGTGAGCTGTGTATGGGCACAGGGTTTCCCATTTAAAATGCCTCGAACAAACATAAGTTGAAATATTATTAAATTAATATCAAATCGGGAAGTTGATTAAACACAAAAAGTGATGATATTTTAGATCATACCTCTGGTCGCACTCAGGCTACGTTTACACGTTTGCAAAAATGTATATTTCGACCTCTGCATTTTCAAATATAATATTGTTCTCACCAGATAATCCTGTCTGGGACCTGTTGTCTTTTTGGTAGGGGGGGTTCTAGTTTATTCCCTGTGGTTATCATGAATAATCAGGGCTTAGTCGACAAAAAAAAAAAAGTTATACAGTGAACAATTGCACATTTTTTATGATTTGTTCTCATCTTTAAAATTCCTGTTTTAGGCATTTTTGAAGCATGACAACATAGTGCATGGATATATAATAGTCTTTTACAACATGTATAATGTCCATGTTTATGTTGTGATAACTATAAATGTGTGGTATATTGTGCAGTTAGGCTGCAATATTCATATTCAATAAATTATCTATGAGGTAAAACCAAGCATGGGAGCATATGGTATTTCTTGATGCTTCCTCTAAGAGATGGGTTACACTACAATCTTCGATATTAACTGACATTGTGTTGATGACTTCTTTCATTTGGTGTTGGTGACTTAATGTCGTCTTTCATGTTGCATGTAATCGTGCATGAGTATATCAGTGAATATCCAGCTTTGTTTTCATCCTCCACAACGATATGACTGCAGTTGTTGTTGGATACTTGCACTGTGTTTTGATTACAAACATTGGCATATGACTATTTTACAAAAGTAAAAAAAATTAACTGAAGCCAGACCCACTTGATTTTTTTTCTTTTTCCCCATGTCAAATCACAATATAATTTCCGTCCACAGTCCCGGAGTACTTGGATTAGATTTGAGCACCTTTTCCCAACCAGAGGAGTTTGAGGGAGGTAGATGATGGATTTTCAATGTGGGGAAACTTAATTTGAATCTGGTCCGCTGCACAAGCATTGACTTCCATTACCGATAAAAACCGAAATGACAAGAAGTTAATGAAGAAAAAGTATCAGCTGGAAATTCAAAACATTTCCAACTACCCCTTTCTATATTAAATCACTTGAATGTTATTACATTTAACACTGAACTAAGTTTATTTCATGGAGTTACACAAAAAAAAAAACAAGCATCCACATTATGACCTCGAATGAACTCCAGCATCTAACATATGATTACTCGATACACAAATTCAGGCTGAACTCACTCACTTATTCAATATTCTTTATTATCTGTAAAGCAAGAGAAGATCCATGTTGATGCTTGTGCAGTTAACCCATTTAACAGTTAAAGAAACAGCACTTTGGGGACACTACATTTGTTTTTCTTGACACCATTATGTCATCGCCATCATCTCTCTTCTGTCATTTTTCTTTCAAAGCAATACACGACCATACATGGGGGAATGGGGTCGGAACACTAGCTGGTGTTATGTGGCCCATAAGCAATCAGATTAAACATATAAGATTAGGTGGCGTAACCTTGTTCATGATCTGGTCAGACTTCGACTGTGTCTCAATTCTACCCCTTAGCCCTTCATCTTACCCCTACCCCTTTGAAATGCGCGTACACGAGAGTCTGAGGGGTGTCCCATTTCATTACTGTGCAGAGGCGGAGGGGTGAGGGGAAGGGCTATTCACCCCTCTAAACTGAGCTTTTACAGATGCACATTTTAAACAGAGGGGTAGGAGTACATGGTGCCGAAGGACTCGCATTTCACCTGTATACGCTTCGAAAGTTATATAAACATGTTGTGTTTTATACTAGTAAGAACAGCAGTAGCGCTGCTGTCTGCTGTATGGAGCTTCCGTGTGTATTTGTTTCGTAGAGACCGTATATTATAACATTTTATTATTACACTGTATAGTTCCAAAGTCTTTTAATATGGGTGTTTTGAAAACAAGGACTCCCGAGCAAACAAGGAAGCTCCTCCGCTTTCACATGGTGAATGAGGAAATATTTCTGAAGTCCAAATACGGCGCAAAAACTGAAGTAATCCATGTCTCCGTCTATTTCTTCACCTTGATTTTGAAAGGCGGAAAACGAAACAAATCAGCCAAGCTGCTGCAACACGTTGAATTTGAGACGGCATGACGATGCTCCTGCTGGAAAATCAACAAACATCCGTGGCTCAGCTCTGCTGATATAACGGCGCCGTATTATGACGTCAAAACTGTGAGACGGAGCGAGAGGGGCGGGGCTGAGCAGAGGAAGAGGGGTGTCCCAAATCTAAGGGCTGAAACTTTTATCCCTTTGCCTTTGCCAACGTTTTGGAGGCATAGGGCTAAGGGGTAGGCGTAGGGTTAAAAATAGAATTGGGATTGGCCCTTCATGTAAATGGGACATGAAATTGCTTCCCACTGAGCTATTGTGTCTTTTATGTAACCTACTGCATGGTGTTTTGAGAAAATTACTGCTCTATGCTCTTGATTCGACCAACTAATACATCCTTCTTACAATGCATGTCATAAAGGGGCAATGTCAAAGTGATTGAATCGGATAATAGTTACATTTCATTCAGAATTCAATCAAATTTACAATAAAGTGACCATATGAATCACACAGCTACTACTTTTAAAGATGAATTATGCATTACCTTGAATCCACTACACTATAACACTCACAATATATTAAAACAAGACAGCAGGAGAAGCAGAATAGGAGATTTTGAGCACAGTCAGTGTCTGCATGAAGCAAATTCAAATGAGCTATGATTGCACTGCCTAAAGACGAGTCCATGTTGCCAAAGATGAAAAACTGGATTTTACCTCACTATCAAACAGTGAAATAGAGCACAAGATGATGCTTGGCTGATTTTCACTTTCACATTTTTTTGCACTTGACAGTGTACCTTTCCTCCGCTCTGCACATGGCATGCTGTATTTTCTGTATTTTCACATCCTCAAACAGAGTACGGTACACAAGACAACTGTGAAACAGATGGTTATTTCTCCCGGAGATTCTCTGACCTTTGAAAAGCAGACTTGTGGCTGGAAGGACTATAGTTTGAATTCAGGGAAGGAAAAAAAAAAAAAAAAACGAAATTGGAAAGTGAATAAGAAATTGTCTCTCTCTGTCCTCTCTGAAAAATACTGCCCAGATGCTCTTGGGAAAAATAATGAACATCCAACTCCACTGCTGGAGCTGCACAATGGCAGCTTGAAGGAGGCAAACATGTGCACCCAATTACAATGGAGGTAAATCATTCTTGATATCATCCTTCCTCATGAGTAAATCATAAAGTGCCTTGACAGAGAGTTTTCAAATGACTCATGTAAGTGTTTTGCCGAGAGACACATCAGATGAGTTGGTGAATATTGACGAACTGCGATCGAGGCATAAAAAGTCATTAGGGAACCAAAGCTACTCGGTTAAAGTTCAGGGAGAACTCTGACAAATAGCCAAATGTCCACCGCAATCTTATTTAATCACATTGAAAAATAAGAATATCATTGAGATTTGTCATCTTCGTGTTACTTGATAACATCACCGTAATAATAAATCCTGGGGTCTCCCTGTAGCATCTTGAAGGAAGACATTTTTCAGCTGGATAAAGCGAAGCTTGCTGTAAATTTGAAAACTGCTTCTGAGGGCTGTGACAATCACAATGAATGCTGGGGTTTGTGTGACTTGAAAGGATCGATTCTTCAATGGCTGCTCACAGCAGTGATGTCTTTAATCTGGTGTGAATTTTGGGTCAGACTTTTCACAATGATGAAAAATGTCACTCGGCGTAACATTTTGCAACTCAGCAAAAAAAAGAGCCAAAAAAACAACAACTGTGAAATACGCCAACGTATAGATTGCTTTGGGGGTGTTGAGCCATTCGTGACAACAGTAACAACACAGCAATTGAAGGTAGGAAAAAGAGACTTTGTTTAATGCACTGAGTTTCATTCCTTTTACTCACTCTTATTGCATGTCACCAACTGTGCATATATTGCTCTATATTTCGTTGTTTGGTTGGTCATACCATTTCAAACCACTACATGACACTGTGCAAAAACAGAATGGTGCTGCACCACTAATAGAAAATCCCCCATTACCATAGTGTTTGAATGACAGCACAAGCAAAGCTTTAACCAAAAGCAAAACGCTACACAGCAGAATTTAAACTAAACATGATCAATTATTCAGCTGAAAATGGAAACGGAGCAACAGAGTGACAGTTCAGAGCATCAGAAGTTGAGAGGGACTGGCGAAAGGCAGATAACCCATGCTGCAAAATCAAACAAAGAAGGAAAATCAAGGGCTAGAAGCCCGACGGCAAGAGCTGGAGGAACACATTCTCAGATGGTTCTTTAACAGCAGCTGCTGGCAAAAGTTTGCCAACGACAGTCTGCCCCAACTCCAACTGGTACAAGCAGAAAGCTACCTCCATTTGCTGGAGCACGGGGTGAGGTCAAACCGGTAAAAAGTAGTGCAATGTTAATGTTTTTATTGAAAATTTTAAGTTTTTCTTTGTTTTGGAGCAGTGTCTTTTTTCCCCCCGAAAACCACCCAATTCCTTCTGAAAAAGACTAGAATCTCAACATAAAGCCAATTTTAATGAAAGCTTCTGGTGCAAAATATAGGGAAATGTCCTAAAAACTTCTCTTGCTTTCATATTACCCATGTTAAAAAAACTCAACCTGAGAGCATGGCTTCCAAGCTAGTTTGATAGTAACAAGGTAGCAGGCTTTCAGGACAGTATCATCAATATCTTAGCTCAAATCTCAGTGTTGTGTTGTGTCCACTACTCTTAAGAAATATTTCTTCCTTGGAAAAGTGACTTTTTGCTTGCTGTTGATGCTCATGTTGGGCTTTATTTACATTTTTCAACGAGAAGAGTTTGCTTTGACTGAAAACTGAGCATAGAACAGTGGAAGTGACTGAAAACTGTCATCACTGCAGGTCCTCTGTTGTGATCAGTGCTGATATAACAGTTTACTTAAAATACCAGTGGGTTTATGAAATCAGTGGGCTTCATCTCATAGGTCTGGCCTGCGCCATTTATGATCCTCTCATTCCCATTAGGTTAATGGTGTGGGAAGCTACGCTGCTCCGTTGATTAATTAGAGCTGGACTGAGGTCAGTGCCTCCAACCTTTAGCTAGAACTATAGCTCATAACAAACAACTGTATTTACATGGGAGTACCAAGTGGGCGGACAGCTCCCAAAAAAACAAAAAAAACAAAAAAACCTGAGCCAGATGAAAACACAGCTGCCTCCAGATATAAATGTCATGACTCAACACAGAAAGAGACCAGTAAATCTGCCATTGATGTGTTACCTTGTTTCTATTAAAGCCCTATTGACCTATATTAACCTTAGAGGTTGTTAATTACTTTACTAAAACCCAGGATTTTGCAGAGGAAGATAAGTCTTGGGAATACTTATGGTAAAAGAAGATATATCAAATTGAAAGCTCAGCCGGATGCTGATGAAATGAAGTCTGGATGTAGTCGCAGAGCTGAAGGCATCAGAAAATCATCATGTTTTATTCAGCCTCCGTGCATGAACCTCACAGGAAGGGTCCTTTTAAAGTGACCAACTCCAGCCTCAAGAAGCTCTGTCTTTGGGCTCCATCCTTTGGTCAATTTTCATAACTGCATCAACAAACATGGCATTTTGTCTGGAAACAAAACATCCATTTGGTGAGCAGCAATGGACGTCATCCGTTTCACGCCTGCTATACTCTTTAAAGGATTTTGCAATTCCTGTGAACTTTTTGATGCTGTGATAGATGATGCCACGATTGAACAATATCTCTGTGCAATGGGAATTTCCTTTGTGCAAAACAAGTTTCCAAGGCTCGTACAGCAACACTTCGTTGTTCAGATGATCCAGCCTGACACCCTAACGAGACATTTTTACACCCTGTGAACCGCCTGACAAGAAGTAATCTACAAACCATGCAATAATGCGGCCGATTAGAGCTCTCACATCACTCCAAAGGACTTTTCATTTTCCAAATGGCTTATCCCGCCTGCACAAATGATGTAGCCGCATGACATCAAGTGTTAAATAAGCTCTGGACTAGGGCTATCCATTCTATTTTGTGGCCACCCCTGTAATGTGTACTCCACCATAAAAATCTTATTTTCTATGCAATTCAGGTAAACGTCCTCCAGGGATATTCATGTGGCTATTTAACTTTGTAATATACGACTTTAAAGACATGTAGATGGCTCCACAAAGAAGACCATCTCATGTGCATCCTGGCATGAGAAGAATCAACTGTAAAACATGCATGAGAAATGTGTGAACGATGCAAGCAACCCAGGGAAAATGCTAGTAGGACAGCATTTTATTTTTCTTTTCTTTACCTGATTGTAACACCAATGGGAGGCTGTATTATCTGAAAAGACACATACATGAGTACAAGCAAAGCAAAACGACACTGACTTTATGATTGCATCTGTTTAAACTGACAATGTGTATTTCGATGTTCCAAGTTTTTGCATCAAATGTTACCGTCTCCACTAAAGATATACCCGATACTATCCAAAACGTCAGCGTGTCCCTGGAGCTCAGCGAGGAGACTCTTACTCATGCACATAAATCCAGACAGAGCTGCCAGATGAGCAAAAGAATAGCACTTGATTGAATAGCGGCGTATGCGTGCACTGTCACTGTGGCAGGAAAAAGGATA
Organism: Blennius ocellaris; assembly: GCF_963422515.1. Classification (NCBI taxonomy): domain Eukaryota; kingdom Metazoa; phylum Chordata; class Actinopteri; order Blenniiformes; family Blenniidae; genus Blennius; species Blennius ocellaris. The sequence continues at coordinate 26,142,596 of NC_137651.1, read as the reverse complement.
ATACCTACATAATGCGGGAAATCATAAATCCAATAGCAAAAATTTCATTTGCCACCTTAATAGGATGCTGCTAGTGCTTTATCTCTACTACTCAATACAAAGACATAAATACAACAGATAATACACCATGAAAATATATTGAGTACATTATAGTGCAACAAAAAAAAAAAAATTAAGATGAAGTATCTTTTGTTGCACAAATTTCGGTGAAAGTGAATGTGTGTGTTATTTGTTCATCTATCATTTGCATTTTTTTCCCCCCTACAGACAAATTGTAATGAGATTCCTCTTTGAGACACTGCATCTAACTATGATATACTGTGTAATTCCCCACAGGTATCACACTCAAACACATCGGCTGAGATTAATGTCAATGACTCACGCGGGTTAAGTGATGCCATAGAAAGTACAGCCACGGAGCTCTCTGTATTCTCTGTATTCCTCACGAGAAGTTAAAGCCAAGCACTCTGGATATTGTTTTCTTTATCCTGTATCAGCAATTTGTGTGGGGCTGCTATTTCTGGAGCAAAAAAAAGGTGTATCTTTCGTCTCCAATGGATTCGTTTTGATGGTTTCATTTGCTTCCCATAGAGCCACCGTGGCTTCATCAGGGATGGGAATTATTGCTTTGAGCCTCAGCAGTGCGGTCGTCTTTTTTTTATGCAACAGGAGCTTTCGTAGAGTGCAGAGCATGCAGATGTTGCTTTACTGCACCGCGAGGTAAACAGTCCCTCCAGCTGTATCACTTCGTACAGTGCTGTCAGCAGCAGCGGAGAGGTCAGTCTCTCAGACATGCTGCTCTTGTTTTTGTTTTTCTAACAAAGTGTGACCTCGCCTGTAACAAGAAGTCACACTGAATGAACCCTGTACATAATTCTAAACCCTGTTAAAACTATGAGCGGATTCCTTTGAATTGTGTCATTTCAAACAATAGGTTATGTATGAGGCATGTGAGGTCAGTCCATGCACAGAGACTGAAAGTCATTAACTTACCTATAAACACTGATGGAATTGCTTGTATTGACAAGAATAGGTCATGCTCAACATATAGATCCCAGGCTCGAAAATCCACAAAAACATTAGTAGCTCGCTCACTCATACACATAGCAACACAAATAATACCTCATTTTAAAGCGGAGGAAATGCTCTATGGAAGGGCATTTCCACAGCTTTAAAAGCACAAGCGGGAGACCTCTCCAAGATGGTGGAACTGTAGGCATGTCGCATTAACAGGCGTTGATAGGCTGTGCAGCATCTAGGTTTTATATCTTTGTGCAGCCTCTCTGCCACACCAGGAAATAGCAGTTTGAGTCATTTGGGCATGAAAAGCACAAAATGCTAACACTTTCAAACCTATAGGTACTGTAAGCTACCGGAAATTGAAAAATAAATTATAATTATAATTCTATTATAATTAAAACATAATTCTAATTAATATTTCATTGATTTCAATTCAACTTTGGGTAGACACTGCCTACCCTGCCTACCCTGACTGCATATCACTGGATATCCCTTATGTGCAATATATTCAGGATTTATATGTCATGACAATTAATGTATTGAAAATGCTTAAAAGGTATTGGTTACTTTCCAAGTTACTGAAAATAAAAGAAATAATAAGATACTTGAAAAATGTACTGTTGTATTACATGTAATTGTCTCTCCCAGTTAGGCCTGATGATGTTAGTGTGAGGAAGGAGTTCTATAATCGAAGATGCATACAACAGCTTCAACTGATAGTTGCCTTGTGAGCATGAAGAGCAAAAACAACAGCTCTGGTTTTGTGTACAACAAAAGTGATTCATAGCAAGCTCTATAAAACCCCCAAATTTTCACTGTTACTTTTTTCATAATTGGTTATCGGCATTTTATCATCATAGAAGTGGCATTACTGTAATGTTTTAATATATAATGTGTTACTCTGAAGACTGATGGATTCAAAACATGCTTTGTTTTACTTAAACAGTATTTTATGTCCCGATTCAATCATCATAACCATAATAGTTGAGATCTCTAAGTATTACTGTGTTTGTTCCCCAATTACCATCATTTTGGACAGACTCTATCCATGTGCTTTGAATTCTAATGGAGGACTGCTTGTCCTGAAAGCTTGATGGTAAAAGAAACGAAACTATAACTTGTGAATTAACACTATATTGATTGGCAGAAACACATCCACAGTGTTATCTGACCCCCACCTCAAATATCTGCACACCATTACTCCAAACCAACAATCAAATCGAACTCAACATCTGCAAAACGTTTCCAGCAGGCCTGAAGTGTACATCAGCCTGGGGAAATCTATTGGACTGACTCACATCAACAGTTTGTTCTAAACTTTCATTGTGTTGTGTTCTATCAGCTGGAAAGCGGTGCACAACACCTCGAACAAAGAAACCCACTCTACTTGAAATCTACACTTTTTTGCCCAAATAAGAACCATAAATCATCCCTGGCTCCTTATTATGACAGCTCGGGCTACAGTTCACCACATTACTTTGGTGACACATTACAGTTACATGTCCAGAAATCCCAAAACCAAAGATTGCTATTTGGTTGTGCTCAATGTTTATTCTCTCAACCTCACAGTTTTAATGATGGATGAGTGGTTAGAAGAATGAACAAATGTGCATGCTTGGGCCTTTTCCAGTTTTGGTGACAAATTGTGAAGCAGGGTTCCTATGAAAACACAAGTCATTATGGGTTATTTATGTGTCGTATTTGAAATTCAGTTAAAAAATTACTACATTTCAAAATGAAAAAGGGGACATATTCAAGGTCTATCCCATTTACAAATTCATCCTGAAATGCTCATACATGACTGTGATGAAATATACGCACAGATTCATGTAGGAAATGTTCAGGTGGCATTAGGCCTACATCCATCACATTGCAAAGGGAATGTTTTTTGTATTGGGATCTGGTAACACTGGTGGTCTGGGAATGGGAATTACCAATCCCAATTTGGGTACACATGGGGCTTAAGTAGATTTGGAATGGTCAGCAATCATGCTCAGTTTGTCCTCGGGTCGAAGCTGTGCAGAAAAAATGTTTCCCACCCCACCACATCACAGCAGCAGCCTGAACCACTGACAAAAGTGTGGATAGATGTATGCTTTCATGTGGTTTTCAACTAACACTGTCAGAATGCCAAAGCTGAAATTGAGAAATCTCCAGTTTCCTAATCTTGTCAAATCCTGCATTGGTAAAGCTGTTGATAAACAGTTTTCTCATCTTTGGTATATGTTTTTTTTTACTGCTGAAACCTATTTGAATAAAAGATCAACATATTGTCACAGCCTTCTGCAGTCGACTCTGTCATCTCAAAGCAGCATCTCTATTTTCTTGAGACCTCTGGCACTAATAAGGCATCTTTGCCCAGAGAACTACAGCCTTCACACCGGCTGTTTGCTTTTTAAGGCTTTTTAATTATTTAGGATGGTACGAGTGAAACTCCTGCAAGCCTTTTGTGAAATACTAACAACAATACCGTCACAGCCGCTAAGGTCCCATCATTTTCAAGTGAAAACATCATTTTGCGTTGCTGTTCACATTTACATGGCAACATTATGAAAACAATGTCTGTTTACTAGAAAATGGCAGAAAAGCTAAGTAGTTAGCATGCCAGGCCACGAGTTGAAGCCACACATGAGCAGACAACAATACACTATAAACAATGAGAGTTGGATTGCTAATACAGTGACTCTCAACTAAAAAACTACCAAGTCCCTGGAAAATATGAGTCATGACACTCTTGAGGCTGTCGTTGTTGTTATTGTCCAGCAACTCACACATGTGCAGAAGAATCATTTACTTATCATAGTGCGCATGTGCAGTCGGAGCGTTTTCAAAATGTTCTGCCTTCAAAAGGTTGAGAGAGACTCTGAGCACCTTCAGACGCCCAAACAGCAACAAAACATTCCCTTTGTCACTTGAAATCATGTAAATAGGATCTTAGATTATATTTCTTCATCAATCATCTTTGATTTCTGCCTCAGCAGGTAATATTCTCCATGCATACGTTCTTTAATCTGATGGCTTTTTACCATGCAATTGTAGATTAGCTGTACAGGTGTACTTGATGAATCACTGTTCAATTAGAATCCGTACTTAAATTTGTTTAGCAGATCCTCAACCAAATGAGAGCTATGAATTCAGAATTTAAAAAGTAAAAAAAATTATTGTATCCCACAGAATAAAACTCCTGTGACACAAAACCTTGTGTTTGAAAGAATTATACTGAACCCCACTATTATGTTGCATCACCAAATTTCAGCAAAGTGAGTAAACACCTGCTTGCATAATTGGCTCAATAAGTACAAATCTGATAATAAAAAAACCCAAAACAGCAGCCATCTATTTTGATGCTGCCCCCCTAAATTGAGGAGAGCAATGTTTCTTTTGAAATGTATATATTTATTCTTTATCTTAAAAAGATATGAACGCTTTAGTGTTGTTATCAGACACAAAAAGCAACAGTTTACACCTCTTTTGCACCTGTACGGACCTGTGTCTAGCACCGAATACAACACAGTCTTTTCTAGGCGCTTTTAACAGAGAGAATTAACCCAACAATCAAATCCACATGAGCAAGTAGAGAGACTGTGGAAAGGAAAAACTCCCTCTATTAGGAAGAAACCTTTGCAGAAACCTTACTCAGAAGTGGCGGCTCGTTTGGGGTGAGAGGATAGAGGAGAGGAGAGGAAAGGAGAGGGCAGACAGATTGGTGTAGGGATACAGACCCTGGTTTGGGTAAGGTTCAAGACTGACAAGAATGACAACAAAAATTCAAGAATGAAAGAAAATTTCCAGGGGGTTCAACAGAAAACTCACAGAACATCACAAACATCACTTTAATAGCTAAATTGCATAAAGACTGTCATTTAGCGTCCATCAAATGAATGATTCCCTTGGTTTAAAGGTTATTATTTCTGGTACATACAATTCATAAAGGACAAAGCAACAATGTACAAGGCAGCAATGATGCCAAGAGGCAGAAGTAGTATGACATTAAAGACAGGAGGACATCAGCATTGGACGCAGTGGCTGGCTTTTCTCATAGAGTAATTGAAAAGGCATAGCGGTTTAAGAGATTTTAGGGTTGTAGGGAGAGTGCTTTTAACAGTAGGGAGTTTTGAATTTCAATGTCAATTATGTACTCCAGCCCCGTTTACTTGACATTTTCAAGTAAAAATTTTAAAAGGCTAGCAAGACTGTTTTTTATCATCTGAAGAATATAGCCAGAGTCCGCCCATTTCTCGCTCAGGCAAGCGCAGAGGTGCTAATGCATGCTTTTATCTCATGTCAGATTGACTATTGTAAAACTTTATCACCACTCCAACTCTTACAAAACTCTGCGGCACGAGTGCTGACGAGGACCAGAGGGCGGGCCCACATCACTGCTATTTTAAACCATAGCAACCATAGCAAATAGTTCTTCTGCACATGTGCAAGAAGATGGCCTATATCAGAAATGGCAGGTTCCACTGTGTCTTGACTCCCAGTCTATATTCTCCTGGGATTTGGCAGTTTTATGGTTGAGAATCGCTGTAATAGCAATCCAGCTTCGTCATTTCTCCATATGAATATCCATGTACTCGTTAATATTTATTTACCTTATTATGCTCCACCCACTTTTAATTCTCCGTTCTTTGGTATTTTCTCTTAGCATTTCCGGTTACTGAAAATTGATAGCCCAGTTTGTTTGTTTTTTAATCTCATCAATAGAACTACCATAAAACACCTCAAACAATGCTTCTACCAAGATCTTAAAGTAGGAGCATATGAAAACTGGTATCATGTTTCCTAAAAGGCCGAAAAGGTCAAAAGCATATTGTTCTCTGGGTGTATCTGTGTCTGTGTGGTTTCATTACAAAAACAAACAGCACCCACTCGTGGCCCAACATGGAAACTACATTGCTTTCAGAGTTTCTGCCATTCCCATGCAAACAGAAACATTTCCTGAAACAAAAATGTTTAAATGGGGCCTCAGTTTTGAGAGTGAAGAAAAGTTGTGTCTGAAAGCCACTGATAGCCACTTAGCTGCTAATAAAAACAGCCCAATATATGTGTACAAATAATCTTGAGAAATGATATTGACCTTACAAGACAGCTTGTGTTTCCTGAGTGGTGACGATTTTGTTAATGGTGACGATGTTGTTTATCGGAAAACTTTGAGTTTCTCACTGCATGAAGACAAAGACAGACACACCCACAGGCATGCTTTGTTAGTGACTAAACTGAAAGGAGGTGACATATTTATTCCAATCTCATAACATATACATGAAATATGTGATATATTTATTACCACTGGATGCTTTGTGCAATTTCAGATTAAAGTAAGACTAACGATGCTGGGGGGAAAAGTGGCCAGCAAAACCATTATTAGCATAACATAAAGACATCAGGATGAACGGCTAGTATTTCACCCACACGTCAGTGTTAAATCACAGTACTGCAGAGGCGCACTGCAAACGACTTCCCATAAAAGGAGCATATTGTTTATTTACTTAACCCCTGGCACCTCTGCAGTTATTCCCCATTTCTCCATAGAACGGATTACTTTGTTTTAATCCAGCTCAGAGTACCCCTGCACAGCATGCCACAGTCCTTCTTCATCATAACAGGCCAGGTATCGACACAAGGGCCCCCTGTTTACCTTCACTAGGGCATGAGGGATTAGAAGCACAAGCTTTTGATGTCAGATTTACAGACATTGGTGGAGCACAGCGAAAGCCTTTCAGAGTTATTAGTATATCCAAGTCCAATTCTTTGCAAGACGCTACAAAGGAACACAAGAGCCAGAGGAAAGGACAAGAAAGGAGATTATTTTAACCTAATTTCTTATTCGCTCAACTAAATATGAAAGCTCACTGTAGATTAGAAATGGTTATAGAAAGTCTATCATGAGGGAAAGAAATGTTTTCTAATGTTGTTGTCAGTCCCAGTTAGCACCTCAGAGGCACTGCTTAATTATTTATCCCTTCGCTGTTGCAGCCCGATGTAATTTATGTGTTGGTCTTGTAACTTGTTTGGGAGAGATACAATGATGGGAGCCCGCCACTATATGTTTTTAGGTTTTACAGCAGCACAGTCACAGAGGGTCGGTTTTTTTGATTATCTGCTAATTTCCCCCATGGCCTATATGCCAGATGCGACTCAGTCCTCTCACTTCTTGTTTTTGGAGTCAGTAAACACTGTCATTGTCTTTCCCTATTGACATAATCAGGTTGAGTGGTGCTGATGCAGTGACATTTGCAGTAATGGGAGACTGATAATCCTCACACAATTGCTCCTCTGCCTTTGCACTGTAGGGGAGGCCATGGGGGACACGCCATGCTTCTGCAGAAAATCTACTGCTTACAGAGTGACCGTTGACGTGATAGCCTAGCCCTCACTCTTTAATTTGTATTACCCCATGGAAAATGGGAGTCCTGCAGGATCAAACTATCTGCACTGACTTGGTGGATGGAGAGTGGGAGGGCCAGGAGGAATAAAAGCAGCAAGAGCTCTCTCAAGTGGTAGAAAGGAAAATCTCTGCATAGTCGACAATCACACAGGTCTTTGTTTCTCCTGGATGTTTCATCTTCTGGGAAAAATAATTATTGTATTGATTTTAATTGCCTTTTAAAGCCTTGCAGTAATTTGTCTCAATCAGATTTGAGCTTTTGAGACGCCTGCAGAATGCAGGGTTGCAGCAGCAGAGCTTTAAAAATTTCAGTCGGAGGCTTGAAACCTCAAGAAGGTGACATTTCAACATTTTCTTGCAAGGCAGGACTCCAAAATGTCAATTTTGCATATCCTGTTGCACACAAGTCTATTTGGAAAGTTACGGATTGTTTTTTTTCTTCTGTCTCTATGCTAGAAAACATTCAATTCTAAATACATAACCTCATTATAAAGTAACAACTCTCACATTTTAAATAACAAGGGTTTCAATCAAACGTACATTCAAATCCTTTATTACAGTGTCCAAATGTAAATGAACATATCCCCATAGGGAGGAAAGAAAGCTATCATGTATAATTTAATGCCGATTTTGCTCACAGACTATGTAGAGAACAGCATAATGTGGAAAACATTTGAAAGAATTTTATTTTTTAGGCTGCCTACAATGTCCTGTATGGCTGCACCATCTTGTGGAGGAAATATTCTTATTGCAGGCACAAATTCTATATGATGAATCAAAGGAACTAAGAACTAAAATAAACTTAATCCTGTATACCTGGCATAAATATCCCCAAATTTGCATCTATCCCTTTCTTTTAAAAGTGTCTATGTTGAGTATTTAAATTCTTCTGCACCCTCTATCAAACCTGAGGATCGCAACATCAGAAATAACATTTTGCTTCATTGTTGCAATGTTGTATAAATGTTGTATTGTTTCCAAATAAGGTTTTCCAGGATTTGTCCCAAAGCCCAGCCAGAGGGTGGCGTTGGACTGTCAGTCGGAACAGGTGGACACCTCGTGGCATTGTGGGCCCCCGCGACAAACACTAAATAGTGTTTATTTTTTATTATAATGTCAGCCTCATAATACTACGTGTGCACATTAGCAACAGCCAATAAGCACATTTCATTTATTATAACAAACATGATTTCCTTGTTGATTTACGTTTCCCCAATCACTCACTGACTTACTGTACCTTGAAGCTCACCAGGCGTTTACATGTGAATATGAATTCTGAATGAAGCTTGTTCTGCTACATCTTGGAAAGAATTATTGATATGATGAATGCATAATACATTTCTTTTCCTATAATCCCTTTTTCCAATTCCTGTTTGATACTTCTTCTGTGAGCACCTGCTTATTTTTCAAGAAGATTCACAACTGTTGCTTTTGGCAAAGCGGCTCCCTCTGACACCTCTCTGATAGATCTTTGTCTCGTTATTATGTTCTTCACTTGCACAGTTCCCTTGTTACTTCCTCATAATAATCCGCTCCAGTCACTTGTGGCTACCTGAGAAATGGGTATTCTTAACTCAAAATCAATTTTGAGCTGGGCGCATCGTTCATGCATGAATGAACTGAAACAAGAAACATCCAATTACCTTTCAGTGCTAACATGCTAGTTAATGCTGAGCCTTGGCACCCTCAGATAGGTATTTCAAATTTTACTGAATGTGCTAAAAAAAAAAAAAAAATACCCAATGTAAGGATGTTTCCACACGACACAAAGCAAATGGTAGCACATTGTTAGATTTGTTCAGCATGCTTAGTCACGGAAATTTACTTTGCACACAATGGAAGTGACATGACAGAAAACGTAGCTAATGTGATTTAGCAATTAATTGAATTACCTATTGTACTGGGTAGGGATGCAACTATACCAGTACTTGGGTCCGATCCTGCATGCTGTACTTGTACTAGTTAAAGATTTCTGATACAACCCAGTGCCATCATGCCTCAACAACATCAGCAGCCGGTAGACAAGAGAGGACAAGCAAAGTCCGCTGTTTGGCCACTGATTCATATTAACGAGAATGACAAAAAGTAAGGACTATTATGATCTGCAAAAATATAATTAGAAGATAAAGGCCAGTTCGTACAACGCCAGCAACTTAATCAGCAGAAACATTTGGACCAGCAGGGTTAGCATGATGTCACTCATTAATTTAACTACTCAGTGGATCCAGGAGGATTTTCTTCGGAACCGTGCCTAGTAAAATTCCTAGTAAAATCTCAAGGAGACAAAGTTCACAGAAATCAGACTGAGAGCAAGTGAAAAGATTCAAAAGGTATTTTAATAAAGTACCTTGCGGCAAGAAAGACAAGTCACAATACAACCTTGATCTAAGGAGTTGTTGAAAATCTTCCTTCATAATTCAGCTTTTTATAGGGTGAAATAAACAATAGCTGTGATCAGAAACACGTGTAGGTGCAAGCAGTGATAGTTTCAGTTCCTCCCCGGAAACCTCTTTAGTTGAAGGTCAGAATGACCTGACTACACAACCTGTGAAGATTCCAAAACTTCCTCTTTAATGAGTTACAATAGCAGAAACAAATGTGAAAGAGTTTCAGGGCTCACACAACCAGCGATGCTACAGGCTAAACATGACGAAGTACTGCATGGTAAAAATCTATCTACAGATATCCAGCATTGATAAAAATGGTTTATATTTCCTTATATTCCTTTGGTCCTAAAACATCTAAGTCACATCAATTACTTAACACAAGTAATTCAAAACTAACCTCATTATTTAGTTGAGAGATTTGATTTTGTCTGATTTAGCCAATTTGAAATAGTTTCTGCTCTGCACGCTTATTATCACACATTTCTTTTCAAAAGGATTCAGAGATGGAAAGGCCCACCATATCTGATCACAATCACTGACTTTTCTTCACTTCAATAAACTAAATAAATCACGAGCTCATCGCATGATGTTCACCTCTGTTGGAGAAACACTGAAATCAAATAAGAACCTTCTATTGACAGAACTGCCTTCAAGGAGTCTGTTAAATTTACAGAAACCTACAAAATGTATCAAAGAAATCTGATTTTACAAACTAACCTGATATCAACCATACAAACATTATGATGCAGCCTCTTGTGATCACACATCAGAATCTTTGAAAACTGCCAAAACACCTTCAAAAACTCTCTTGTCCCAGATCACTGCTGTCAGTAATTGGAAACAAGTGAAAAATAAAAAAAGCTTTGAGGTGGAACCATTTTCATCTCTGAGACTCAGTTACACACGGCGATATTTGCAGTCACGTTTTGAACCAATGAGAGTTCTGACAAGCTGCAGTGTCTCCCCATTTGATCGTATTCTTCTGATCACTCAACCTGTGATGATACTGGATCTCTCACTCTGGCTGCTATCACTTTCCCCAGGTGGTATTTTTTTCCTGTTCCCTGCCACTGCTTCCTGCCATTTTATACATAAAACTGAACCTCTTTTCATAGCTTATTTTGCTTTGTGTTTCACAACTGTTGCCAAACTATTAATGCTATTTCTATTATCGTCCTGTATCCATGAATACTTCATGGTAGGGATGTACCAATATCGAGAGCAGTATCAGGTATTGGTCCAATACTGCATAAGGCACTCCTTCTCATTGAAGATCCCTGACACAACCCTGCAAGTATTACTGTATCACCAGGCTTTATGGAGCTGGTTTGCCACAACGATCAGCTTTCATACATCATTTGCATATCATGGATGAATTAGACTCATATCGGTACTTACCATACTTCATGGAGTCTGCACATGGATATGAAATATTGAGTTGCACAGCATGCACAACATATTGGTAATCAGTAAAATATTGACACAAATTTAATCAGAACTGGTCCTGAATGGACAGCCTCTTGTTATCAACACAACTACGATCCAATCTATATACGATCCACTGGACATCACCTCCCGCACTCAACCCGCCGCCTCTCCTCATCAACAGCTGCTGTTTTTTCCAAGCAGGAGAACAAAGCCTGTAATTCTAACAGCAAATCTGTTTTCCAGAAGAGTACAAGAAGCACCCAGGAGGGCAACAAAGGACGGGATGAGTGATGCCGCAGAGCGGCTGAAAGTTCAAGTTCAATTTGCACTTATTTCCATGTTGTTGTTTTTTAGCCTTACTGTTCATGTTGATCAGGAAAGTTGAAATAATCATAAATAAAAAATAAACCATAATAAGACAATTAAACTTCTATTATGATAATTTTCTGACTGTGCACAGCAGAATTAACCACAAGATTTGACCTTTGACCGTTTCATTCACGATTATTTCAGTTTGAAATACAAGCTCTGCAACTGAGGAGGAAGTTTTGTCTCCTCTGAAGTTTGAATAATTTTCAAGCTTGAAGAAGTAAGCAGAGATCAAAGAAACCTGTTTACCATACACACCCATCATTTGCAATATTTATTTTGAACGTTGCCTCCCAAACAGTGCCTCACTACTTTTAAATACTTGCTAGCTGCATACAATTATAATTGGAATTTTTCTTGTTGATGTGCTGCCTGGGTTTTGTTGAGGAATCAATCATGAAGTCATAATCTTATGGTAATTTTAGGTTAGTTTTTTTTCTGTATTTTGTTTAAAAAAAGTCTTACCTTGGGGGCCGTTTTTAAAAAGTTGCATTTTTAGTGGCTCTGAGCATTGTTGTCGTGTAAACAGACCAAAACGCAACAGTGATTTTGCGTTTTTACTTGAGATTGTTGGCACGCAAACCGGCCCTACGGTTACAACTGGACAGTTGCTTCTTCTCGAAATCTCAGCAAAGACAAAAAAACAAAAAAGAATTTCCAAACTTTCACTATGAATCCTGAATGGCTGAGTAATTGAACAGAGCTTTATAATCATCTAACATGCAATCTCAAATCACGGCCACAGTGCGGATGAGAAACTCAGTAGTCCGTTGTGAGCCTGAACGTCACAAAACGCAGCAGCACGTGATTGGCCGTAATAGAACTTGGAGGCGGTCGTAGTGGGACGGGAAGGTACACAGAAAGTTGCTTTTAGTGCGCGTTCTATCACTGTTGTTTCACGGTTGCTTACCTTCACTTTTGGTGGCCTTTTCGGGTATAAATGTGCTTCAAAATGGCCCCACGTCCACATTTCCTCTGGAGAAAGCCTTGACAGAACGTGAAAAACGTGCAGGACCTTCCTCAAAATTCCCCCCAAATTCCACGGTGCACTACAAACGTGGCTGCTGGGAGTGTAAACCGAGCATTAGTGGGTGAATAATCTAACACTTGGTGAATTCTGCTTCAAAATGATGGGAAGAGCTGACATCCAAGGATCAAAAAGTGACAAATGCTACAAATGCTTTCCCACCACAAGCCAGTTACACCTGTGTTAGTTTTTCTGGCACCTTGGTTTTAAGCAGGAGGTGGAGGCAATTGGCTCCAATATCTTCCATGTTGATTTATTATAGACCAAGCCTCCTGTAAAACACAACAAAAGTTAAGTTGGATATTAGTGATGTGGGAGAAAAGCAGTATTTCAAAAACTGCCTGGTGCTGATAGTGTGACCGTAGAGCTAAACAGCAACATAACATAGAAAAACAAAGGCGTTGCACATGTCCGATTCTGATCAAAATGAAATAAGAGGAAGTTCATGATGATCCATGGGAAGAGGAGTTGGTTCATTTGTTGGTGATTTAAGGATAAATCACAGGTTTCCTGACAGAAAATTTAATTCTGGTGATTTAAAAGTAAAATTTATGCAAGATTGAATTAGCAAATGTTGTCATTTTTAGGAGTGACGGAATAGAATTAAGGTCTACAATAGAAAGTAATACAATCCTCTCCGGACACCAGAACAGCTGCCATGCCTGCTTATCATGAACGACTTCAGGCTTGTTTTTCTGTAAAGTCACTTGCAAATGTTAATAATTGCAAATTTTTTGGACTCATTCCTGAAATTTGCCTAATGGGTTTTGCTTTTGGCCCCACATGTTGTCCAATGGATATTCCTGACATGTTTTATTAATTCTGACACTTTCTGTCCTGTCATCCACACACACATCAGTGACTGAGTGTGTTTTGAAGTGAGTTAGGCAAGTATACCTCAGAGAAAATTATCATGAATGACGGAGGAGTTTTTTCTTATTGCCTTAAGGGAAAAAGTTGTACTGGAAAGCAATTTTAGCCATTTCTGCTCCATTCAATACATTTTGGCTACAATCCTCCTCCTATCACATTTTGCAGTATGCAAATAAACTTAAAAAAAAAAAGATAATTACCTTACTTTTGAGTTTACATTTTGACATTGTGAGACATTATGTAACCACATGAGCTTCTACACGCAAAAAATGCTTTCAATAAGCTAACCTAAGAACGTGTGAATCCCCTGAACCCAACTAATTCTGAAATGTTTTTATTTTAGTCAATCAGAAAGTCTCTCGCGATCATTGTGGGCTGTTTTATTTACTTATTTTTGTATTTTCATATATTTTGAGCTTGTTTTGTAAAATCTCTACATGGCAACCAAATGTCATTTCTCTGGATGAAATTTAATAAAAGCTTCAAATCATAGTGTCCTCCTACGGAAACATATTGTATTCACATGACAAAATCAAATCAACTCTATTTTTCTGAATTAATGACATAATTATCTCAATGAGAAAAAATTTATTATTAAAACAAATCGGCTGTTTTTCTGAATTTATGAGAATGTTTTCTGAAAAAATTTAAAAATTGTCTACAAAAACAGTATCTCATAAATTAAGGGGAAAAAAAGCCATTTTTTTATTAATTTATTTTGTCTCAAAATTCTGTGATAGTTATGTCATTAATTCAGAAAAACAGTAATTTTTTTTATTTTTTCATGTGAATGCAATACTCTTCCTTATCCTCCAGAATGTTTATCAATTTATTCAATTTGTATCAATTTATTTATTTCCTTTCTTTTAAATTGTTTTTTCTCCCTTTCCTCTGCTCCTCTGCTGAGCCTCCCCAACACCTTTAATGCTTATCCACATCATCAACAGCCATGTACTCAATTATTTATTCACTTATTGATTGTAATTAAGGGAAGTGTCTTTATATTGGTTACTTGATCTAATTTTGCTGAACTGTGATTGGAGCTGGTTTCAGATTAAATTAATTCCTGCAGGTTCAATCCAGCCTGATAAGAGAAAACAGAAGACTCCTACTTAATCACAGTGAGGATTATTCATTAGATTTGACTTTAAACAGTTAAATGAATAATTCACACTGAAATCATCCATTTTTATGTGTTGGGGCATCAATAATTATATATTGTTTTTTGTATATTGTTCCATTATCTCACTTGGTTTTCTGCCTCAACAGCTCCTTTTCTACATCATTATTGTTTTTTAAATCACGCTTTTAATGGCATTCACGCACACAGTTTTACTCACTCAACAGGGATGTTAACTTTATTTTTTAATGATTTATCTACTAAGAGCACTGTTGGAATCATGAATAAACAAAATTATTTTAAAATCAGAGAGCTGCACAGCCACTCTTATTCCTATCACAGTTATCTATCATGACCACACCAGGAAATGTTTAATTCATTCCTTTCTATTTTAATAGCATGCTGGTTTTAATTTCACTTTTAAATGTTGCAGGTGATTTAAATTATTTTGCTTCCTTGTTCTAGATTGTTCCATACACTGATGCCTTGTACTGAAATGCAACATGCCATTAATCTGGTCCTAAATTTTGAAATCTCTGTTCTATTGAAGTTATAGTTACTTTCTTTTTTGGTAAATCTGTTCTGAGCATCAAGTCGTAAAGTTCCTTCATGTGATTTATACATAATTTGCAGACTAATACTATCTTATGAAGTTTCAACAACTTTAACTGAATGATTAATGTCTCTTGGACTGATTATTCATGTGTTTTCTGTTGAATGAAAACTTTACTGGCTGTTTGTTTTACATACATTTCCACAAACTTCAACAACTCTGAGATTGTGTTGGACTCCAACCTCAATAAACAAACAAACAAACAAAAAACACACTTCAGGGTAACCAATATAAAAAAAGAAATCAACTCACTAATATTTAAACAAATTCAACCTTGTATTTAAACAGAAGCTGCTAATTTCCCCCTCCACTGCATAACCTACTCTCATGTTGAATTCTGCTTCACAACCTGGTTATTTGCTTGTTATTGCTCTGAAACCTGGTTCATAAAGATAAACCCATGACGGGGAAAAAGTCAGTCATTTCATCATTATTCAATCATAAAGAAATACCAATTCCCAAGCTTTGAGAATTCAATTTAATAGTGCTTGCTTAATATGTCTTTCCATTGGATGGCCACACCGCCCCGGGGGATTTTATCAAGAAGAGAAAGAGTATTACTAATACAAGGTCAATCACCAGGGGTAATTGTAAAGTCAAATTTACAAAGTATTCCTTTATACAAATTTTTTAAGTTTTAAGAGATATTATAACTCAAACTTGTGAACCTTAAAAAATGCAGGCACCTAGAAAGTATTTACTGGAATAATAGCACTTTAGGGTAGATTTAACTGAGCTAGAATTAGAAGACAACGGATGGAAAGCCTCATGCTAAATCCGACTTATTTACCACAACTTTGTGTAAACATTTGAGATTTTATGTTCATAAATATGTAATGTCCTCCTCCAAAAGCAAAAAAGAAACGGGATCTATTTCGCACCTTACTTTTTGCTGTTAATTCTAGATGAGAAGTAAGCTAATTATTGCTATGTTTGCTTGGAAAATAGTGTACTTTTTGATAATTTTACTTTTAATTTGCATCATCATCGGTATAGAGTAAAACCACGACGGTCTTACTCCAGCTCTTGTTCCCTTTTAATCACACGTGTCAAACTCTGGTCCTCGAGGGCCGCAGTCCTGCACGATTTGGATGTGTCCCTGGTTCCACACAGCTGATTGCAATGAGCAGCTCGTTATCTGGCTTTGTGCTGAACTTGGTGATGAAGCATCAGGATGTTCAGTGGAGGGAGACGTGGAAAACGTGCAGAGCTTCGGCCCTCGAGGATCTGAGTTTGACACCTCTGCTTTTAATGGATGAACAATCCGACGCTTGCTGAATTCTGCTTCACAATAATAGGAAGAGCTGACAGCAAAGGGTCAAAAATCAGGTACTTTTCATTTCAGTTATTTCCATCATTGTTATGTAATGTAAAATCTGACTTCAAAACTGGGTGTAAGAGAGTGTTACAATTCTAGTTTTCTATAATGTGCATGGTCTAGCAACGCAAAGCACTATTTTCAAATTGTGCAGCAAGAATCCCTTTATAGTGTTCAGTATGTATAAAAGTCCTAACATTTGTACAGAGACATGAAAAGCCTGTCATCATACTGGATTTATCTGAGAGGAGTTTCAGTCCTTTTCAACCATTACAACAACATCTCTCCAGTGTGCAGTCGTTACTGCATTTTTTTTTTTTAACTTAACCAAATACAGATGTGAGCGTGCAGGAAGAAGAATCTCAAAGTCCAGCTCTGCTTCCACCCCCTTCTCCCATTGGCTGGTGGAAATGGCAGACTTGTTAGTGGAGGGAAGCATTCTCCACCCAGCTGTAGTTTAGGTTCCATGATTTTCCTCCTTTTACCAGCTTTGCTCAGAGACACCGGCGGGATGGCCTCGGCACATGACAGAGCTGTACTCCAAGCCATATTTAACCCCACCTCCCCCTTTGGAGACGTTCCCGGCCTCAACCAAGAGGAGGAATCCATTGATGATGGTGAGCATGCAGCTCCTGACTTGACGTGTCTACACGTATCATGTCAGAGCATATTGAGTTTATTTGAACACCTTTCTTTTCTGAGCTGAGAGAGGGAGAGAGAGAGAGAGGGAGAGGGAGGGAGGGAGGGAGGGAGGGAGAGAGAGAGCATGACATTGTAATCCAAACTGAGTTCTGGGTGACATCTCTGTGTTTTTTCTTGCCACGGTACCTGTCAATTGAGTTTGAGTGCTTTTTCAACCTGTTTATCTCCTCCTGCCAGACAGTGGCTTTGACACGCAGTTGCTGAAGCAAGTGAGGGAGCTGGAGAGGCAGGGTGTCTCAGCAGCCGAGGCGGGGGATTTGCAAGGCGCTCTTCAGCTGTTCAGCCAGGCAATCCAGATCCTGCCTGAGCGAGCCTCTGCCTATAACAACCGGGCACAGGCCCTGCGGCTGCATGGCGACACAGCAGGTACATACAGCGGATTCAATAACAACCCTTTCCGGAGACTGCCAATATATCAAGCTGCAGAGTGTAAGAGCAGCATGACACTGAATCAAAGCTTTGTCTGTCTGATGCACTGCAAACTCTGGGTCCATCGTGGGTATAGCTCTTTTACTGTATTCTACAATTCAGCTATATTTGCTGTTATGCGGGGATTTTGTCGGAATTACGTCTGGAATATCTCAAAGCAAATGAATTGTATAACTCCTCTGAATCGTGTCTATGCCACTGCGTCAACTAAATCACATTTTGATATCTAATCGCTCTCTTCATGAATCATAGTCATCAGATTGTGCAGTCGCTTTGCAGATTTTTGAACTCAGTCAAACCAGAATCAAGTGATTACAGCTTCCTTTGTGCAGTCTGCCTTTAAAAACTGAGGTTTTGTCTGAATAGGCCTTTTAATTTGATTATACACATTCTTACTCTGATTTATACATAAGCTGACAGTACAGAGGAAATGCTGGAAAATTGACATGACTTCTGTTTATTTCCACACAAAAAGAAATACCTGAATACATAGTCCTGGATTTCTCTGAGTGATATTGATACACTTTGTACAGACGAAATGAATAAGAGACGGACCTGAAATCAAAAACAGCCCCCCCCCCCCATCTCCATTCACTTTGATGAACAAAACCAATTTCCAAAATGTATTCAATTATGGGTTCATTCATTTTTAGAAGAGGCAAATTGTTTTAATTATACTTGAACTGGGTTTCACTTGTGAATAGCTTGTAGTTAGAGTAAGAAATCTTAATTAAATATAAATGTTCGTCAGAGTACGGTAATAGTCACACCCTTATTGGAGAAGCGCTTGATCACAATTTGGGCCTCTAAAAGTTGGGATGAATTTTTTGTAGTGCTCAAAATTATGAAAGTTGTCCACTCTGGGTGTAGGAACAGGCATCATCAGTTTACATGTTAGACAGTGGTTTATATACAGTATCTGTATGATTATTCTAGTTTGGAATGGAACAATCCTGTTTCCTAAACATAGACAAATCAGTACACCTGAAATATGCAGAGAGAAGTGGGCATGGATGTTCATCGGGAAACAAAATCACACTGTAGTACTCAAGTCACCTGACGAACATATTGAATAATTGAACAGTTCCTAACAAATTGTAGGTTCTTGATAAAAAATTCTCATCAGCCGAGTCTCCATGTAGAGGCTCGTAACTCTGGATCCACAACCTCTGTGACCTGGGGTCCATCCTTCCAGAAGAGTTTGATGCCTCAGCAGACAATCGAGACATTGACAACAGTGGTTATTGGGTTTTGTTTCAATAAAATGTGAGATACAGAAATCACCATTGCATGCATCCCAAACTTTTCGTGAGTATTACATATCTAGGGTCAAGATGAAACTTGCTTTGCTTACCAGGATGATAGATAGATAACTACTTTATTCATCCCCGATTGGGGAAATTCAGATGTCCAGCATGGACTGATCCATCATTTAGTGATGCCGAACTGATATATTTTCATGCATTCTACTACAACTTTTAGCTCCAGATTAATATGAAAAAAAAAACGATCCAGGTACTGAATGAAGATTCCAGTGGACTGAAGTGAGAGTGATGTGATGTGAAGTGAAAGTGAGGTTTCCTTCTGTTCTCAGGAGCCCTGGTGGATCTGGACCGAGCCATCTCTCTGAGTGGCAGCACTGGACGGACTGCCTGCCAGGCGCTGGTGCAAAGAGGCCTTTTACGTCGATTACAGTCCCAGAATGATGCGGCCCGGGCAGATTTTGAGAGAGCGGCAGCTCTCGGAAGTGAGTTTGCTCGACAGCAGGTTGTGGCTCTTAATCCCTATGCTGCCCTATGCAACAAAATGTTATCAGAAGTGATCAACAAGCTGCGCAACCCTGACGTTTCTGAGATGCAGTAGTTTGAATGGACAATTTAAGCGCTCGGTTCTGAACCTAAATAAAACCCTTGTTATCTTTTTACCTCATCTTGTTTTTATTGTTTTACTGGTGTTTAAGGGGGAAAATAAACAAGTATCCAACTGCAAATCACTTTTATTACAGTACACACAAATCAGAGTTCTCTGATTTTCTGCAATAATGTTCATCTACTTAAAACAGTGTTATCACAACATGCACTGTTGCACACTGGTTATCCTGATGCCACGTGAACCAGTGGTTCCAGCCCCGGATCTTCAAGTATTCAAGTTTCAAGCATGCTTCCTGAGGTACTTCAGCTTTCATCCAGTAGATGTCAGTCTCATCATACTAAAAGCAGTTGGAAGCTTCACTGCACGCCTTTATTCAAATTGAACGGTTTTCTCCTTGAATAAAACAAAATCCGTCAGTGCAAACAGAAGTAACACCAGTTGAACAGAAACATCACAGATGACTTTATCACCGCATCATAAAATGTGGGGATTGTGGGGGATTAAGCAAGTTTTAGTATGTCTTAAAGAGAGAAATAGGTCACTTTTGTCTGCATATGAGAAATATGGCTTGCGGGTGTGTTACAAGAAAATGCAGGATGAGTAAACTGCATTGAAGTGTTTGTTTATGCCATGGGAGATGTTGCACATGTACAGCAGTCTGTCAGTGGGGCTTTAGCACACAGCCGCTCTTGACATTCCTTCTCTCTTTTCACGGAAGCTTTATCCATTTTTCATTTCCGTGGGTGCTTACATATCACGTCTGAGTGACTCTGAAAAGGGCCCTCGCTCGTGTTGCCAGTGCGCCCACCCCACCGTGCTCCAGGACAGGAGCATCATCTCGTGTGCTTCGGCCCTTTGTGTTCGTCTCTGACCTCTCCCAGGCAGGCCAAAGCCACAGGATCTGTGTGCTCCTCTCTCTGGTAGAAAGAACACGTTTTCAGGTGTTCAGACATGGAAGGAGCATCGACAAAGCTCCATCTGTCCACAGAGGAAAACAGACAGCTGAATTTCCAGACCTGTAAAACACACAGAGGCAGAGCAGAAAGAGGTGTAGGAGGCTGCTGTCAGAACATCTATCAAGTGAACCGCAGCACAGCTACACAGTCACGGGGAAGCATTTATTTTTAATATCCGTGGAATCTAGATCGCAGAGTACTTTTCTCACATGTCAGGGGCTGATGGTATTTCTGTCTCCATCCATTACAAATTTATACAAATTATGAGGTTAACTGGGGGGGAGCAAATACCCAGCTGTTGCCTTCACAGTCTTATCAGCATCCCGTGTTTCCATGAATGATCACATATTGGCCTCGTTATGGTAGTACTATGTTTACTGGCTGCAAAGCCGCTGCAGGCCGTTCCACATCGCTGATATCACTGGCACACTTTTCATATTTGTCTCATGATCACTGCAGAGGTGATGCCGTGCATGTAAAAATACTCAGAGAGACTTTTATAAGACCATCAGTTCCAGCCGAGAGGTATTCAACTTGTATGATTGATTGTTTTGCAGCAGAAACTATAATAAAAAAACGGAGATGATGCATTTCTACTCAAGTCTTTTTTCAGCTCCCTGAAACTGTGAACGATTTAAACAAAATACATTATCCATTTTTCAAAGATAATTTCATGACATTTAGTGGTCATAAATACTTTCTAAATGTCATCAGTTAGATGCATTTGGCATTTGTTGACCAATATAGATACAATAAGCACTTGATTATAGTTACTAGTTTCCTAAAAAGTATAAAACTAGGATTATTTTCGTAAGCAATACTTAACTTGTCAATGTCTCTCTTAGTTCTTAGCTGTCAATCAGGTAAGGGATCTAAAGTCCAGCTTTGTCATCGAGTGCAAACTAGTCTGCTGATTCCCAGCTGAATTTTTTTAAGCTTTCAAACTTTGTTGTGAACTTTCAAATATGACAAAATCCTGAAAAGGAAAGTGACCTCTAATGCACTAGGCATGTATTTCCAACCAAAAAGGGGACACATCTCATCTTTACACAGAAGAATATTTTTGTTTTGATAAGCAGTGACCTTTTCATTTTGGGAAACAAGTGGACCTGGAAAAATGTCACTCATGGTTCAACAGAGCAGCCAGATGTTGAAGTAAAAAAAAAATCTGATGTGGCCCATGGCTGGAAATCACTGCTTGATTTGTTTCCTGTCTGATTTGTTTTCAGACTGTAGAACAAACAGGTTGCACATTGCAACACTAAATGCAGCAACCAGACTATTTATTGTGTGGGGACTGATGTCAGGGAAGAAATTGCACCTCTATTTCCTCATGTTGTCTGACCCCAGCGGGCAGCTGATTTTTGATAAGCACACAGAGGTGGAAAAAAAAGAAGCAGTACATTTCCAGCTGAAGCTTCAATAGGAACCCATTAATGGTTGCCAACACGGCTGTGATTCAGTTTGTAATATTGATAGAGAGGGGTGCTGGGAATCTGCTCACTGTTTACAATGCAGCAGCTGCCAGGCTGCAGGGATGACTGAGACTTTCCAGTGACAGTTAATGGTGTCAGGTACTGAAGGGGAACTGATATACAAGTTTGGCCTTGTGCACAAAGTTCAATTTTGAAAACTAGAGCTGAAAAGATATAATTAGATGAAAAACACACAGTAAATAATATGATGACTGGCTTTCCGGGACTAAAAACCATGAAATAACATCAGAAGTGAGCAACTTGGGTGCTCCGTATTAGTAGTAATTGGAGAAGGGATGTCATTTCAACTGCATTTAAAATAGGAATTAATAAGATGTAATAACTGTTTTACCATATTCATTTTAAGTTGAAAATGGTTTATTTAACC
Source organism: Blennius ocellaris (assembly GCF_963422515.1). Taxonomy (NCBI): domain Eukaryota; kingdom Metazoa; phylum Chordata; class Actinopteri; order Blenniiformes; family Blenniidae; genus Blennius; species Blennius ocellaris. The sequence continues at coordinate 26,120,231 of NC_137651.1, read as the reverse complement.
AGGATTACACATATATTTCTTTTATATTCCATCTGAGTTGATTTATTGGTTGCTTTGGTGACATCATTAGTTCTCCATTCTCATCTTATTCCTATTTAGTTACTACTTACTAGGAGCATGAGCACTTGGGGGTTTGAGGGCCTTGCTCAAAGGCCCCACGGTTTAATTTTCTGACACCTTTAATTCCCTGAAGGTCCCAGGATTTGAACTTGTGGTATTCCAGTGGGGCTCCTTTCTCTATCCACCAGACAATCATTGCTATCATAAATAGCCTTGATTCACATACCTTGTGGTCGAAGTGCTCGCTCACAATTTGACCCACCGAGAGTGAGGATACATTTCCGTGACCCTGACAATAAATAATTGACTTGGAGAGGTAAAAATAGCAGCCTGGAGAATTGTATGAAACTCTCAAGGATACTTGCTTTCTTGGACGCTATCCAGGAACTTCTCCCATCTGAGTGTGTTTTCTTCTCCCATTTGATGGAGACCATCCCTCTTTCCTGCAACAACGTGGCACACACCTCTCTCATCAGATGGGAGACCTGAGACAGCTGAGACAGTGTAAGACTGTCGAGGTAACCGGCGATGTGCTGGAGGATCTCCAGGGGCAGCCTGCTCAGGGGGTCTGTATTAAGCCCACCATCTTTTAGAGAGCTCAAGGTTTTCCCTTCTTCGCAGGGCAGGCTAGTGGCTTGGGGTCGGAGTGTTAAGCTGTTGACATTATTGCAGTATTTGATTGCAGCTTGATGACCCGCGGGGCTAAACCTCAAGATTGTGAAAGTACAGCCGAGGTATGCCAAGGGGCAGCGCTGCTGGAACCAGCCGTTCAGAGAGGCCTGGATGTCACAGTGCACATTCCTGAAATGAGAGCGGTATTCGTCGCGGCGGAAGTAGCGGCCACACATGTAGCTGAAAGCCGAGCTTGTTTTGTTATGTCTTCTGGTGACGGATTCTGCTCCGACATGCATGTGTAGATCCTGCCGTCTGCCCGTCATGACATCAGCAAGGGAAGCATCATCTCTGAAGGGAGCAGAGGGGAAGCTATATGTTTGTGTTCCGATATCTACATAGAAGCCATCTGTTGATGTGCTCTCCGAGATTAAATGTCCCTTCAGCTCCTTTTCCAGACAGCAGAGTAGAGTCGTGCTAATCTCCTCGCACTTCGGAAGGTCCTCAAGTGACACGCCCAGATCTGCAGTGTCAAGGCTTCGGTGTGTGACTGTGGTTTTGCGTGCCGGGTCCTTCAGGTGGCTGCGCTTTGCTCTATAGCTTTTAGGGACATTGAAAGTGCGGATGGTTTTAACCTCGATCGGCTCCAGATTCCCATAAACAAAATCCTTATCTCTTGGTGTGCAGGCAGCCAGTTGGCCAAAGTTAATCAGCATGACCCCATTGTGCGCTAGATACATATTATACTCTGCAATGTTGACTTCTTTGCCCAACCTTTCTAGGACCCCGTCTTGCCACGGTGCGAGGCCGGTTGCTCCTGACACAGAGATGTCTAATCCCTGATGCGAAGCTCCTCCAGCTAGACTGTTTGATGACTCTTGTTCCATTTCTGTTTTCTTCTCCTCTTTATTCAGATTCTTGGCCATTTGCTTGCATCCCTCCTTTTCTTCACTGAATATTTTCTCCCATGAGCTATACTTTTGAATACTTGTCACATCCCTGCTCCTTGCCAAAGCATCTCTCTCCTCTTGACTGAGCTCTTTTTCTTCATTTATTGTGGTCTGACTACAATCAAGTGAACAGGATGCCACTTCTGCAGGACAGGTCACAACAGAAGAGATATCCTGCAGTTTGGGATCATCTGCCATCAACTCGGGGAAAAGGTTTTTCATTTTGATGGACCGAAACAGCAGCTCTTGGTCCCTAAGAGCTAAAGCAACATCCAGGTCTGCCTCTGCATTTTTAGAGACGCTCTTGTAAAATGTCAGATCCGTTTCTGAAACAGGGAAGCGGTTCCACTCCTGAGAGCAGCAGACCACGCTGGCTGGACAGACCTCCAAGTGTCTGGCCAGCATGTGGCGGAGCATGGTGAGGGGACAGCCGCTATCTGCATTCAGACAGGGGACTATCTCATTGAGACAGATGAGCTGGTGCTCTTCTTGTTTGCACAAGTGGAAGGACGCTCCACAGCTTTTGCAACACTTGACGACCATGCATGAGACGGAGACCTGCACCGGCACCTGGCAGTGGAGGCTGTAACACTTGTCGCAGTGCCTGTGATGGCCCATGAATCTCTGTGCACTCTTCACCTTCAGAGAAAAACAACACAACACAGAAGAAGGCAATATTTACACTCTACTGTGGCTTAGGGGCTCAACATTGTTGTCAAAATATAAATACACTCACCATTGTGTGCCGTGATCATATAAATATTGCAATCTGTGAGGGAATTCAAGCCACAGAATCTGTTGGAAGCAGGATAGAAATGTTTGAATCTGCTTGTTAAGATACACCATGTAGGTAATGTAAACTGTTATGACTTACAGGATCTATTGAAATTGCCTTAAGTTGAAAAATCCATTATGTTAATGAAAATCAAAATTTTTTTGTAAAGTAGGTCAATAGCAGGAATGGTATCAGTGAAAAATTCCTCACCTTCTCGTTTCTCAGTCGCTTTGTCTGCTCTTGCACCTCTGAATAACCTCTGTACTGTGTCTGGACATTATAAATAGCCTCAACAAAGAGGGGCAGACAAGCCAGTGGGATGGGGCACGATTGTCACATAGCCATTAAGAGCCAAGGTCAAGTTACACTGCTTCACTCTGAGAGGGTGGCGATAATAGCCTGTAATCTTGGTTCTCAACAGTGTAACTACTGTATGTGCGGAAAAAAAACTCACACACATGAAGTGTCCACAGTATGTATTCTAGTCATTATCATGTGTTCATTTATTTAGATTTTAGCAGCATTTTCACATATTTATAGATTTGGAATTGTAGCGCTACTTATATTTGTTGTGACTTCGCAGTGAAAACAAATGTTTAGTTGTAAATGTTGGAATTAAAATGCAGAATGTAGTTTGAAAGGGTATTCCCTTTATAATGTCCACTTTTCAGTTTGCTGAAGGCGCATAGTGTGCTATGACACAGATCTTTCACTAGATGTCACTCACACACTTTTAAAAATACCAGCAAATTCTGAGCATCTGTTTTTTTTTTTTTTTTTTACTGTCAGCTCAAGTTTTCCCAAACACCTTGAAATCACAATGTAGGCTCAATTGAAGCTTTAAAATAGTTATTTCTCAATATTATAAACTGTCCTCGAGGCTATTTGAACTGAAGTTATTGAAGTGATGGATGTTGTAATCGCTTCTTGATAACTTCTTGAGAAATATTTGAAGCAACTACATTTTGATAAAATAGCTTCTTGCTTCCGAATAATAATAAGCGATTCCTTGTTGGGATTGTTTTGGTATATATTTGTTGGTAAAATCTGACTAGTACTGATTGCTAATTTTGTAAGTACATTTCTTAGATTATTAAAAAAAAAAAAAAAACTCCAGTCAAACTCTAATAATGAGCCCTCAGAGTTATGAAACAAAATTTTTTTTTAAATCCAGAGCTTGCATGTTGGTTAAACTTGTTCTCACAATATGACACAGACTAATATAAAATTCAGAGAGAATACTCTTACATTTGCACTCAAGTCACTTTTATCGCCAAAGCTGAAATTTAATGTTACTTTAAGTTGACAGTATAACTCTTTGGATGACAATCCTCTGGTACTGTTGAAAGAAATATCAAAGCTCTTGCAGCTTTTGTTCAAAGTCAGCATAAGGAAACTGGATCGCAGAGCAATGTGGTGGTCAGCGCTCCCTCATTATTTTAGTTTTACCAGTCACAGTGGAGCTGGTCTGGATGGTTTGTGTGCATGCTCCTCTCTGCATGTGTGGGTTTTCCCTGGGCACCCAGTCTCCCTGCAAAAGTCCAAAAACATGCATTTCATGTTTTTTGTGACTCTCAACTTATAATTGGCTCAGATTGGCCCTGTGACCCAATGGGTAGAGGTGTCAAACACATTGTAGGTCAGGGGCCATATTCAGCCCAATTCCATCTTTGGTAGAACAGACTTGCAAAAAAGTGCCACGACAACCATTACATTTAAACTTTTAAGTTTCTATTTATTGTGGCACAGAGTGTATGTTATTAGAAATGTCAATTCTTTCACAAAACCAGACCATTAGCGCAGAAAACTACTACAATCTCAACAATAGCTGTTGCATTATGCATGTTTTTACAAACTCAACTGATGACCTGGCTTTGAGGCTAATGCTAATTTGTTAGTTTTCATGGCAGCATCATATATTTCTCAGCACAGGTCCCAATGTTTTGTGTGTCCGATTCTCTTTAGAAAATTGTTTGAAAAGATTTTCTTTGAAATTTTAACAATTTGCATTTTGATTTGGTTGGATTGGAGCCTTGTGCAGGCTCATGGGCCTTATATTTGCTAAACTGGTATAAATGAAAAATGGATCAATGCATTCCCTTTGGTGTATATAGAATAAACATGACCACGTGAGGAAAATATTACATAATTACTATCTTTAAAAAGCCTCAAAATCATTTATTCCTTCGCTGTGTTATGTGGAAGAAAGTCAGATTTAAAAAAAAAATGTAAATAAAAATAATTATCATGAAAATATGAAATTAAACATTCTATTTCCTTTATTTAATGAAAACAGCTGTTAGTCTTCCTGTGCTGGCTCACTGTATTTATTAGAGATAAGCTCCGAATTTAACTGTCTATTTTAACTCCACCACTTTGTACAGTGTTGCTGTGGTTGGCTTATAGTGAATGATCAGCGTGCTCACAATCGTGATACTTGGAGTGACAATTCAGGCACGGCAATTTTGCAATATTTTTACATTTTTAACTGCAAATGTGATACAAAAACTTTATTAAATCAAGTGGGTGGTGAAGCATTCTGATGTGTATGCATGAACCAAAGGTGTTATGCATCACAATAAATTCAACAAATCTTGGCACAACTAATTTATAATGTATTCTGTAATGATCCTAATTTCCCATCATTGGTTCGGTAAACCAAACTAAATACACACCAAATATGGTCTCTTGTCTGATATAGGTTAAAGATTTAAATATCGTTCCGCCATTGTACCTGCCATGATGGAGAAGAGATGAGCTATGGGGATTCCTGCGTGTCTTTTTAAAGGAGTTAGCAAAGGAGAAAATTCATCGGGCAATGTTTGGTTCAATATTGAAACTCATGCATTCTTATCACCTTGTTTTCTCTCGTGGAGTCGACCCAAATAGATGTCTGTTTTCATTAAATCACCACTCGGCAGTACAGTAGAAAATCTGCTGATGCTCCACAACAAATACTTTAGGAGAAGGTACCTATTGTGCTATAATATCAGCCCTTTCAGAGATACCGTGATTTGCAAACAATCTAGCAACAGTCAAGCTTTGACTAATCACGGCCATTAAAAATGAATCTGGCTGAACCATCACCCACTTCACTCCCCCACAGCAACCCTGCAAACTCACCCTGACACCTATTTCACACACCATGTAGAATGTGCTGGACCCACAATCAGCATCTGGAAGTTTTTTTTGTTTTTTTTTCTTCTCCACCTGGCACAGATTACAATGAACAGCTTATCAGAGGCAGCTGCTTTGCTCTCTATAGGCTCTGCAATCAGCATACATTACATAGAGCGGCAGACAGAAAAGAGAGGCCTGGCGAATGGGAAAAAAATAACCATTTGAGTGTCTTGTTGCTGCACAACACGTCATTGAGGTTAGATTGGTAACATAACATTTTTAAAGGCTTTCAAAACAGGTACACGTAATGGAGTAGTCCAGCTCAACTTGAAAGCTTTCTTACTGGAAGCTGCATCCAGCTATTCTGTTTTGACTTTCTGCCTTTACTTATATCATTTAAGATTGAAATTCTTCTTGGTATCAGGAGTCAGAAGACGAAACACAATGGGAGTACAGCTAATGTCTTCAGCCACATAAAAATTTGACTTTTAAAGACTACTTGACATTGTGGCACATATGCTTAATTGCTTTCTGGCAGAGTTAGATGGAAAAATCAACACAGTTCCCATATCAGTTCATTAAATACTATATGCCTGCAGCCAGCAGCTTACCTTTACATGCAATTGGAAATGGGGAAACAGCGAGACTGGCTCAGTCCAAAGATAACAAAATCATGCTACCAGCACTTCCAAAGCTCAGTAGTTATGTCAGTCCGGTTTGCTTATATTGTAAAAACAAAACAACAATTTCATGACTGGTTATTTTGCTTGCATCGTTCACACATCCGATTACTGTGTAATCAGTGAAGTTTATATATATATTTCTGCAGATTACACAACTGAATTATATTTGATTGGATGTAAAAGGATCGATAAGAAATTGTATAGCGAGAAGGTTTGCGGTTTCAACCACAATCAAACAAACCACACAAGTTGAAAAGAAACAAAAAACACAGGGAAAGGCCATCTTGAGCCAGTGTTTGTTTATTCTGGGCAACTGCCAAAACATTGGAGATAAGAAGGGCTCATCCTGGCTGAGCAGCGCTGAGGAGCAACAACCACACCGCAGGTGAAATTCAGAGATACGGATGTCGATAACTGGTCCAGAACCAATTTGGCTAAAATGGCCAATTGAATTGGACTTATTTATACCCCTATGAGCCTTTTCCAACAAATAGAAGGTCGACACTCCATGACAGACAAACCCATGTTCACCATTTAGCCTTCAATGCATGTTGTTTTGGAATGTGGCAAGAAATTGAGGAAAACTCAGGGAGAACATGAAACCTCCACACAAACAAGTCCCAGCCCAGACCTAAAACCAAAATCCTTCTTGCTGTGAGACGAGAGAGAACCAACCACTGAATGATCTCATGGGTTTATTAAAAAAAACAAACTCAAAAAACCTGTGTCAAGTGCAAAGAAAAGTGATCGTTTTGAAGCAATTCCAACTAATGCAACTCATTTTTGGGGTCCATTTATATGACGACAGTGATCAGAGCCACTGAAAACGCTATTCTATAGAAATACCCCAACTTCGTCACCCTGTAAACGGGCGAAAATACAACTTTTCTCAAAGTCTGGTGCTGCGATTGCAAACTGCAACTGTTGTGAACAGTTCTTCAAATGTCTATATTATTAGAAAATATAGTAATATCATGGAAAATGACTAGAATTTCAACATAAAGTAAATATTTGGGATATTTGATATTTCGGTGCGAAATACCAGAGGCCACCAGTGCAGAATCCAATCACGGGTGTCACAGGAGAAATGTAGTAAAATGTCCATAAAAACATTGCATTTTGCAGCCTTTTGCATGCATGTTTTTAAACATTCACCCTAACGGCACGCCTTTGAGGCTCATGCAAGTTCGCTAACTTTCATGGCAGCATCATGGATAAGTCAACTCAAGCCTCATTGTTGGGTTATGTCTGTTATGCATAAAAAATAAAGAAATTATGGTTTTATTATGATTTTTTTTACAATTTTCATGGTCATTCTGTATTCCAGATTGGAGCCTCTTGTGAGCCAGTTTTGGACCATTTGATCATCATCAGCACTCTGCTAAGTTTGATAAAACAGCTATCATGTATGAATGGATTTCTACCAGTGGATCTCCTTAACTTCTGCACACTTGTCCTTAAATGTATGAACTTCAGAGATGGTGAATTAGAGTTTTTTTAGTTTTTTTAAACACAATGCTAGCCTGGTGTTCACTCATCTTGTGCTGTATCAGCTTGTAAAAAAACCCAAACAAACAAAAATTGACATGTTCCCTCCAGAGGTTTTCCATAAAATGTCAGGTGAATTTATAAATATTTCACCACACACACAGCGCACATGGGAGTATAACTATATAGCTATTTAAGAGCAGTGAATGAGATGATATTGTGAGGAGATATGAACCACCTGACTACAAACAACCTTAATTACAATATTGTAACTTTACCTTTAACTTTGTGAAAGGTATCATACACACATTGACACAATACACAACTCGGGATTCTCACTGAATCTAAATTCATCTGAAGACTCAGCATCAGCTCTTATGTAACCTGGCGGCACCCCCCCACCCCCTAGAAGAGGAGATAATTACAGCTTGTTCATTTTCTGTAGCATGGATTTGAACAATTCTGAGGCTGTGAGGTTAATGATTCATGCAAGCTCCATGTCATTTAACTCTAATTTAATGTTCTAAAATGTAACTGGACAGCTGTAGATGTCAAAGGGAAAGAAGTCAAGCTTGATTAATATTCAAGGCATTCGAAAGCTGTCAGAACACAGCAGGACTAATGAAAGCATGGCTGGCTTTGAGTTTTATATTGAAGCTTTTCCTGTTTGCATCGATGCACAAAAGAAAAAAAAAGTGGTGCATCCTCATCTGGTTTTTGGAGCTTCCTATATATATATTAAACAATTTTCAGAGGTTTTCCCTTTTATCCTCATCCCTCTTAAAGATTACCCCCATTTTGGGACTTTTGTCTTGTTTATTATTCCTGGCAAAACATATTAATAAGCCCAAACCACAGAGACAGCGTAAAGAGAAATATGCTATTACTGAATTGTCCAACACCCAAGAAAGGGTGTTGCTACTGTGTTTATGACACAGCCCAGTCCGCCACGGAAGGCTCATAAATAAAGAGCAGATAGCTATGAAAATCTGTGATAAAAATGAAAATGCAGCAGCTCAAACGTGAGCTTGGATACGGCATGAATACTTTCAGCCTGAAAAAAAACAAAACAAAGAAAAAAACTGCACAAACTAGTTTAATCGTGTGCTTCAGCAGAAGAGACCTCAACCATGCACATATGTAGATTCTTTATAAAGTTTTTAATATTTTTTTTTTTTAGGCTGATACATTTATTCTCAGAATGTCACATTGTATTTAAGTCATCACTTCTAGGCATTGTTTTCTATTTAGTTTTTCTTTTTTTTTAATAAAAATGCTGATTATTGCCGATGTGCATAATGGAGCTTGATAGGTTGTGAAATGAGAAACAACGTCCTCGTGTTCCCATTTCCAAAGCCATCTCACAGGGGGAATCGTGGTGTTTTATTCCCTGATGAATTAAAAGGATCTATTCAACTCATTAACCATCTATCTGGGGAGTGGCTATATTTGGAAAGTACTTTTCTTCCCGTTTCTTCTAAACTAACAACTGTGAATTGAGGACGTTCGCAGAAAACACATTATTAAATGGTTGTGCTGAATACTCAGATAAGTGACATTGGGCGACAGTTCTGTTTTACACTCACATATAATGATCAAAACACATTTGCTTTATTAATTTGGCAAAGCATCTTTTATTGTACATCAGACCACCTGATTGGTCCTGATTGACTTAATAACCAAGCAATATAACTGTGAATAATGCGTTGTTTTGTAAATTTAAAGGGCTGTAGCGATCAATAATTAATAATGACATAACATAACATACTAACTGCCACTGATGTAATAATTTTGGTTCTTTTGAATGTAATTAGTAATGAGTATGCATCCTGAATAAATGAAATATCAGTCCGGCCATTCTCTCGCTCTATTTGTGACCAAAGAACAACCTGCACACAAAGCCTTTTTTTTCTAAGAAATGCAGCCCTGTTTAGGTACTATTACAACTTTTGCTCCACTCATTACATTTTGAAATTATGCTACTCTGTAATGTGTTGACTTATTAGATTTTTAGTAAAATAATTTTGTGATAATGCATCCTATTACAATCACAATTATTGACTTTAATACATTAAGAATTGACAAAATGATTATATCATTGGTTGTTATGGCAGCCTTTGAGCATGTCAGGCCATGAATTGATTGTTTTTGTAATGAAACCACAAACACACAGAGAAGAATATGATGTAAACAGTAACAACGGCCAATAGTCAGACATCTGTATGGACAGACGATGAAGTTGGATTGTTTCAACGGTGCCTTTCAACTATAAAACTGCCACGTATAAAACTACAGGACGTAAGGAGGCACATGGTGACGCTTCGGCTTCTCTCTCGCCTGATAAAGCAATGTTTTTGGACTGAAAATTGATATAAGGGCGGTGTGACTCTCCACCACCCATAAGCTACTCTGCTGCACCGATATGTTTGACCTTTCTGTTGTGTAGTTTTATGTCTACTTAAATTTTTTACTTTTTACTCCTAAATTATTATAGTCAAGCCTGTGTTGGATTATTTTAACTTAAATTCTTTCATGTGGTCTGCCATGTTGGCGTCACTGTTACAGAAACAACAGCTTTGCATTCTACCATGAGTTTTCCCCTCCATTTTCCACCATGTTGGTTTCACTGATACTCAGGGACAATAGGTGTTTATATTTAATTTTAGATTGAATATTTACATTAATTTCACTCGCGGTGCTTGAAATTTGGCAGGAGTTTTAAAATGCAATTATCCCATGTGTTTTTTTTCATTTTCTTTAAACAACCAGATGAGCTCAATTTTATCTGTCCTCTGATTAAAATAATTCAGAAAATGGTGGAAAACATCAACCAGGGGTGGGGGAGGTGCATAACAACCTTCAAGAGGCACAAATGTAAGAAAGTAGCTAAGTCTTGAAATATCCCTCAAGTTACAACACTCAGGGGGTAAAATGTTCAATCTCCATGGGTGCCCTATGAAGGGTCAGAGCTATAAACCATCTCCTTCATCTTTAGGCAATAAATCTATTTAACCTGACACTGCAAATTACCTTCCAGCTGGAGGATACATACAAATGTATATACCTCTGGGTGAGTACTACACTAGTATGTCCATATGGACTCTCTGCTGTAGCATATGGTCAGCCCAAAATTGGAGAGAAAATGTCTTCACTCAACTTCACACTGAGTTTTCACTTCATGCAATCCACTTCCTCCCTTTCCTTTTAATTAAGAGGATGTCGTACACATTTTCCTTTGAGTCCCTCTCCGGTCCAACTCTCCTGAACGAAGAACAACGAGCTGCTTTGCCGAGCCTGACCGATGAACATGCAAATGTTTATAGCCATATGAATTCAGCTTCCAGCCTTTCTGCACCAAATATTCTGCTTTTAATTACAAAGACTAATTAAAAGTACCTTGTAATGAAGTCTGTGTAGGTTCCCCCTGGGGCAGGGTACTTTGTGTCACTTTGCATCATTATTGCAGGAAAGGCTGAGGAATGACAAAATCCCCAAAGTTGTAAATGAGACATTTCTCTCCACCAGCTCCCTTAATGCCAGGTGCTAATATCTGCACTGAGAGGGAGGGTACAGCGAGAGGGTAGACTTCAGCACCGAGTCATTTCATGCCCAATATACAGCTGTAATAAATGATAGATCATATAAAATTCATGAAAGAACTAAAACAGCTTGTTGTAGACAAGTTAAATAATAAAATCCGGTGAAGCCATTTATCAGGTCTGTCTCATCCCTGCAGGAGTTTTTATGTGTATGGAGGACCAAAGTCATCATTTTCACATCATACAGAAGTGCTGCCTGGTATTATTGAAATACATCAACTTATTGCATGCATATCCATGTGCAATTCAACAGGTGAAATGTGTTTTATTTTACCTACTTTAAATTTTTTTTCCTTTTCTTCCCTTTCCTTCTATAAATACAATTACCGGTAGGTTTTCAGCTTGTGGTTGCTCCTCAATTAAACTATGTCCCTTAGCAACTCATATTCCAACAACAGGTTGTAAACAGAACATTTCAGGGGTTATTGAGACCGGTGAGATTTGATAAATAAGCTTCACGGAGATGCAAAATCTGGGTCTAAGAGTTAATGTTAAAAACTGATTGAAAGAATGTCTATGGTATGTAATTCTGATTCTTTTATGGGGGAAAAAAATCCTTCCATAAATGTTACAAATGGTAACTACATGAACTTCACTTATAAGTATAGTGTTTTTCAACAGCGTGAGCAATGCCAAAGTGCTTTAACATTGTTAATTGCATTCAGTCATTCACACACACATTCAAGCCCCAATGGAGGCTGCTGCCATGCAAGCTGCTGTCAATCCATTGGCAGTAACTTGTGGTTATAAAAACATTATGAGGCAAAAAAAAAAAAAAAACCTTGACTAGTAGACATGGTAAGATGGGGGAATTTAACCCACAAGCTTGGGATTGGAAGACAGTGTGCTTGAAACTGAGGGCCTGTTTACATGACCAACATTTTCCAGTGAACGCAAAAGACATTCAATGAGATGATGATGTTGTCGTGTAAACAAGCTCTGAAAAAGGATAAAAAAATAAAGACTAATTGGTTGGTGGGCGGGGCCAAGGGAGGCAGGAATTCTACAGCTCTTCAACGATTTTACATCAGACATGAATAACTAATACATACAAACTTTATTGATTACTAAAATGTATTAATTTGAATGTGACAGAAATGAGTCAAGCTGCATTACTCTTACACTTCCACGCAACAGGAAAGCCGCTCACTTTGCAGCACTCAACCCAATAAGCTCAAGATTGATGCTCCTTTTCAGTCTCTCCTGTCTCTTTCAGCCCCGTCTTTCAGCATGATTTCAGGGTAAAACAACGGCTGTCAACCCCCCTGATCTTCACACTCTATGATCACAAACGGACTTCCCCTCCACTGATTTGTCCACGAGCATGTTTCCTGTCGTGAGGTCATCCCAAGCATGCACGATATGGCGGAAAAGGACAAATAGTTGCTATTTAGATGTCTGTGGCAGCAGTATTTCGGTACTGAATACATTTTTCTTCATCCATTGGGGATGCAGTGGCTAATGGAGCATGAGAGTGGCATTTCCCCTGGAGTTGTGTAGTTGAGTCACGCCCCCGCTTGGAGAGGAGCTGCAGGCAGCAGTGGTATGAGACTGGGACCAGCAGGGCATGCTGTGAGAGTCTGGGCCAATTCAGGGGTAAACATCGATGGCAGTAATTGGAGAACAGCACAGCGGGGAATTCCATACATTTCTGACTCATGTGGCTCAGTTGAGGATATCCTGTGGACTTGTTCGGGCTACAAAGAAATCATCTATATATCAGCAATGCTTTCCAGCTTTTGTGTATGATGTTTTCTGAAAAAAACAAATTTTATAGGTCAAGATCTCATCATATTTTCTATTGAAGTCTTAAGTCAGTGGCTGTTCTCATGAATACAGGTGGAGATGAAGAGCTCATTTACCTGCAAACACACAGAGCTGTTGCTGTCCATCACTTTTTCTAATTTAGTAGAGCTATTAGTCTTGTATTTGTAATTAGATTAAATCAATACAATCAATCAATTAGTCATTTGTTACGGGTGTTCATAGAAATCTTTTTCAATCACTCCGTATTGTCTATGTTTCATTTTTTAAGTTCTCCAGGTACCATAAGCAGCTGTGTGAGAATTAAATGACATAATAAGACTTAGATATTCAGAAAGAATTGCAGAAAATGGCTACCTTTGGCATACTTATATTATTCTTTTTTTATTAGTATGGAAAATGTCATGTTATTTCCAAGGTTATTTGTGTTGTGTTCAGCAGAGAAGTTGAAGGCAAGAGACAAGCAAAAAAAAAAATCATAAAGAGTACATATGTATGTGTTGCAGCCGCAGCAGGGTCTGGCGCAAAACTGCAGCAAAGTGGTGCGATAGCATCAAAACATGAGCACGTGAACACATGTGTGTACACACACCTCTGCAGTGTGTTGCTAAAGTTGCAGGGAAAAGAAAAAGGTTGGCGGAAAGAGTCACGTTTTGTGGCTCGGTTGAGGTCTGTTATCAGCGGCTGCTGCTTATCACTCACCCGCACAACAGCAGAAACACACAGAGTATTTTAGCTGCACCTGAGAAGAAATTATCTCTATCTGTGTCTGTTGCATGACATTCTCCTGTGTGTGCATGTGTGTGCGTATGCGTGTGTGTTTGCGTCTTCCTGTGGATCCAAGATAAAACTGCATTACAAACAAATGTTCACAACATGAGAGATAATAAGGGAAAAAGGATTTGCGTGCCGATAAGTTCTCACAAAACAGCAACAGTGAAGAGGTCTCGCTTTGCCTTCAGCATATTTTTCTGTTATCTTAGTACAGTGTGCATATTTAATGTTGAGAAATTCGGCAAAAATAAATCTATTTGTTCAACTAAATTATATGGTTTTATTTGCAGATGACTAACTGTAGCTGGAGGAATGAGTCTGGTCATTTAAGTTCAAAGTCCCTTTTCAAGATGACAGAGGGTAATTATAGAGCAGCTGAGTGAGCCCACGAATGGGTCTGTATGATTGTTAGTGTGGCTGTGGCCGGGATCTCGTTTACGTAGCATTGTTTCAATTGAAAATGCATAGTTTTTGCATTTTCATTTCATGTTCACATGGCAACGCTTTGAAAATAATGGCAGTTTCCACGGGAACTGTAGAAATGCTGATAACGATGTCGTTAGCATGTTGTGCCATGAGTTGCTACTTTTGGTAGTTTTTGTAGTGAAGCCACACACAGGCGCACAGAGAATAATATATAGATATTTATGAACATTAACAACGGCAAGTACACAGATATTCATATGGAGAGGCGATAAATTTGGATTAATACAGTGACTCGCAACGAGTTTTAGAAAATCAACATTTATTTCCCCCCCCATTTCCACAAAGATGACCATTGTGGTGTAAACGGACCCCCAAAACACAACAAATGGTTTCACTTGAAAACAACTTGAATCGTGTAAATCGGGCCTCAGAGGAATATACCATAAAATGTAACAACACTGCTTAACATCTTCAAACCACATCTCCTTTCCCCACACTCCCCATCCTTCCACCCCAATGTGACTAAAAAGACATTAAGGTGTATATGTTGCCATTTCACTAAACTCCTGTTTTCTGTAGGGCCTCATTATTTGTGAACAAACCCAGTGCATCTGATAGCTCCATGAATGATCTGTGACATTAGCATTAGCCTTTCTTCAATGTACCTTTGAGGAGAAATCCTGCCTTTTTTATGAGAGCTGCCTGCTGCTGTCCAGAGGTCTTTTAGTTTATCTCAGCTGTGTTACTTCCCCAGTCATTACTCATCCGGTATGACTTCCAGTTGTGCAGTATATTGTATTCCAATAGATTTGTGTCATCTGCGTTTGGCATTGCAGATCCACCTGCGATACCGATTGGATGGACCCCAGGCACGAAACGATGAAAGACGCCAAATTAGCACCTGTACACAGTCTAATCGCTTTTACATTCTCGCCATTCATATCAGAGAAAAGTAATCAGCATTGGTGTCGTTTTGGCTAATTGTTTTGTGTAGGTTTCCACTGTGATTGTATGCTTCACTGCAAGTCTCTGTAGCTTTCTTATTTTGAATACTGCAAAATGTACTGAATGAGGGTGTTTAGTAAAGAGGCTGTTTGATCTTAGAGAGGCCTCTGTCACCCCGAGACAAGAAGTGAGACATGAAACTGTTGGTTAGCCGAATAAAAAGACTGAAGGGTGCATCAATTCAGCTTATTGGAGTGATTTTTTTTTTTCTTTTTCCGCATCACAAAGCAGCAAGAGGTCTTTCAGACACATTTTAACTGCAGGGGGCAGGATGGCAGCTTTTGCTATTAGTAAGTACATGCATGTTTAAGTTGCCATGTAAATCACAAGGATTTTTCACGGCTTCTTCCAGAGGGAAATCATGGAGTCGTGTCTGTCAGAGAACCGACCCTGCAGCTGTAAATGGGATGAATCACAGAGCAAATGCTCAGGTCACTGCTGCAGTATTGATTACCAATGGAAGACGTCTGATTCTCTTTCTCAAGTCTGACTCTGCCACACACACTGAGGCACACAACTCCATTACACTTCACTAGGAGTTTGAGCCCATTTGCAATCAGACTGCACATTGGAAGCGTCTCGACACAAGCTGTGGAACTTATCCAGTCAACAACACGTACTGTACATGGTGATTTCTTGGAGATGCGTTTGCAATTATAGCGGTAGCAGTGTGCAGTAGGTGTTTGTTCAACATACAGTATCATTCATTGGGCGGGCATTAAATTTGAAAGCTTGGTGGGGTGTTTATTGAAGTCCTGACCCCATCCTCCACTCATTAAATTGATTCATGGATTCAATAAGTGGGGCACAGGCAGCAGGTGTGCATGTCGGTGCACGCACAAGGCTCACAGGCATCCATCACACTGATCAGGTATCTTTTGCTTCTTCACTGTGCAGCACTCTCTGCAGATGTAGCTGGCTCCCAGCCCAGCCCAACCCGAGGCGAAACTGTATGCAGACATATATGCATTCACACATGCTCACAAACTGAATGTTATACACATTTTGAAATTTGACAGAAACAAAAATTAATAAATAACCTCTCAAACAGTTTATTTTCTGTATGCAGTTTGGATAAAATGCTAAATGGGATTAAACCGTTGTTTAGGTTCCAGTAGTCAAAATAGGTTTGTAACAACCAATAACTTGTCATTTTGGCCATTTTCAATATAATAAAGCCCATAATGTAATATCTTGTAATACTAACATTTGATCCATCATTAGAAAAATAATGTAACAGTACATACCAATAGGGCTCATTTCTTGAACAAAAAAAAGGCTTTTTTAAGAAAACATAATATAATCCTTTATTGATCTCACAGGTGAAGCCTGCTCTGACCTTTCTTATAGAGAGGGCGTGTGGTGTCGGTCCAGTTCAGCTCATTGTTCAGGCGAACACCCAGGTACGTAGAGTCCACTATCTCAATGCCCTTTGTCACCCTGCAGGTGACAGTTGGTCATGTTGTGAGAGAAGTCTACAGTGTACAGGGTGAAAAGGAAGGGAGCCTCCACCCGGATGCCTGGCCAATAGGCAAACTGCAGCTGGTCCGTTGATGAGCTCACCAGGGGGCACAGACAGTGAAGGACTAACCTCTCCAGGGTCTTCATCAGGTGCAATGTCAGAGCCACCTGAAAGGATTTTACGGTCCCTCCAGCCTCCGCTGATATTCTGCTGCTGCAGCTGTTCCTCCATCTTCCTCCTGTAGCTGCACTTCACTCCCTGATCTTCCTCCTCGGTACAGTCTTTGTCTCCTTCTTGTCTCCCGACTTAAAAGCCCTCTTGTTGTCCTTGAGTAGGGCCTTTTTTTTCCAGGAGCAATCCACGGTTTGCTGTTGGCAACAGCTTATAGTCTTGGTGGGTACGGTTTGATCCACACAGAAGTGAGTATAGTTAGTAGTGCAGTTTGCGAGACTGTCTATGTTCTCCCTGTGGTCCTCACAGAACACTTCCTACGCATCATCTCAAAACAGTTCTTGAGAGCCTCTTTCGTCTCATCAGACCATCTTTTAATGGTGTGGTCACAGCTGGTTGCCTGTGTACCAGAGGTTTGTACAGAGGCAGGAGAAGTAGTCGGTTGTGGTCTGATTATCCAAGGGGAGGGAGAGGAGATGAGCTGTATGCTTCCTTAGTGTTGGCATAGGAGAGGTCCAGTATTTCATTGTCTCTAGTGTGGCAGGTGACATTGTGTGAAGTTGGGCAGAGATTTTGTGCAGTATTATTGAAGAAACATTCTTTACATCACTCTCAATCATTCATCGCATCATTAGCAGGTTGTTACATTATCAGCATTATTACACTCAGAATAGCCACAATTATTACATTAAGATAAGATAAGATCGCCTTTATTATTGGTCATTACAAAATCAAATCTTGTATACTCTGTATGAACAACAACCATCTATGTGTGTATCTCAACAGTTAAGGCTGATGTGTTTGTATTTTGTGAAAGTGTAGAATGACTTCTCTGTCATACTGACCCAATCATGAATACAGCATCAGCTTTTTTTCTAAGCAAGGAAGTCCGAGCTGCACCAAAATGTGACAGGGCTCACATTTCAATGCCAAACATTTACAGCTGAAATCTCAATAATAAAAATGGTCAGTTTGCTGTTCATAAGAGAAGACCCGAAGGAAGAGCAGCGAGGAACAGAATGACCTGCAACATTTTTATGAGCATGTCTGACCTCTCTTGTACCGACAAATCAAAACAGTCCATGAGAACTTGTTTGTCGGGCACCTTGTTAGATTTTCAGAGTTTCAATGTTTTTCCGCTCCATCCTGTTGACGTGACTCATAACCTGTGAAAACCAATCCAATCTGAGAATTGAAAGATTCATGCTATGCAGTGGCAACATAACATGGTGTTGGTGAGCGAGCCCTTATTAGCAAAGCTGCCATCCCCTCAGACATTAATGGGGTGTCTCAGATCTACATTTACAGGTGCTGCTTTGCGTGCATAAGTGTGTTCACACTGTCAAATAAGCAAGCATGCAATGAACTGTGAGGTCCTGCATCGGGATTCTCATAATGATTGGGAATGAGAGAGCGTAAGTTCCTTCTGTGAAACATTGCGAGGCATAAGAAACAACTTTCATTGTTCATAGTCTTTTTAAAAACTGGTTTCAGATGACAAAAACAAGCAGTTTATGGTGCTAAACAGGCCGTAAACAAGTCAAATCTTCAGGAAAAAACTGAAACACAATGAATGTGACAGACTTGAAGCACGTCTACTTACACTCAAAGCATTGCTGAAAACGGCACACAAGATCAAATTGTGAAAAAGAAACTAAAATGTTTCCAGTCTGTCACCACCGAAAAACAGACTAACAATGAATCAGTGCCAAGTCCATATTCACAAATTTATCCCCTTACAATCAACACTGAAAACTGGTTATTTGAAACACTGAAGAAGAGCAACAGATCTGGAGATGGCACGTATAGACTCAGTTTACATGACGTTTCAAGTGAAAATGCATCGTTTTCATTTCAGAAAAGATTTGCGTTTATATGGAAAAAATTTGAAAACAATGTCAATTTACAAAAAAGGCAGAAAAGCTGAAGATTGTGCAGTTAGCATGTAGGGCCACGAGTTGGCGCGTGTCGGTTGTTTTTGAGATGAAACTAGACAAACATATGCACAGACAATATGCTGTGAACATTGCCTCCCTATACCGCCTTGTTGATGCCCATTTCTGTCAGAATTCAAAAGCCAAGCATAGTAGGGACAAGTCAGTATCTGGATAGGAGACCATGAAGAACCCCGGGAAGCCTGGGTGAATGCAGTGTGAGAGTGAGTGGTTGGTGGTGGTCAGAGGGGCCAATGGCACAGATTGGCATCCTTGCATCAGTCAGTCTGCCCCCCGGCAACTGTGGCTACATACGTAGTTTACAACCATCATGGAGTATGGAATGAATGACTAATGCAATGTAAAGTGTCCGAGTGTACAGAAAAGCGCTATATAAAACCATGTATTATAATTAACAATAACCAGCTCCGTTGTCATGTAAATCGATCGCCAAAAGTTTTGTTTTCCCGTAAACGTGACAAACACATTGGGAGTAAGGAGACAACAAGGCACTGTTGTGAACGATCAAGGGTAATCAGGTGGGGAAGCACAGAAGAAACCAGATATGGGGCATGACTACAAACTAGGAACATCAGGAAGATTAAACCGTAAACGGGGCCAAGCACATAATTAAAACACAAACATGACCACAAGTGTTTTATTGATGTTTAAAACCCTCAATGATGCCCGATATTAGTTATAACTAACACATTTAAACTTCTAAAAGTAATTTGCTGTGCATACTAATGTATTAATATAAATTGCTTCAAGCGAATTGTTCTTTCATGTCAGTTTTATCACTGTGCAAAGATGCCAAAGTGTAATTTACATGCATTCATATAGCAGTCATAGCACATCTACTTATAACGTGCGTTTTCCACATTGATATACAAAAGTGTAAATGTGAACACATGAGCCAGAAAATTTCTTTAAAAATGGGGATTTGATGAGCCAGTGAATGCCTAATTCATGTACTGCCCAAGGAGGTGCACTGATGTATGCAATAAATATTTACACACCAATGGGGGCACCTGACTTAAGATATAGAATATAAGGAGAATACTTTACATTAAAAGCAAATCCACTTCGACTAATAACTTACTAATAACTAAGACTGAAACGTTTGATAGAAAGCTACTGCTTCCCAGGGTTGTTTATCAATATAAAATAATGCAGATATTCTTTGTCAGATTGAAAAACTACAGACTAAGCAACTAATCTTGGCGACAACAAATCGTTTAGCAGTCACAGGCCGCCGTTGATAACTACAGATAATATATGGTTGTACCCTTTTTCCATTTTCTCTGAGAGTATTATTAAATTACCCAGTGTGCTTAGCTTCCTGTCGCTCTTGCATTGACCTTTTAGTTTGCGATGACAGTTTGCGAGACTGTCTCAAACTGAGCAGCTGTGTGTCTGCAGACCTCAGACACAATGCGAAGCAGTTTCTCTTTGTGTTCTGATGTTAGGAGTAGGAATTTAATCTGCGTCAGGTCAGTGTCTCACACGTTTTCATATTTCAGGATTCATCCATGATATAACAAACTAATCACTGTTTAATAATCTCCTTGTGGAAATTCCTTTGTCCAATCCTATTTATAGGATTTGGAGAGGATCCACATTACAGTGCTCTGGGGACGTGAAGGTTGCACTCAGAGACACACAGTGGTGTCCTGTCATCTGTGGGAATCAAACCTGCAAACCATCCCAATTTCTCTAGGCCACCACTGCCCTAATCTTCTATAGATTATGGTTTAATCTGTCATAGTATTGTGTAGCTCGGTCCACATCTCTTTGCTGTGAACCAATCCTTGTCTTGGCATTATTTATAGTTTTAGTGACTCGGCTCTGTAGTTGACACTTTTTTACAGGTTCTATGGACACAAGTAAGGGCGGGTGGCAGGACAAGAGCTCTCTCCTTTATTCAAACCGAGGAGAAAGGGGAGGCAGCCAGTAGAGGGGTAGTCATGCAAACATTAAAAAATAATGAAAGATTCCTTTGGACAGACAAAAGCAACTCTGAACCAATTCCCCGGAGAATATTGACAGGGAGTAATGACACTGGAGCCAAACATTGTTGTTATTGTCAATCTACTCATTCATGTGCAGAGGAACCTGCCCATCAAACTAAATCCATGCATCTTTTATGCATATTTACCAAACTCCAGGTCATGGGGCTTGGAGATGATTGCAGCCGTCTAAGGCAAAAACAGCATATATACCCCCCAACAGTTCATCATAGGAAAAACTGAGACAATCACACCCATATGTCAAAAGCTATTTTGAGTCACTAATTAATCCAAAATGTAGGTCCATTTTAGACTGTGACAAGAAGCCAGAGATTCCACAGATCCACAGGGAGGAAATTCATGGTGCACAAAAATATCTTGCAGAAGGAATATACAAAGTCACTGCTAAGTGGTTCCTGTTTTGGGACTGACAATGTGAAAACAGAAAATACAACTTTCAAGAAATAGTCATTCTAAACCACCAAAGGATTTGTGAAATCTAGGTCTTTAAATCTCATTTATTGTATGCTGGACCACTGCTGTCACCACGGGTCACAGTCATTTCTTGGCCACAGGCTCTTCATGCTGCTCAGGTTGGAAGGGCTGCAGACAGGGAAAGCCCACGCGTCCTCAGCAACACCCAAACACCTACCGAAACTACAGCTTCAGGCATGAAACCAGAATTAAGGGGGAAAGGTACATTCCCGGGTGTACATTGAGGGTTACATCCCTCACTCACACTGCCCATCCATGTTGGAGCTCTTTGACCAAACATTGGCAAAGCACTCTGCTTAGAGCTGTGTGCACTCAGCATGAAATGCTCTTTTTATTACTCGTTAGAGGTGAGTCATGTCAGGCTTCTCACTGCCCCCACATGCACTCTAAAATGACCCTGCCACAAACCAGGTTCTGCAAGGATGATGAGCAGCTGGTGACTTTTTGTAATTATACAATGGAAATGCCATTGGCTGACCAGGTACTTTGAATAGAGAGGTTATATATATATATATATATATATATATATATCTTTTCACAGATATAGTGCCATCCAACTTGCCAGTACAAAGGAAAATGTGCATGATTAGCAAATACTGAATAATATATTTGAAGACAGGAAATAATCAGTAGCCACATAAGTGCACATTTAGCTTTTTGAGTTTGCAACTACACAAACGTAAATACTAAGCCATTCATTCTTTCTAGATCAGTGCGCACACCCAGACTATGAATCCTACCATAAAAAAAGCAGATTTAGTTTTTGTAGGCTAAATAAAAATATATATAAAAGAAAGTGAATTAAATTAGATTTAATCAAATGCAGACATATGAGATGATAGACTGATAGATACAAATAAGGATTATCATTTTTTGAACCAAGAATGGGTTTTCACTTTGATACGAGACCAAATGTATACATTTTTTGTTACGGCGGTGAGCATGAGCTATTTTATTCTTTTTAACCATCATGGAACCGAGTGGTTTTAGCCTTCTCACTTCAACTCCTACATAAGAGGGTGAACATGTTAACGTTTAAAAAAGTTGCTGTTTTTCCCATCTTAACTGGGATGGAGTCAGAGCATTTTCTTGAACTTCCAACTTGGGAAACCTCTGGAGGAAGTTGATTGGAACCACCTGATGCTCATTGGAGGCTGATGACCTTATCTCCATGAAAGCATGAGAACGGTGAAACTGACTTTGTGTCTCTGTCCCCCGAGAGACCAGGAGAGACAAGGTCTTCTTCTTTTGGGTTTAATGGCAGTTTGCATTCGTAAAGTTGCATTACCGCCATCTGCTGGTTCTATTTATCGACATTGGTTCCAACTGCTTTCGACGTCCCTGACAACTGTTTCCCTCCCCCTCTTATCAGCAGCTTTTTTGTCCCTGATGACTGTTTCCTTTTTTCTTTTTCTTCTTCACTTGGCATCCGTGAAGTTGTACCACTGCCATCTGCTGGTTCCAGCTGGGGTCTCTCCTGGAAAAGTTGGTTTTTCAATGGCTCCAAACACAGTTGTCATGTAAACGGACACCCACCACAAACACAGTTCAGTTTTTACTTGAAAACTTTGTGTTAACGGGATCTAGGCAGTGATTATGTGAATGTGTTTGTGAGACTTCACAAATCACTACAAATAATCAAGCTCAAGTATTGGCTGACAGAAAGATACAAGTATTCCATGTGCTGTCCACCACAATGTAAATGGAAAAAAAAACTGTGAAAGGCTCACAGTTGGTCAAGTGCATCAAGAAAAAGCTGCAGGAAATCAGAAAGTTTCTGGAGCACCCGCAGTGGTTCCCAGGCATAACCCCGTGGAGCAGCTCATATCTGCCCATGCAGAGCTTTCACATCCAACTGCTCCAAAGTGCTGACGGTATTATCTCCTGACATGCTCGGGATATTTGACTGACAATGTCAAAGCTGGAAAAACATCTTTCTCAGCTCATATATGAACTCCTAGGTTGAAGAAATTCCATAAAATATGAAACAAAAATGCCCAACAGCATATACGAGCTCGGAGGGATGGCTTGGTATCATTTTCCTGGCTGCCTCCGCCGAGACACTGTGGTCAAAACCTGACAAGTCTATATACCTGCTGAATTCTCTGTGGTGGACAAAAGGATGACAGCCTCTATTGCTGCTAGGTTTATTTTCAGGGAGGAAAAAAAAGTAACCTCACTTCAATCACTTTTTTAGTCAAAGTTGAAGCTCTCTGAAAACCTATGTTCACTGGGTTTTTATATTCAGCTGCCAAACACAGTATTCATCTTTATACATCTCTTTAACTTTCAACACATGATCAGTAGTTATTTAACAAAATGTGTCTCTGCTGCTTTTTGGCCAAGTGGCTCCTTTAAATTCAGCTCATCTAATCGAGGAGGCAGAGCCACAGGTGAAAGCGTTAAACAGGCAAATAGGACAGGCAGCTGACCCGCGCCTCACCTCTCGGGTAACCCGAGCCCTGAAAGCTACTGGTGAATGCTGATGTGTCGTTCAAATTAACGGTGGACCCTGTCAGACTGAACAGTGTTTCACTGCCATATATATGATTTCATTGTGCATCAGTGGCAACAAAAAGCTGTTTCTGATGGTAGTTATCCTTCTCTCAGTCCAATGACCACATTTACTAAGTTTTGCATTTCTTGTTTCTTCCTAATTGTAAAAGCATGGGAACAATTGTAAAAGCATGGGAATAATGTCAGAAATGATTGGATAGATATGCTAAACATGAAGATGGGTTCTGCTTTTGTAATTTGCCCCTTCACCTCTGGTGAAATATGACTTATGGTAGTTCAACTGATTGATGCATTTACTTTGAAAAGAAGGATGTAAAAATTCATGAATATGGTGCAAGCGTCCCTTTCCAACGATAGGCCCAATACAACACTCCCCACAATCTCAACATAAAAAAGGAAACTGGTTTTGCTTATAATTCTGAAAACAAGGGGTGGGGCTTCTTGCCTATATATGTTTTTACTCAGGAAAATTACAAAAATAGTTTAACATCCCTCCAGTTGTGTTCTCCACAACTAAAGAGATCTCTGTGAAAAGCCCGGCACAGAGGAACCCTCAGCCAAACGCAAATATGTCATAGGAGGATTTATATGTCTTAAGGAGCATTAATGAGCAGGCCCTGTGGAATTTTAAAAGCAGCGCCTCTCAAAATCAGTTTGCTCAGTGCACCAGTCATGATTACGGAGGCGTGGACAGGCTGGCTGTCACAAGCTTAATTTCAGTTACACATTTGTAAACCTCTTTAAAGATCTCCTTCTCTGTGTTTGTGCCATGCATTGATTTTAATCCCAAACGCTTCTCGGTTACACACAGATTTGAGTCCATTCCTCGGATGAAGACTGATGGATGTGCAGTATCAGATGTGTCGCTGCTCTCATCCACAGCAAGGGAGAATTCAACAAAAGCTATTCCCTTTTCCATTAGCTGGTCATATGGATTGGTGGCAAGATCACATATGCGATCAGCTACTGTGTTTCGGCTTCAGGTTCACGTTTGAAAATGCTTGCTTTTTCTCTGGGCACACGAGGTGGTTGTGAAACCAAACTTCTTCTCACCTTTCCTTTCTTTTACATATGTAAAGAGATATTCTGCCTCTCACCTGTCCAGAAAGCTTTCTCCCATTCTTGACATCATTTTTGGGAGGGCATGAGGATGCTATGACTGCTATCAACAGAGGAGAGGATGTTTGTGGGTCCTGTCCTGATTGACACTCCAAAACACCAGCAGAGCATTCTGGGATACTGTGGCAGGACGAAGGATGAGGCAGAGCTGAATCTTCACAAAACAAACTCTTAGTGGTACATGTGCTGTATAATACCGACAGGCTAGCTCTAGTAGTCAATAGATATTCCTTCATGGAACAAATATAATTACACAGTGGGCTAAATTTTGAGTTTGACACCTGTGTTCTAAACTTTAAATTAAAGTAGGTTAAAGTTAGAAATATGATACTCATACTTTATGGATTTACTGTTATATACTCTGACATTTTACATCCTTCACATGACAGCGAGTTATTCGTTTCTGAAGACTCATCAATGAAAATACACCAAGTACTTTTCTTAGTTTCTTGCGTGCATCAATATTCCTGTGCTGCTGCATACTATTAATTATCTCGCAGCCAGAATGGAGAGAAATGTGCTGTTAATGTTGAAAACTTGTAAAATGATGGAACAAATAATGACAGAACGACAAATAACTGTGAACAAAAGAGATACAAATGAATACCCCGAGGAGTGTGCTGATTATGCATTCTGCAAATTTCAAAACGTTCTTTGAAAAGTTTAAAATACTTTAAATGTGTATCTGGAGTGGCAATTAATTAATGAGATATTCACTTCTTAAAAGATTTAAATGCATAAGCTTTTAAACTCCACTCCATTTCCATCCATACATGCAACTCATGGATCAAAGCTCTCTAATATCAAAGATGCTTGATTAAATTTTCATTGACTTTACTCAGGAGCCATCTGAGGAGCTGTAAGTCAAGCTCAAACTTTGACTTTGTTCAGAATCACTGAGTGAATGCATTTAACTATGTGTTTGTCTTCTCTGCAAAAACAAACGTACTTTTGTAGATTCCAGCTGAAATCCCTCGAGTTACAGGGCCTGAGGTAGGCGCAGTGTCTGATAACTGCATTTTGCACAATGTTCTGGCTTCCAATTGCCTCATAACTCCCTGATTTAGTGAATATCATTCTCGCAGAATTGTAAACGCTCATTACTCCTCTATGGTCATCATTTGGTATTTGCTAACAGAATAGGGAAAACTGAGTGAGACCTTTTTAAATTGAGTTTGCGCATGTATGGGCTTGTATGTGTGTGTATATATATATATATAAATACACACACACACACACACACACACACACACACACACACACACACACACACACACACACACACACACACACTGAAAAAATTAAATGCTTCTATTTTTATGGACAGTGTGCAATCATGTGTATTCCGTTGATACATTTGCTCATTATATTGAAGGTGAATTCAAATAAACAGAGCATGAATAGGTAGTAAAAGGTCAATTGTATCACCCAAAGCTAGAAGGTGTATAGTTTACACACACACAGTAGAGTACAATTAAATAATTTCATTCTGAGTTATAGCTCAACTGTACATGTTCCAAAGCAGGAAGGGGATATTTATTGATCCGAGTCTGCAATTTAATAAAAACCATTGTCTTCACATTATGTAACAAACACAGCAAGGGAAAAGGAAGCTCCAAACCTCATGGGTAGACAGTGTATAAATCACTCAAGGGTTTTTTAAAAATTTTATTTAAAGTGCAGGATTTTTCAGACAGTCCCTCAATTAGACACATGGCTTGGTTCACCTGGTTTCTTACACACACACACAAAAAAAAAAAACCCAGCAGCAACAGAATCACTCAATTCTATGTCAAAACAGGCGACGCAGATATTTTACAGAAAATAAATCTATAGGGTCATAAAAAAAATGCCCTCTTTGTTGAAATGTGAAAACAACAATAAGTCCTGAAGCCTGTCACTCGTTATTGGATAATGCATCTATGTCTACTTTCATGGTTGTGATTTTCACAGGCCTTTTCCATTGTGAGACGGAGAGAAAAAAGTCGGCAATTTCAAGCTACATTTAATGCCAACAACCTCAAAAAAAAAAGTAGC
Source organism: Blennius ocellaris (assembly GCF_963422515.1). NCBI lineage: Eukaryota > Metazoa > Chordata > Actinopteri > Blenniiformes > Blenniidae > Blennius > Blennius ocellaris. The sequence continues at coordinate 26,093,231 of NC_137651.1, read as the reverse complement.
TGACAGTGTTTATGAGTGATGGCTGCTTAAGCAGAGATTTGCGAACGTGCCCAAAGCATTTGTTTCCCTCCTCTGTTGGTAATATCTCCAACTTTGATTGAGATGTCAGAGGTGAACAGGCTCCTGCAGACTAATGGCTATATTTGGAATGGAATAAAGATGTGGAGGGGCATTTCAATCTGAGTTGAGGCAAGTGTGGTCTCAAAGTTTGGAGATAATGTGCTTTCCCATTACAGAACGAGTCACACACAGCTGTTGTTTTAGTATACATTTATTCATGGGACTCTTCACAGAAACATAAGCTTTATGAAAAAAACATTTTCAGGGTGGGTTTTAAACACTTTCTCCTTCAGCCTCACAGCCGCAACTTCATATTCGCTGCTTTTCCTTCAGGTATGATCGAACATGCAATTCTGATCCCTACTGGAAGTGTATATACAGTCTAAGCAGTCAATAAAAAGTTTCCAAGTCAATGAAGGTGAGCTGTTAGTTAAGGTTTGTTCAGAGGAGGAGTCAAGACGTCAGGCTCTGTCAGTGGTGGTGCAGGAACTTATCTTATCGGAGTAAACCAAAAAGCAAATGTCGATAATGATGAGACACTGGAAAGTCGAAACACACAGAAGACAGACTGAGATACCGGAGAACTACCAACACAGAAACATAGACAAATGTTACCTCTATCGGGTTATAACTCCAAACTGTAGTTAGGAGATCCAGTTAATTACTGAGCTTCACCTACTGAGCCGTGGCTCACATCTGCTGGGAACAAGCTTTCAGTCAGGGTAATTCTGCATGTGGAGTTGGATGGAGCGGAAACAGGGAAGACATCCGTAGTTGATTAACACTAGTCTTTTATTCTTCTTCTCTGACACTGAACGTTCTACTGATCTCAGGGCTGTAGACACTTCATTCTAGGTAACAATAACTACCGTGTTCAGGCACGCAGTGACTGATGTATCTGGATTTCACCTGTAAATTGCACCGATGCACACTGAAGGAAACGATACACTCGCATATCGCACGTTTGTATCGAGATACTGATTCATATTGATTCATTTCCACAGGCTTGGTGTACACTGTTAAAATAGGTTAAATAAAACAGCCTTTCCTTAACTTGCTCAGTTTATACTTTTACAAGGAAAAAACTTGTTGACAATGGTTCGCTGGTATTAAACAACCCCATCCTACAGTAGCTGGAAATGTAAAATCCACAATGGAAGAGATTTCTGTATTTGTGTTCTTGCTTTTGTATTGATATTGTGGTTTGTGCTTGTGTATTGTTGATTTTGGATTGTGGTGACCGCTTGAGGAAACTACTGTATACCAACTTAATGCAAACTCTGGCAGCCCATTGGTCCTGTTGTATCTACGACAGCCATGAGAGGCTACCTTCTGCTCTCGTGATGGGGTATGATAAACAAACAAGCTTTTAAATCATCCCCAGTATCCATTGTTACAAAATGTCAATACTTCTTTTCCTGGATACTGGGCTTCCATGATGAACGAGAGAGACATCAGGGACCAGAGTGGGCGACTTTAAAGATTTTGCAGGACTGTTTTTTTCTTCTTTTTTTTTCCAGGACTGAGGATGTCAGGTGAGACCCCATCAGGCCATGAGCCTTTCATTACATGTGCTGCCAGAAATTTTTTCTTTTACTGCACAGTCTCTTCATCAAGGACTGCAGGCTTCCTCTCAGAGAAAAGACAATGTGTGTGTAGTTGTCAAAACCAACACCCACACAGGCCACCTGCTCTCTGCTGTTGGACCAATCTTTCAACTCTTCAACCGCCCCCAGTGTTGAGATGGTGATGGCGTTTGTACAAGCATCATATTATTTGTTCAAATATGAAATTTGAATGTGTTCATGAATGATTTCTGAACCACAATAAACTTTTGCTTAAACCCTTAAGTACATGGGTCCATGCCACTCAGACCGCATATCTTTCTAATCCTCATTTACACCATGTATCACTGCTGGATGAATTGCTGCAATGCTTGTTTGAGACTTAACATCTGCCTCAGTATTATTTGCAATAACATCGGTGATCTCTAAGCATTTCTTTTTGTGTCATTGTCGGATCAAAATTAATTGGTCTGAGGTTGATGACTCAACAAAGCTAATTACATCTTCATTCAGCAGCCCAGAAAGGAAATTGTGACAGAAAAACCGTTGCCAATGACATCCAATAACAGTATTTCACAAGGAAACACATGTAAAATTTTCAGTTGCACACATTGTCGTTGAAAGAAATCCTTGGATTTTTCTACACAGGTGCATCTCTGTTGTTAAATGCTGTCATTACTTTGGTGTTCCATTGTCAAAGAGATGCTATTTAGCCTGCTGTCTTTCAAGGAGATGTAAACACCTGGAAATCCTCAGCAAGACCATCTGTTGCATTCACAGTTTTCCCCAGAAACTGTTTGGTGGATTGCTGTTATGGGTACTTATGTCTTTAGAAAGTAAGAAAAGAAGGAACCATACTTTATTGATACCATTGGTTGAATTGCTTCTCTGCATTTAACCCGTGCTATTCATAGGCAACCATAAACATACATGCTGGGAACAATACTGCAATACTGCATACTGTTTCCACAGAGATGGAGTCAGAGCATTCTCAAAAAGTTCTGCCTCTGGAGCCAGTTTCAAAAAGTTGTATTGTCAGTGTTTACAGTCCCCATGGTCATATGAACGGACACTCAAAATGCAAAGAAAGTTTTGTGTTTTCAGTTGAAAATGTTGTAGAGTAGGTGGGGCCTCAGACTTTTTGTGCAGTCATGTTGCTAGGAACTCTGAGAATCACCAATTGAGAAATTCCCACCGATTCCAAGAGCAACAGGAAACAGCAAAACAAAATCTGATAAATAATGACAAACAACACTGTCATTACTTATGAAGGCTGGCTGAACAATACGGGATGAACTGATTCATGTAAAGTCAGTATTATTGATTGAGTTAGCATAGCACACCTTCTGGCAAAAAGAGATCAAATGTACATGGTCCAGGTACTGCCCACATACTGGACTGATCCTCAGCAAAATGACTGAACCATCAAATGTATCAAGGTGGGGATAATGAGAAATATAAAACAATTCTTTCCATTCCAGCTCCAAGATTCCAAAATGTTAATATTATAAACAGACCTGAAATTAATTTTGAATAGAAGTTACTGCGGTTTCTTGTTTATTTACTGAAGATGCTGCTGCTTTAGTAAGTCATTAACTTTATCTCCTCTTATTGCTGGCAATGTTTGCTTACTGTGACAGTTAATTTGTTTAAAAACACATTCAAATATCCCCAGCCATGAGATGTTTCTACAGCTTCATTGGAGTCCATACACACCGTTCATATAGAATCCCATAGTTGACAGTGCGTGTCAAACCAAGCATGGCGTTAAAGGAATTCTCTGGAGACCTGCAGGACAGACTCCAGATACAAATCTGGAGTCTGTCAAAATGATGAGATGAAATGATGAGAGACAAAAATATTGCTGCTGCTTTCTATCGCCCAATTAGCTCAGTGGCTTCCATCATGTATAAATGGAATAATACCGCTTCCCTGTCTAGAGCTGCTTGTCTAAACTTTGTGATCAGGGGAGAAGGGCTCAGTCAGGGAGGTGACCAAGATTCCGACAGTCTGTGTTTTAAATGTATGTAAAACACACATGGCATTCAAAATACAAAGATTAAAGCGAGAGGAATAATACAATGTCCCGAAACAACATCAGTAGCAGTGACTCAATAGAAATGTAAAATAAATTCTAATAGGAAGGCTCCATCAGGCTATCAGCTATAAAATTCAGATAATGTCAAATTAGATATGACTCCTCCTACCTCATTCTAAATTCAGAAGTTAAATAGCTTTGGGGATGAAAGAGCACTTGTACCTGTTGCCCTCCATATGAGGAAGTGTGAGTTGAAAGCCAAAAGGCAAAAACTTGAGCTCAGCATGTAAGGGATGGGAGCTGTCGTAAAAGATGGAACAGGCCTTCATGGTTATTCTGACTGTTGTTCAGACCTGTTAGTGTGCACTGGAGAACTCTCACAGTCTCACTACTTGTCTTTATGACACTCTTTAAAGGTGAACCATCCAGAAAGACAACCAACTCTGCATTTCAATCTCAATCCACCAATAATGCTTGTATGATAACATGGCAAGATTTAAGCCACTCTTTGGTTAAAGGCACATGGCAGGATGCCTGGAGTTTGCCAAAATCCACCTGTTGGACTCTCTGATCCCGAGAAACAAAATTCTCTAGTCGAATGAGATTGAAAGCTTTAGCATGAATGCCACACAAGATGAATGTAGAGACATAGTCTTCTGACCTTGGAGGTTATTTTTTGTCCATTTTAATGGTCTTGCCCAAGCAGCATTTGACCTTAAATGGCCCCTGAACTGAGGTCAGTTTGAGACTCCTGCTGTAGTGCTCCTGGTGGGAGTTTCAATAACATCAAATCAACTGAAACTACCTCCCTGCTAGTCCAAATCACCAGATCCATGTCCCACAAGTTGAACTGACTTGATGTTATTCTCTAATCCTTAATTCATTAATTTTTTTAGCATTGTACATCAGGACTTTGTAGTCACTGATCTCTGTGTGCCAATAATATTTCTACTTTAAATTTAATTGCTCTGTGTCTGCTCTCAAGTTGCTTCAAAGTTCCTAAAGTCTGAAATCAGCTTCCAAAATTGTACATCCAGCTTGTAACTCCTGCTCAGACAATGTCACGTTGAAAAGGAATGAAACAAGTACCTGAATGTGATGGATGTCATCGCTTGTGTTGTCGAATTCAATGGTGTTTATGTTGGACATTATTGGTTTATACGCATGCATTTGTTTCCCTAATTGCAATATTGAGACAGAGGCAGTCCAGAATGATAAATTATTTTCTGGGAAAAAAACGGGACTCAGACCAGAGGAGAGCCGGTATAGTTTAAGTGCTCTTTGAACTACAGAGCCACTTCAATCCAGGACTGGCAAACACAAGCCGCAGGAGACCAAACTATTAATTAATCCATTAAACGGCAAATTTTAGCAGTTACAACAGCATGTTTTAAGGGCTCGCTTAATTTCGCAGCACTTCGTTAAAATACTAATAAGTGGAATACATTTGTAATTTAGCAACACCTTATCAGCTTTGAACCAACATTGCCACAGACTTGTTATATTTACAATTTACTCAAAAATGTTTTCTGACTGACTGGCGTGAGGTTTTTTTTTTGCACCAAAAGTGAGTAAACTTGTGTTTATAGATTGTACTACTTATTAATACATCTTTTACGATTAGAAAACCTGACTTCTTTTCTTTCATATTATGCAAAGGTTTTTGCATTTGTATGAGATTCTGCCACAATGTCCTGACAGATAGTGTCTGAGCAGGCTGGTGGCCACTGTGAGGAGGATGTGGGCTGTTGTTTCCATGTATGGTTCTTCCACACACCACCGAGGCTTCTGTTTGTCAAGCGAATGAATTATTCAATTGCCAACATGACTTGTTTCTTCAGACTTTAATCCACCGAACAAAAGTGTATAGCAGGGTTGTCAAACACATTTTAGTTTGCGACCCACACATAAACCAATTTCATCCAGACCGGGTAAATAGCTCCATAATGACCTTTATATTTAAAGTTTTTCTTTGTTGTGGTGCCGAGTCGACCTGATGAAAATGTCTATATTTCCACAAAAATCAAACAAACACTACTGAAAATTACAATCTGAACATGAACAATTTTAGTGATAATTTCTGCTGCAAAAGCCAATGAAATGTCCAGAGAATTAGTCAGTAGAAAGCACTTTTACAGAGGAAAAGCATTCTCAAGGAAAACATTGCTGCCATAAGAGCTAGCTATTCTTTTGCTATCCACCTGGCCTCAAAACCATACATACAGAGTCTGGTTCTGCAGGTTTCTTCCTGTTAAAAGAGTGCTTTTCCTTTCCGCAGCCTCCTCTGCTTGCTCACATAAGATTGTTGGGCTACAATTTGCTTGATGGTTTGGCTGGATTGGAGCATCTCCAGGGTCAGTTTTACATTTTATCATGAGTGCGACCCACATTCAGCTCTGCTGTGCCCTCATCCCCCCCGATGCTTTTCTTTACTGGTGACACCTTTTTAAAGGGAAACAAATAAGCACTCCAACAGTTCTATTGCCAAGCAACATTGTTAAAAGCAAAAATGTTAAACAAAGACTTTCATAGCTCTCTCCTTTGCCATTAATCTCAACCAATGGGGATGTGATGCAAGCTTTTTTTCACACATTCACACCACATGCCGGAAGGTGCAAAGCATGTTGTATTTTTACACAATGTGATTCACCTTTGGCAATTTCACTTCACATTTCACTTCACATTTATATTCACTTGTTCATGCACACACACACATAGGCGGAGAATGACTGCCTATCATTCTGGTAGTAACATGGGATTCACAGTCTCTTCAATACTCCTCATTGTCTATATAAAGTGCTATTTTTCTAAAAAGTATTATTTAAGCAATATTTGTCACATTTTATTCTATTGTTTCAATTTACTGAATCCTGAGTGAGATTCACTACAACGTGACATTGTTGGTGGACAACCATCAACCCTACTGTGATGGCAAAAGGGTCCATTTACGTTTGGTTGTGGCACGTCATCGTCATGTGTCCTGTTCATGGTGTTGATGGAAGTCAAAAGCGGAAAAATGCCCAGTTACGTTGCATTCAGGAGCAATACTCTACTAACAGCTTTGTTTGCCTGGCACTTTTCTTTTGCCTCGAATAATAAAGTTTACACCTCGATGAACACCTTCTTTTTGTGGTGTTCCGTTAACCCCCTCTGGAGGTTTTTCTTTTATTATCTCTACCATAAAATAAATGATTACTTTTCACTCTGTATTAAGTTTAATATGCTGCTGACCTCCTGTTTGAGCCATGCTTTACCGTGGGTGGAAGATGTGCTATGCAGTTCCAGATGCTGTGCATGACGGACGAACATATTATTCATGCATTGACAGCTCAACTTTGGAAGTGAACACATGAAACAGATTCGTCTTATTCTGCTGTAGCGTGAGCGAAATGGAGGCCTTTTTATGTCAACGAACGTACGTTGAATATTCTGACACCTCATAGCTCTTTCAAAGAAGTTATTAATCATAAAACACTCCTCTGATGTTTGCACGTAACATTTGCAGTCCAATAGAGGTGTGATGGTTCCCAAGGAGTGGCAGATTTATCCTCCCCTGCCAACATAACAGAGGCCCTATTTTCTTGTTCAGTGAAGTGGAAGTGGGTGGTTCAGCACTGTTTGCCAATGTAATACCAAACAGATCTTATACAAACACAATTAGAATGGCATTTGGTTCTGTTGTGCATAAAATTGATTGGCGTTTCAGAAGTAGCATTGGGGAGAGGCCTTGTGCAGCTTTTGGAGCTGTTGCTTTCAGTAGAGGGGGAAGGAATGGCATGTTTTAGTGTGAAGGTGAGGAGTTTTCCTCAGCGCTGCAGGTTATTATGCCACAAAATAATCTGCAAGTCCCCAGGGGTATTATATTTACAGAGCTGCTTGGGCCAAACTAAACATCCAACTTTTTCTCAACTCCAAATGAATCATCCCACCATGCGAAAAAAAATAAAAAGGGATGGGAAGACATTAGAATATGTTGAATCCTGCAAGTCATTTCAGCAGAATTCATGCAAAAATAAACTCTTTTTTTTATAGAAACGGATTGGGAGATTGAGTTTCAAGAAGTGGGCTCTGTATACACGTGGATCCTCTTCTTTGTCTGCTCTATCTTTCACGGCACAATTTGCATCGCGTGAGGCCAGAAGCCCCCAACAGCCGGATCCTTTGATGTCAGTCAGCAGAGGGAAGTAGCTCACTGATACACTTATTGATTGCAGTGAACCACAAGTGCACCGCCTGCTGTTCTGTGTTGCGCTCCTCCACTTTCTTTTCTCAGCTCAGTCTTGATAGCAATGTTGGGTTTTGTTTCTTTTGTTCTACAAATAGCAATGACAGGTTGAATTAAGAAAAACAGCTTTGTTGATAAATTATGTTGATTTTTCTTCTCGACTTTGATGGCTTTGTTTATAGAATATAAAAGGAGAGGGCAGAATTTTCCCGAGCTGATACAATCAGTTAAAGCCCTGCTTTTCTCCTACCAAGGCAGGGTTTCTGCGCAGTTATTTTTCATGTCACATCCATATTAATAACATATTAAGCCTTGTCAGAAGTTAAACTTCCCCTTCCTCAACAACCTTGGGCTTCATTAACATTTTGAACCTTGGGTGTGTTTTCTTCTCGCTCCAATGACTCCCTGCTTTTGTGCCGAGTCAAACTTTTTTATTTCTGTCCCTTTTGAGCTTTTTTTGTGATGTTGATCTATTGGGAGTTTTTGCAAAAACCTGAAGTATTCAGGTGTTGTGAAAATAGTTCTGCTTGGGTGATTATTCATGCATTGTGTGCACTGATGTGGTTTTAATTATGACTTTAACTAATCAATCATGGAAATTCTTAATAGAAAACCTATTCCCCAAAATATCCCATCATTCCTTACAACACTGAAGCGCGAATCAGTGAAGTAGCACATGAGCAGTTAATGATCACTCAGTGATGGCAGTGATGCTTGGATGTTACAGCTCAATTCCAACTCCCAGACGAAGGTGGCAGTACCATTGCTGCCAACGAATTTGAATCTCCACGTATCGTGAAACTTATCTCAAGTCAAATATTTGTCCGTTGAAGCTGTCAAGGAGACTAAACAGTCAGGGGAATGATGAGAGACAGCTCTCTGCAGGCCATTCTGTTTGCTCAATACTCAGGGGAAGTCCTGATACACACAAGTCGATAATAAAGGAAGCACCATCGTGAATGTGTGCTCTGTGGACCAGTCTGGGCTTCCCAATTACGTTTTGAGTAGAAGTCCATTGTGTATGTCTTCAAGTCACCCATTAAGAATAGTTTTTTACCCACATGGCTAAATCTAAGGAAACGGAGTGAGAATTTTCAGCATTCGCCCAGTGTGAAATGTTGCAGTGCAGCTTAATCCATCGAATCGATTTCCAGAGTGATGATAAACACAATAGGTTTGTGGGTCATGCACAATGAGCACAAAAAGGCAATCGATTTGTTTGAATAATTCCACGTAACTGTGGCTGCGAGATGAACCAGTTAATAGTCAAATGGCACCGAGGCTCAGAGTGCTGCTGCTGCTGTTAGGATGGAAAAGATGCATACCTGAGCTTTGCCGCCATTTCTGAGCTGCCAGTCAGTCAGCTCACCCACACCACATGCCTCATACACTTTAACTGTTCCTGTGCCTCTCCTCACAACCAGTTCAGTTTTTTCAATTTATTTTCACTCATTCATTCTTCTTGACTATGGTGCATTCACTGCTGAACCGGATCTCCTTGAATGGAGTTGTTAACAATGAATCCTATTACAATAAAAAAGCATTTTTATTTCCCTTTTTAATTGAGTCACAGCTGTAACTAAGATTCATTTGTGGGATGAGCAGCAGAGCGAACTGGCAGTACTGTTAAATGTTTCACTCCACAAACAGCTTCTCTTTGCTCTACTCATCCTTTCATAAATTTTTGTCTTAGAATCATAGGACCATTCATTTTTCACTTGTTCTAGATATGCATTTACGCTGAAGCTTCATCATGTTACTTTAACGGCATGATTCAGACAATATTGTAAAAATAATTTTTCATACTGCAGTATTTGAATGAAAAACTTGCATATTGTACATCATGTTTGTTATGCATGTTGCTGTATAATACTTGTGGCAGCATTTTCAAAAATGATGCAGTTTTCCTGTAGAAAATCTTTCAAAAAGCTCCGCCTTCAGAAAAAAAATAAAGAATGTATTTATTTTCTTTAGGAACTGTTGACATGTAAATGGGAACCCAAAATGCAACAAAAGTTTTCCAATTATACTTTAAAAACATTGTCATGTAAACAGGGCTTAATTCACCTGCAGCTGTGATTGTGTATTTGATCCATGTTGGACCTGTAATAGAGCAAGGTGGCTGGTCCATGCAACTGACATGAACTTAGTTATAGCAAGTCACATTTTTATACATAAAAAGAGAAATAACCAATGAAAGCCCCAAATAATGCATGAATGCCCGTGAGAAATCTGAGTGGGATACACCCCCCATACATACCGCGTCTTGTGCTGAATTTTTAAGGGAAGATAAGGTTCACCTCCCACCAAAGTGATCAAAGCTCCATCGGCAGCAGACCAGACAAAAAACATATTTTGAAATCAAAGTAAAGCTGTGCTGCCAACTGTCACACATTGATCGTGAAACTCGCCAATTATCTCTGATCTCTCTTGCACTTGCTTTGCCTCGTATTTAACCTTTCAAAGTCAAGAACGCCTCAATTTGGGAACAGATGGAAAATTCTGCCACAAACAGAAAAAAAAAAACAATACACTAATTGAAGTGAAGTAACATATCAACTTAAGAACAAGTATAGGGACTATTTTTGTACATAATCTAAACACAAGTGCTAAAATCCATATAGCCTTATATTGTCAAACCATTAGCCAATGTTCTGCAAAATTATGACACATATATACATATATTCTTTCTAAACTGTCATTGTTTTGAAAAAGTTGTAGTAGAAACATGACATTTTCTGAAATACACACAAAAACTAAGTGATTTCACTTGATATGCTTTCAATTAAAAGGGGCCTCAAATGGACTTGCTTGAGGATTTAGATGTCAACAGTCAGATAAGTCTTCATAAAAAAGCATTGAAAACTTTTCACCTGTTTCAGTTATAGTTTTGTGACAGAGGTTAATGTTTTATCATACATTTCACAATAATGTGTATTTTGATGGAATGAATGTCAGTTTGCCACTCCCTTTGCAACATGCTGTTAAAACATCTTCACAACCTGTGAAGTGCTCATAACACTGTCCAAAACGACACAAATGGCTTTAATTTTCCTGATCAAACAGGAAAATACTTTTTTTTTTCACAATTTTTTTTATTAGGTTTTTCAACAGACAAATTCTAAGCATCACAACAAGGAGAGAAAGAAACGGGGGGGGAAAAAACAACAATTTACAATCAGTGCCAAACAGTTACAGGAATAAAGATAAAAGGGTACATAGGAGTAGGCAAAACACTGACAGCTTGACATAATGTCTATAAAATAAGGTAAAGTGTCTTTAATTTAACCCACCACCCCCCAGCCCACCCGGTATTGGCCAACAGAAATCGACACAGCACAACATAACGCGCACACATACATACACACACACACAATCTTAGACAATAAAAAATAAATAAATAAATAAATAAATAAAAATAAAAATAAAAATAATAAAAATAAATAAACAAAAATAGTAATAAAATAAAGTAAAAACAAATTAACAATAATAATAATAATGGTAAAAGGAACGGAGAGAGAGACATCTCAAGAGGTCACATTGCTAACTACAGGGGTTAGGTCAATATTTTTCACATGACTCAGCAGGGGATTCCAGATCTCCCGAAAGGTTTCGAGAGATCCCTTCAAAGAATATCGGAGCTTCTCAAGACGGACACAGGCTAAGACCTCCCGGACCCACCTAATGTGTAAAGGAGGGGCGGCTTGCTTCCATTTAAGAAGAATGGCCCGTCGGGCCAGGAGAGTAGTAAAAGCTACAAGATGTTTTGCTGCAGAAGACAAGTCAGGAGACTGAGACAGGCCAAAAAGAGCAGTCAGTGGATCAGGGAGAACAGGGGTAGCAAGAATTTGGCTGAGAGTCTCAAATATGTCAGACCAAAATTTGGTCAACCCAGGACAGGTCCAAAACATATGCACATGGTTGGCTGGGGTTTGGTTGCATCTATTGCATGCACTGCTTTTACCTGGGAATATCTTAGCCAGTTTCTCATTGGTGTAGTGTGCTTTATGAAGAACCTTACATTGCAATAAGCCATGTCTGGCACAGATGGACGAGGAGTGCGTTAGGTGGAGAATCTTATTCCATTGCTCAGTTGAAATAGAGATAGGAAAATACTTTTATATAGTTACACGTCATGTATTTACCAATGGTAAAGATATAGACGCAGACGAGTGAAGTTTAAAGCTGTTCTTCAAGTTGTTCGAAATATTCTTTTCTTTGCAAAATTCTATCTCTGATTTCATACAACACAGACCTGGTTATTCTGAGATAGTCCCGCAAAATCTATTATGATGCACGGGTAATGTTGGTCCCATAAGGTATTGGAGATGGGGCATTTATTCAACAAGATGCTATTGTGAAGGGAAACACTGAATGAAGACGGGATGTAATGCTCTCAAGTCTTGGCTCAGGAGACACAACAGCTCTAAAATAATCTACAAACCATTTTATAAATCATTCATCGAGTCGGACCAATGCATTTAGCGGTGGAGCACTCAGTCCTGTAAGACCCCCCAGACGATGACTTCATTTGTTTAGTTCTCCTTTGCTGAGAAAGCAACGACGCTCTCGACAAAGCTATTTAGGGAGCAGCATGCAGACCGGCTAACAGCTGCCCACAGGTTTGACTCAGGGATATCACTCTGTTAGTTGAGGGTGTTCCTCCATCATCTTTAAAATAAGACAGGACAAGAAGACGTGTATGGGAGTATCCACCTTAAAAGAGAGAGGAGAAGAGGAGATATTGATTTATGGCCTCCTGCAGTTTTCCTCCCTCATTCATCATGCTGTCCATGTGCACGTTGCCACGGCACCTCTGTCGGGAGCTCCTCTTTCTCACCGTGCCGCCGGCCACTCATCCTCATGTCTGGGTAACAAGCTGTGTGCTCTGCTCAGACCCCCCCCCCAACAACCACCTCAACCCCACCAACCCACCCCAGCTCACTGTCATACCCCTACAACCACAGACGCACCATGACAGGATTACCTGCAACACAGTATGCTATGAAATATGGCAAAGCCAGATATGTGCGGATGGATACCTTCTGTCATAATCCATCAGAAAGGATTATAATTTCAAATTCATTACCAGAATTTGAAGTGGTTTTAGTTTATGTTAGCCTTTGATAGGCATAATTAGTATTTTCTTCCTTATATACATAATGTCATCGCTCTTCATAGATAGTTTCTGCATCAGGAGGATTGCATACAAACCCTAACACCAATATTTGGTGTTGATAGTGCATGACTGATGTTGAAGTCACTAGAAACAGCATGGAGGAGTTGTTGCCATTTTCTCTATATACACAAAGTTGTGAATCACATTGATTTGTACTTTTTTCATTTTCATTCCACTATCACCTGGGATATGCTCCACCACTGTCAAACCAAGAAAATGTACTAAAAATGAAGAACAGGATAGATATTTTGGGGCGGCACAATGATACAGTGGTAAGCATCTTTGCCTCACAACAGCAATATTGAGTCCAGGCTTGGGGGGACGTTTCTGTGTAGAGTTTGTTTGTTTTCCCTGTCCATTCTTCGATTTTTTTTCTTTTCTTCGCATACTCCAGTTTCCTTCCCTCCCTCCAACTCCAAAATGATGCATAATTGCTTATTTGTCAGTTTACTCTGAATATCTGTTTTCAACCGTTCCTGAACGTGTCTCACATGTTGTCTTCAATGCTTTGGCCAAGAAACAAGAACAAATATAATTAATTATTAATGAGAGGTTGCTTCCACTCACTTATGTAAGAGGAAGAAGATCAGTGATTCTCTCAATTAACTATGTTAGTGGTCCATAAGAATGAATTCCTTCCCTGGCCGAAGGTAATGAGTTAGTTTTAACTCAAAGCTTGTTTATTCTAACTTTTCCCCCTTGCAGATTAATGCTGAGAATATATATATAACATATATTGTTTTTTATTTATTTTTTTTATTTTTTTTAACTTTGGTCAAAATCACATCCCTCCTATTTGGATCCTGTTTTTCTGTGTCTAGTTGTTTTGATCTTTCTCTGTATTCTCAATGTTTGTCCTCCTGGTGTCCCTGTGTTATTGTGTTATATCTTGTCAATACCCTATTATATTTCAGGAACTGTTATCTTGTCATGTTTCTATAAAACTCTCTTTTCTGTTCAGTTTTTTCTCTTTCCTCACATCACACCTGTGTCCCAGTCTCTTTCCTTGTCCTTGCCCCTGATTGTTCTAGCTGTGTATTGTTTTGCTCTTGTTGTGTATATACGAAGTCATACATGACCTCCTTGTCAGTCTGTGTCCTTGCATGCGGTTGCATACATTCTCCTTTCCATTTGTGTTGCAGTGTGTAATAAGATGTGTTTCATGTTTTTGGTTGCTCTTTTTAGTCTGTATGTGATTCTGATCAAGTATCAAATACAACATTTGCTTTTTAGTATTTTCAATATAATGCAGACTTATTCGGCTGTCAGGCAAAACTGCTCAACCCATTATTCCTTAAAGATATGGTCTTTATAAATCGTGTCGGAGGAGTTTGTGATTGCATGCATTTTAGCCTCCTGAAAATGAATGTACTCATATAGATTAACTAGATGTTTCTTTGAATGGTTATTTTCTTTTTGGGGCATAAATAATTTAGGGCTATATGGTAATCTAGTGGTTAGCACTTGCCTCATCGTGACAGTCTCATCAGTTTGGATCCATTTTCCTCCCTTTGTCCATGTATTCTCTCGAGATTAATTGGTGACCTTAAATTGTTCATTGGTGATTAGGTTTTAATCTGCATGTACTTACTATTACCTTTTCATCTGATCCAACACTCATACAAGTAAGGTAAGTAGTGCATTACTTGTGACTTTTTCTAATATTGACCACAACTCTCTCATATTCATATCATATGTAGTTACTCTGCAATTGTCTCTATTTACAGGACTCTTACATAAAAGAACCAATGGAAGAGTACCAAAAGCAACCATGAGGGCACTGGCTGCCTGAATATGGCATGAAGAAGAAACATGGCAGAACTTTTTGAGTACAACTTGAGTGAGTCGGATGATTCCCAGTTCCCAAGAATCTCACCTGATCCCCTCCCACTCTTCTCCTTCAGGGAAAGCCACACAGTCATCCTTCAGGGTAATTCATATTGCCTGAGACACCTCCCTGATAGGGGAGCACACAGTTCCCAGAGCCCAATTTAAAAGCTTGCTGGTTCATTCCTATAGCAAGGAGTCATGCTCCTTGCCATGCTTAATGTGAAGCAACCCCAACTGAGCAAGTCATCAAATGCCCCAATAGATATTCTGAAATATTACAAATGGCCATCGTTGTCAATGTTCCTCATTACTGATACAGAGAAAATAATATTTTGGGTGCAAATGAGATGTTTTGCAGACTGCATAGTTTTTATTCTCCATTGCAGAATGTACATTCATTACACACTCTCTGGTTGTTGATATCAATACAGCTTTTTCTAAGCGCTTTTCAGAGAACTTGTTGCCCTGGATGGTTCACTCAGTCCTGCTCCCGAGTGGAAGTATAGCGTAACATCCAGGCCAACATAAAGAACATGTTTATTCTCGTGTTTACATAGAGAATAAAGTAGACCCCGTTTACGCAATAGCTTTTCAGGTGAAAACACAATGTGTTCATTTTTTCGTTTCAAAGAAGTTTGGCATTTTCACTGAAAAAGTTTGAAAACAGCAGAAACGCTGAAAATGATGTATCGTACTTAGCATCCCAGCTCATGATTTAGTGCTGTTGGTTATTTTTGTAATGCAACCATACACATATGTGTGCAGAGAATAATATGCTATAAACATAAATAATAGAGTACACAGACTTGTGTGGAGGAACACACAATTATTGTCCAAATGTATGAAGAATTCAAAAAGATTATCCAACAAAAGCCAAGAAGGAATGACAGAAAATTGCTGACTCTGTCAATGCATAACTTTGTGAGATTATAGAAAATTAACATTCACAAATATATATATTTCATAGACTCTGATGACTCATTTCACTTCATCGCGGCACAGACGTTTTGGACAGAGGTTCCTCAGTCTTTTTCATTGAGTTTCTTTTGAAGCTCCACCCTCCCTGTGAGCATGCTTTGTTTTGGGATATTCGTGGATACTCGTGGAGCTAAACGGACTTGGGAACAAGTCAAGAACAAGTAAACAGTAACAATGCTTTATTGCATGATGTCAAAACGATTGCATCTATCCCTAAGAACTATTTCTCTCCTAAGTGCTCCTCTCCAAAGTTACACATTTTCTAATGGACAAATAATATTCCAATTGATCTAATTAGTCAAGAGGCAGTGCTTTTATGCTTACTTATCCAGAACATAACCTGCTCAGGTGAAGGTTAGCTGTTCAACATAAATTACCATGGTGATTTACTCCAGTTGCTGGGTTAATCCTGAAGTCACCTCCATAGTGCAGGGCTCACGTGAATGAGATAAAAACAAGTTTGCAGCCATTTTCAAAAGAGAGATATGTACTTACTCACATGCTGTGACCACCACTCACTCACTCACTCACTCACTCACTCACTCACTCACTCACTCACTCACTCACTCACTCACTCACTCACTCACTCACTCACTTGCTTCCTTATGTTTACAACAGGGACAAAAATAAAGCTGCTTTTTGTTTCATGCCTGTGCTCTCTGCCTGAAGGAAGAGCTGGGTCTTCTACACACTGAAGAGAGTTTCCAGACAAGCTTGTGTTGCTGACATGGTGAGAACTGACAGCCAGCGACATGTCAGGTTGTATCCAGGCTGAGGAAGGACTCAACCTGTTGCATGTCGGACCTTTAGTTTTTATCAGGCGGAGTGACAAAGAAGTGTGGCTAGGAGCTCCCATTCTTGCATATGTAAGTGATCAGGGTATCACCTGAGGCCAAAAATATCTCCCTTCAACTACAATCATGGAGTAGACATTTCAATCTCCTCAGTCATCGAACTGCGGGTTGAGTAAAAGTGTGCCGTCTGTGTTAATGATATATATTTGTTCATCTGTGTATGTTTAGAAAGAAAGTTTGTCTCTCTCCGCAGATCTGAACACACCCTTGAAACAAGAGTCAACTCTTTAAATATTCAGAAAAACAAAGTGACAATTGCACCTGTGTGATACTGGCTCATCTCATCATGCTGAAGTAGTCTGATGCTAATTAGCACCATTTCTCGCTGCGGGAGGCCTAAATAATTTAATTGCTCAACTACATAGCTACATCCAAGATGCTATTTCTCTGAGAGGATTTATTATTCCCTCAAATTTTAATGACCTCCCCCAGAAAGTCATACACTTTTATTGCAGTTTTACTGCTGCATTCGTTTACGGAAACATTTTCTGTTTTATTAATGCATCCAAACAGAGGTCTGCAGAAAGCAGGTTATGAATATTCAAATCAGGCTTTGCCCTTTTAAAAAGAGGAAAAAAATTCATGGCCCAGCCATTGCTGATGTGCTGTCAGGGGAGTAAAAGAGGAGAATTTTCCACGAATATAATAGCACTGGGCTACATGCTATTTTGGACTTTTTCTCATTGTCAGTCCTCTGATTTGCATCCAAAACGAGACAATATAATGACACGAAGCAAGATCCCACAAAGGTGTTGTTGTTGTTTTTCCCCCCATCAGGTCAGAGATGAAAATGAGTCTGTCTCCCCAATTTTGATGTTGTCATTTTGAGTAAGATCTTATTTCTTTTTTTACTGGGATGCCAGTGCCAGGGGTCATCCGCCCTTCACCCCGACAAAGGCTTCATGAGGCTTCGCAGCCTCTGACATTACCACTGCCTCTCATCTTCCATGAATATTATCCTCCAGCATAGCAACAGCACATTCTCATTCTATTCCCTTTCCCTTCCTTCAAGGCCCTCACAAAGTCAACCCCAATTTATTCGCCAGGGATGGACTCATCATCACTCTGGCCAGCCTCTCTCCACGCTGCCCTGTGCATGGGGATAACAGCCCCGCTGCTCATTCGCATGCAGCTGTTCCCGCTCTATTTCATACATCTTGACTGGGAGTCACACTGATCTCTGGTCAGACAGACTAAATTAAAATCCGCAGCTGCATTCAGATGAATGGGCAATCAATTATTTAGAAGACACAAAAGTGCTAAATGCCTGTGGTTCAATAGAACACCACCATCACTTCTGTACCATTTTACATATGGTGTCACCGATATCCCACAAGACAACCTGCATCAGGAAACTTCCACTTTTAAACCAGTTTCATCTAAAGTTAGTTTACTAACTTCTATTTACACGGCAATTACGCGAATGGCACACTTCTCCTGCACATGTGCAAGTAGATGGACACTAAGAACAATGT
Source organism: Blennius ocellaris (assembly GCF_963422515.1). NCBI lineage: Eukaryota > Metazoa > Chordata > Actinopteri > Blenniiformes > Blenniidae > Blennius > Blennius ocellaris. The sequence goes on along the minus strand of NC_137651.1, from coordinate 26,075,027 downwards.
TTTCCTCCTGAGTGTCATGACTCTCAGTCCATATTCTCCTGGGACCAGATATTTTTATAGTTGAGAGTCACCATAATAACAATCCAACTTCATCGTCTGTCCATATGTATGTCTGTGTACTCACCATTGTTATCATTCATAAGTGTATTGTTTTCACCTGAAATGTTGTGCATGCAAACAGGGCTTAAAATGGACTTTTGGAACATGGCTTGAGACTTTTAATGATACCAGTCTTCGTATTATGCTCTGCAACTGTTTGACCTGTTACAGCTTAATATGCTTTAGATGCATTTAGATACATTGCACAAAAGTGTACATTTTGCATTTTCACTTGAGAAACATGACACTTCGAGGCAGATTTTATTATTATTACACTTCAAAAGATGGTGGTATTAATGGAGTATGAGTATTTGGACACTAACCTGCTATAAATGAAGCCTTGCCAGGTTCAGGGGGAGATTTAAACCGCTGCCAAATACAGCATTAATGTGTTAATTGTGGAAAAACATAGTGATGGAAAGTAGTGATGATCGAATTTGAACGAACCGTTCAGTCACTTTACTGAACTGTGACTCACAAGTTTTCACGTTCATTAACTCGTTCACTGAGTCATTCTTGCTACAGCCTCCAGCTGCAGAGAGGAAAATATAAGTGTCGCTGTTCTGCAGCTTGTCTCCATCCAACTCCATTACTCACTTTAGTCGCCCTGTGAGAAAAGCAGCTGTAATGCTAAAAGAGCTGCTAAAAGCAGCATGTAGCTGTGCCGCTAACGCTAGCTGCTAAGCACAGCAGCTTCCGGCCTTACAGTCACATGAGGCTTTCAGCAGCTGGAGTCAGCTCGTAGGTGTAGTTCAGCACGAATGACCAACTCACCTCGCTTCAATCGTTCAGCTCACATGACCGACTCATCTCCCTTCAATGGTTCAGCTCACATGCCCGAGTCACCTCGAAACTCAAAAGAGTCGTTCACTGAATCGGTCAGTAGCACTTCCGCTGTGTCGTTCACCTCGTGAGCGGTGAGTGGTGAGCCCTCCGCCCCTCCCTCACCTGAAAATCTGCAGCGGCGCTCCGCTCAGAAAGTTTCTGAGTGACGGCGGAGAAAAAAAAACACACATTGTTTGTTTCACAAAGTGTTAAAAGTGGCTGGACCAGGGTTAGACTTGCTCACCATAAATTCCTCATTTTATTGTATGCAATAAAACTCGAACACAATTCCTTATTTGGTGATGAAGCTCACCGGTAAGAGAACAATTTGCTTTGTAACAAGACCTACCTCAAACAGCCCCCCCCCCTCAAACAGCCCCCCTCCGAGTGAAACCCACTGGGAGGAGGAGACTTGGAGGAGAGAGAATATTAGCAGCTTGCAGGACGGAAGGCTCTCTCTCTCTCTCTCTCTCTCTCTCTCTCTCTCTCTCTCTCTGGCTCGCGTGTGGTTCAGAAGCAGGATCCATCCGTGGTGAACTGCTCCGGGAACCCGGGAATATTCCTGTAAGGCGGGTATTTCTTCTATCTTATGTAATAAACTCCTGTGTTAATCCATTCTCAAGGTTTGTAGGTCTTTAACTCACTGTTCATTCCTTTCTCCTTACACGGGGAGCTAAGCTGCCCCTTCCCAGAGATGGGGTCTCTAAAACAAGACGGACAAAAGCTTGTAGAGATAAGTACATGAATAATACATGGATAAATACACAATAAACAATGTTAAAATACCACTGTAGTGTGTATTGTGTTACATTTAATATTGTCCCCTATACTTAATTCTGCCCTATCAACGTCACATTATTTATTGATACTAGTAAAAAAAGAAAATCAGAATGTTGGAAGGGAAAAAAAAGGATAAAATCATATGTATATATTAATATATATATACGGTATATCTGCCATTCTGGATGCCAGGCATTTATTCAGTTTAATCATTTATCTAATGTATTTTCTGATTCAACTAAACCTCAGAAACAACACACATTATCTAGAATAAGGAGACCAGTACCACTAAAAACTAATGTGTACTTATTGTTTATTTTCCTCAGAAGTGTTTCAGCATTTAACTATGAATACATGATTCTCCCCCGTGGTTCATGTCGCAGTTCAGCTCAGCCTCCAGGTCCTGGAGCGGGTGGAAATAGTGCGAATGCGCAACTGAATCAAATGACTCAGACAACCGATTCACTTGGATGAACGACTCAAAGCAACTGAATCAAATGACTCAAACAACCGATTCACTTGGATGAACGACTCAAAAACCCGTGAGTCTGTTCAAGGAGTCGGGTTTCTCATCACTAATGGAAACCATTAGATTAAACAAGAATATTGATAAATCCTTTTTACATGCTCTATACCAGGGCGCGGCAACCTTTAATGCTCAAAGAGCTATTTGATCCCGTTTACCACTGAACACAACACCCAAAGAGCCACACACATTTTATTTTGACACTCCCACTGGCAGACCATGCCAGAACACAACACACAAAACCTTCTGCACTGCTGGTTGCCAACTTACAATTAATAAACTAAACTACATGAACTAAGCAACAAAAACACAACACAGCACAATCATTACCAACACTATAAATCTAGTATAACCCCCAATAATTAAATTTAAAACACGACAAACAGAAACTCCCATAATGCATTGCAGCTATCAGCTCCTTTATTGCTACACATTATTAAAATGGAAGATATATGTGGGAGATCTGGGATTTTTAGAACCATGAGTGTGAGTGGTGTGGCTTTCAATCTCATTTAGTTGTTGTATAATTCACTATTATTTGCCGTCACTCTCTACAAGACCACAATGAGCCCTCCTGGAATTGTCGGCGCTCCACAGCGCAGCAGTTTTACTGTGAAAGGTACAGGAAGCTCCCAGCTTCAGATACCAGTTGAGCCGCTGTCATGACCTGCAGCCGCAATTCTACGTTCTCCATGCCATTATTGTTGCGTAATGATGTTACATCGCTGTGTCATTCACGACCCGCCTACATTTTATCCCAATCTTTGTAGCGGGACTGCACTCTGGGTGCTTTGCCTCCTTACGTCCCTCCGGGATGAACTGCAGTGGGACAGAGGCTCAAGGAGCCGCAGTGGAGGGACGAAAGAGCCGCATGCGGCTCCAGAGCCGCGGGTTGCTGACCCCTGATCTATACACATCTCAAAAACCATCAAATTAATAAATTACTTTCTACCAAAATCCATGTAGCTACTTCATGTAACTTCACGCCTACAAACTAACAAGTGAAACCAGAGACTCATCAGAATATGAGATTTTAAATTTTATATTATTTTCAAGCAAAAGCATAACACACTGGCTTGTTTTCATGTGGTTTAAGGGTTCAACACCCCAATGTAGCCATGCTGATAGTACAGTCTTAATGTGAAACTTTAATATGTAACGCAAAGGAAAACCCCTTCATTCTTATTGGTAAAGTGTCAAATCTGAGAGTTAAGTGAGCCTAAGTAAATCATAACTGTCTGCGTGGCTACATACTGCTTTATCCCAATCTGCTGTCTCCAATTGATAAAAGTGTGTCTGAAGCAATCAATCCCAATTCCAATCAGCAATTTTCTGCTGCAGCGGGCATTCCACACAGAATACAATAACCAGTTTTTTGTTTTTTTTTTAAAAAGATGTGAATAAAATCAGATGTGAACAAGTGGAGCAATAATAAAATACCACAGCTTTTCTGCTTATGACTATACAGAGTGACAACAAAGAAACCAGAGGGCTGAGACCTTCTCATTCTGCTGCATTTTCAAGGAAGCTGTTTTTTTACCTCCTGAATAAATGAACACACGCAAGGACAAGGACACAATGCCTTGATCTGGATACTTATTATTTGCAGTCTCACCTGGTTTATGAATTTCTAATCTCTCTATGATCAGCAGGATCATTAGAGAGTGTCAAACTAATTATTTTTTTTAAATATAATTCTGTGGTAACATAGTTTGGATAGATTAAATGTGAGCCAGCAGCTGCTGTTTTGGGATTTCGCTCACTGGTTTTTGTGAAAAAGCAGGAAGAAAAAACTCTGGGCTCTTATTCTAGATTTTGCTGTCATCCGGATCATGCCTGGCCTGTGCATATTCCTTGAGTTTAATGTCTTTCAAGAACAATTCTGGGCCAACAGCTGAAACCCCGCTGATTCAGAGTCACCCGAGCTGCACAAATGGTGCACAGCCTCATTTTCTGTGTTCCCTCTTCTTCCAGGAACTGAATTCTTATCACGATTATTTCTCTGAGCAGTAACTGGACCTTCTCCCCCAACAGGAATTAGATGACAAAATGAACATCTGACATCCAGACTGACACAGAATGAATGAGCGTGAATAAAGCCTGTAAAATGTAAGCAGCTGTTGATGCGGGTGGATCCATTTCGGAGGAGTGGTTCACACTGTCCACGATGCAGTTGTCTCCAGGTGATGGAGAGCATGTCTGCGGCCATGCGTGCTGTTGAGTGCTCCAGATCACTCGCTGCAGGCGTGACCTTCCCTCTCTCGCTGCTTAACCTAATCAATTATGGTTCAGAACAGAAGCCAAGAGAGAGGGGAGACAGAAAGCCCACGACCTTGTCAGAGCCCTGAGGAGACTGTGAATAATTCCTTTTGAGTCCCATAAAGAAGGTTTCCGTGGCAGGAGGGGAAGAGCAAAGGTACCGTGTTGAACAAAGACGATGGAAGCAGAAAAATAAATAACATGTGAGATACAAAAGGGAAGATCAGGTGCGGCTTGATAATAGGAGGGAAATACAAACCTCTGGCAATTCAATTTGAGACCTGTTGTGTCAGGCGCTGGAATACATCTCAATGATTTCTAGCTTACTGCCAACCTCTGCCTGCATAAAGAGCATAACAATGAAAGCTCAAAATATCTCAAAAGCTGTTACACCATTATAGCACAAATAATATTATATCAAATAATAGAATGAGCTTTCATTTCATGGCATTGTTGTGTTTTCTGCATTTTCATAACCAGGGTACAATATTGCTCTGTGTCTGTGTGTGTGTGTGTGTGTGTGTGTGTGTGTGTGTGTGTGTGTGTGTGTGTGTGTGTGTGTGTGTGTGTGTGTGTGTGTGTGTGTGTGTGTGTGTGTGTGTGTGTGTGTGTGTGTGTGTGTGTGTGTTTTATAACATTATAGTTTGCATGTATCCCACTAAGATGTTAAAAGGGTCATATTATACAGCTTTTCAACATTTCCACATGGTCTCATTGGCTCAAAAACATTGTATTTCAAGTTTATTGCACCATATTTCAATATTGGATCATAGGAGCTGCATTCAGAATCGTCTGTGTCTGTGTGAGTTGGACTGGCTTCACCCACACATAACCATCTTGGGAAGAGGAGGAAGTATTCTGCACTGTCCGTTATGTACTACAATCAACAGGTGAAGACGATCACACACTCGGGTTGAAGTGAAACACATCAGGGCAGGGAACAGCAATCATGAGGTGGGGAAGTCAAGGAGGCTCTAAATGTCCTCACCACTGGCAAATGAAAATAATTCATGAGAGGTAGAATTGTATTTATAGACCAGGCAGAGGGGCGTGCCCCATCCCCTCTCAGTAAATGGCATAAGTAATTCTTGTGACATGATGTGAAGGGATGAGAGGTAATGCAATGTGATGTGACAACATTTGAATCCCTCCTCTAATTAGCCTTTAATTCACCCACATTCAAAGCATCCCTGTCTAATTCGTGATGAGAAAAGGCCCTGAGCTGTGCCAGACATCTGGACACTGAGCACTCACTGACTCCTTTATGCATTTGCATGTGTTAAAGAAACACAGCTAACACCTATTTCGTTTGGGTGGCTGTGCTTCACACATAAATCGTTTTGACGCTCAAAACCGCATAAACACCCGTGAGCAGACTATTGTCTCTATTTATCAATACAGCGAGATGTGAATGTTGGTACAGCTTGAAGCTGTGTGACCGAGGGTCTCCTGTCGTTTGCCTGTAGAGGCCTGAAAGTCACCCTGGATCTCCACAGGGGTGCAGGAGCTCAAAACGTTGCCCCCACAGACAAGTGGAGTAATTACAATAAATAATCCGCAGTGATTTCAGTGTGTAATGTGAAGGCTCGCATGGAGATATTTCTCTGATCAGAAAAGAACATTTTCAATCACAATGAACATGAATCCACCCCCCCCCCCCCCTTTTTTTTTTTTTGTTGTTGCTGGTTTTAGACTTTTCTATGTGGTGCTTACATGTTCGTCATTTCTCTTTTTTTTTCTAGATTCCTTGCAATCCCAAGAGTGTCTGGTTGCAGAACCTCAACTCTCAGGCATCTCCACTGTAAGACAGAAAGTGCTGATTCAAAATAAAATGTGACAATGAAATGCTCGTGGGAAAGTAAGAATGCGTTAATTAGTGAACAATGCAACATTAAAAACTACTTTCTTGAATGTAGTACAGTATAGTTTTTGCCTTTTTATCCATATCGCATATGTAGCCAAAAATGCCAATAATGCCCACAAATGATTGTTTTACTATTTCTGAATGTATAATATACGATCATTTATGGCCACAAATGATCATATAATATACAATTGTTATGACTGTGGTCATATTTGTGTGTGTATCGGCTGGGGTGTAACAACAACCAGTAATAGTATCTTCCATGCAGTATTTTTGATATGAGAAAAATGCAGCACAGCTCGTGACTTGAACAGCTTATGATTATGATGCTAATAATTATGTACCATCAAACTTTAGATGTACATCTTTTCAAAACACACGCTATTACTGTGTATTAAACCAACTATAACCAAACTGCTTCTTCAATTGTTGAAACTATACTGAAGTAGTAAACAAAATGCATTCATGAACAACAACAACCTAATCCGAATTCAGTTTTTTCACATTTAAACCGGCCAGAAAAGAAAATCAACTCATTCATCCAGACAGGTTTTTATAAATATGCAAGCACATTTTCTGCTTCTGCTGGTTTCACACTGAGCAAGTGCCGCACTCAGATACATCTGGAAGTTGCCCAGCAAGGCCACAGACTGTGCTGAGATTAGCTTTCAGAGCTCGGGGGAGCCATTTCAGTGGACCGAGTGCTTTGTGTTGCGGGAATATGCTTGAAGATTTCAACCTGCAACCTTTAGAATTAATGTTTAGCCAACAACACCCACGTTAAACATAATTATCTATAATGACTGCAGTGCACTCTTCAAGATTTCTGCATGCCTTTATTATGACACTTTAAAAAGCCTGGGCAGAATTATACGAGTTTGTGTTTTATACAGCAGTTATTCATGTGAAATTGTTTTTGTTCAGAGGTTGGGCAGTAATGCAACTTAGAGCAATTCCAACAGCTTGTCTCTGCATGAGTTCTTGTATTTAGAGGAGCATATTACCTCTCGCTACTGTATTATGGCCTTGGGAGACCATTATTTTACACCTCCACTTTCGATGGCTTTCACTTTGCCTATACTGTACAGAATCGTGTATTGATGCTTCATATAAAATCTGTTTATACATGCAGAAATCAAAAGATTTGAGTGCTGTCACTGTACAGTTTATATTTGCTGCATGTTCATTTTTTGTTGGTAGTCTGCAGTTCAGTCAGCCACAGGCGAAGTGTGACCTGATCCAAACTTTGGGAGTCTGAGGTGATTAAGTATGCATGCTCTCCTTACCACCCTGACCCAAAGAGCTGCAAACCACTGAGAGAATTTCATTAACAGAGGTTTCACAGGAGATGATTGAAAGCTGCTATCATCTGCTTTTCCCCACAATTTTTCAGATAGTCAAGAATAAAGGCCAGTTCACGCAAAAGAATACACCAGATCAAATGATATGAGCACCGTTGGTCAAAATTTACAAGCCAACAGAGACTCGTGTTATGTTGGTTGCTGTTTAATGGTCCTGCTGTTTAAGTCCCACCTCAATCAAACACGAAGTTAGTCTTCCTGACTGCAATATGACAAATATTTAACCATGTATATCATGTACCCAAACTACTTGTGATGCATATAATGAACATTAGCTTGCTTTCATGAAAGCTCTTTGAAGAAGAACTTTATTTCCTACATAAGAAGTTATTATGCAGCTCAGCCTAAAGTGCTTCACAATTTATGGAGGAAAAAATATCTGCTCAATCTAAAAAGAAAGAAAGCTTTAAAAGTAAACCAAGACACATTTTCTAAAAACAGACATAAGGATATATTGATCATGTGCAAAATATACAGTATCATCATTTTACTAATCTTCAACGTGAATGTTAAATAACTGAGACACATATGATTCCAAAGGAATTAAAGTATGTCGTTTTGTTTGGCAGGACCTGGCAGTGCCAAACTTATTCTTGTTCTCATGGAGTATGAATCAACCTTAAGTGAACAAATACGTAGACAAGACAGAGACTTTGAAATAAAACCGGAAAAGACAAACAAAAAGTAAGGAGGACCTTCACACTTCTTTAACATTCTTTAAGATTAAGATATAGTTCACTTTATTCACGTGTAGGCCTTTATTGTCTTGATGTCTGTTGAGCCAGTTAAGACCACATTCACACAGAGATGGGTATTTACAAAATTGGTAATATATCAAAGCGTTTGGGCCTCACATTTACACATAAACACAACTATGAGTCTCCAGAAGCATTGCCCCCTACAGGTTTGGCATGCTTATAGTAGCTGTGAACCAGGTTTTTATGCAGATCTGTGAAAATGAAGATTTGTTTTATTATTTGTTATTTGTTTTCTTGAAAAAAGTAGACTGGGAAATATCCAGTTTTGTAAATACCCGGCTCTGTGTAAATGGGCCCTCTGACCAACAAGACGAGATTTATTAACAATTGTTGCAAGGAGGGAAATCCTGATGCATGCCCTTTTGCTACCTGGTTAAGCAGGAAAACCTGCTGCTTGTATAACAGTAATTGATGACATGACTTAACATATTTGTTTAGTCATCAGAGCTATGAGAATTTCAAAATCTGGAAATCTAACCATGAAGTGCATTAGAATAAGACAATAATCACTAACACGGCTCTGCTTGGCCCATGAACGACCTTCTATTTAAACGTCAGACTTGAAGCATCCTCCAATGTGAAGACGATGCACATATGGTGAACTGAATGCACTGTCTGCAGTTGGTTCACCTGCACTTTCCAGCATGGCCTCCACACTGATTCCAGCGGCAGCCAATGGTAGCTTGTTTGTTTCTTACACATCAATCATAGTCACCTCCTAATGACTTATTCATTAACTTCTCCAAAACACACATCTTGATGATGAGACTGCAAGGAGCATGTTTCAGGACACGCAGTTGCAGACTCTGCAGTCAGCATTCTCTGGAATTAAAGCCACTATTAATCAATTTTAGCCAAGCTGGAACAGATCCCAGATGCATGATCCTGAGAGCAAAAGACAGAGAAAAGTGCTGCGTGTGAGCATGTGCTTGAAGTGGGAGTGCATGAGGAGAAACAAACAGGGTGGATGAGTAACAGACTCAAATACTAATGGTGCCTCGTAATCCCCAAATAACCCGTATTAACAGTGGAAAGATCAATAAATACTGTAATACAATCCAATTTGGCTCCATGTTTAGCTGAAAGATACCCTGATGGGAGCACTCATTCATATCTAAAATATTTATTTTCACGCTGATGACCTGAAGCTTTGGCGACACGCCTAAAGTATTGTGTCATTGGCACCATAAGAAACATCGCGCTTTGCATTTTCTTCTCTGGAAAGAGAGCATTACTGCGATCGAGGAAGGATTCAAAGTGTAGCTTTAGGGTATCGAGAGCATTTCCTGAGCTTGCTGCAGGGAAAGGACAGCAACATGTGTCCAGCTGTCATCCACAGCTGCCGGTCTTTGAAGTGACGCCCTGGGTGGGTTGCATTTTGCAACACAACTCCTGAGGTGGTCCCACTATTTAGGCTTTGACATTGCTGCGTTCTGGTGAAAGTAAGTATGTCCTTGCATTGAGCAGCTGTTTTTTTGTTTTGTTTTTGCGTGCACCTAATGGAAACAAAATGCGTAATGGTTTTAGTAGTCTTTTGATGTAATCCATGTAATTTATTGGAAAATTGTATGTAGCTTCTGCAGAACAAAACAGATGCATTCAGGGGCCGTCCACATGAGCACGTCCGTTCACATAAACAAGCTGTTTTTGGCCTATCATCTACACGAGGCAGTTTTAGAAGAACACATTTTGATAGTATTACGGTTTATTCATATATTTTATGACTAGAAAAAAAACATTCCTCCAAGGGGGGGGGGGGGGGGGCTAGCGCCCTCTATTGACCAGCCACCACTGCTTAGATATAATCAAAACGATCTCACTATAGCAACACTTTCTGAACTGTAGAGCTACTAAGACTCCAGTTACACCTGTTGCGTTTTTATTACTCAGTATTATTTCCACATTTATATCCAGGTGTCCCACCTCTACTTGGAATGCAGACGAGCTCACAATAAGTGTTTTATATCTTATGATATAGTGAGGACAGTGTTCAGTCGTTATATTATGAATTGTAAAAGTTCCAGAATGTTCATGTAATTTTCAAGGCCAGTAATATATATTTAAATCATTATGGCTTTTATTTTTTTTATTCATTATATAAAATAGATTTTTCACCAAAAACAACTGGTGTTGTAATTAGAAAGTACACACTCCCTGCCCCTTGAAACATTTATGAAAGATTTTTCTTTAATTTTTAAAAGTGACATGAGCTATTTAATCTTTAAGGTTTGTGGGTGAAAATTTGGAGAAAATACTTGCTATAAGGGAATTCTTGTTGTTTTTGTTAATGAGTCCATGACCAAGTTGCAGAAAATGAAGAGGGAGAGTATTAAAAAGTCACCCAAGGTCATGGTTGAACTTTCCCCTGTCCGGGCTGAATTAAAAAGTCTATTCCCTTTCCAGCGTAGCTTTGTAAACTGGATAATGTAGTAACATCCCCTTCAAGGTGTCATTGCTAAGGGAAATAACATTTGGACACTTCCCTGCTCCAGATCATTTACCTTATGCGTTTCATGCCAATATTGGAAATATGTAGTCGAAACTTGAAAAGGTGTGTGGTATAGAGTAGCTACTTCCTATTTATACTGTCTTTTAAAGAAACTTTGTGTACCTGGCTCATTAATAAACTCCTTACATTGTGTATATTTTAAATCAGGCAAACTGCACTGACTCTGGGGAGTTCATTTGGGTAATACACCGCCATGTGGTGAGAGTTATGCAACCCAGTGTGTCTTCAGTGCGGGTTGGACTGGTCAGTAGCAAACAGTGCAGTATTGCTCCAGGGTTATCTCAGCAGAACCTCCCCACAGTAAGTGTCCCACCTGGGTGAGCTGTGGTTCTGTTGGTAGAACACGTTGTCTTTTAGTTCCAAGGTTGGTGGTTCGATCCCATCTCCCGCTGCCTGTGTCTCAGTATGTCCTTGGGCGGGATGCTGAGCCCCCACGTTTCTCCCAGTAGTGTGTGAGCATTTTTGTTTTGTGACCCTCACTATTTTTGTGTGTGCATGCATGTTATAGATCATTAAACTGAAGTTGAGACTGAGAACGCTTTAAAAATAATAGCTAAGTAAACAAAAAATATTTGCCTTTTTTATGTGCTTCTGTTTAGAGATTTTCACCCGCTTCAATGCTTATTAATCCTATTCAATACATGAAGCATGTCAGAAAAAAAAGACTATTTTTTCTTATCTTTGTCAATTTGTTTTGGTTCAGTGTATTAGGATGGCAAATATTTGGTTATTTTATCAAATACTATGCTGTTAAGTAGAATGCATATCTACTACGGTCTCTATCTATCAATCTATCCATCTTCTGTGCTGCTTTCTCCAATTTGGAGTCACAGAGGCTGATGCCAATCCCAGCTAACTGTAGGTGAAGGCAGGGTACACCTGGAAAGGTCACCAGTCCATCCAGTCCTGAGTGCCCCAACGGAAGGGTGATGGAAAAGTGTCAACCTTTGGCGTGGTTATTTCCATGAAATCCCAAATTCTTGCGGTGGAAACCCAAACCGTATCGGACCATATCGCTCCATTCCTGCACTTTTTATGCGGTAGAAACGGGACTTTGAAGATCTTGTTAGTGTATATGATTCATGGAGAAAAAAATAACACAGTGATGTATTCCTGTCTGTGCTTGATTTCTCAGGTGTGATATGGAAGAGATTCACAGGTGGAGCGAGGAGTCTCCTTCTCATTTGAGAGGCTCTTGGCCATGCAGTGACACATGGCTAATCCAACAAGGAATCAATCATTACATAGTTATTGAGGTAATAGGTGAGCAAATATGTTTCCTGGAGGCTGTCCTTATTATTCCAGGGCTAGCGGGCCCCCAGGAGACCGCCGAGCCAGATGGAATAGAGGTGTTGTCACTACTGAGTGAACAGGTAATGAATTACTCCAGGACAAATGGGCCGCCACATGGGAGATGAGGAATCCTCCCACAAATAGAGACAGCAGATGAATGGCAGCAACCACCAAAGCTCTTTCCCTCAACTTCACACTTGTGCAGATTTGTTTCCCCCCCCCACTCAAACTGACGAGAGTGCAGGGGTGAAACTTTAGAAGAATGGACAAATCAAGCAGAGCCCTTCAAGTTGAAAAACAAATCACCTCAGACTTTTTTTTCCACATCCCAACTATTGGGATTGTGACACAGCTTTTTTGGGGGGAATCGCATGAAATTACATGATACATGACAGTAAATCTTTCCAATTATAGAGTCCAGGCCTCTTCTTTCCCAGCTCCCGTTCTTGAAACCAGCTGATTTGTTATGACATTAGAGCAATGGTATTTCTCTAGTAACAGTCATTGCTAAGGGATATGATTACGCTGTGGTAATTATGATTGTTATTTCCAATCACAGCTGAATGGAGTCGGAGTGCGTTATTTCAGCAGTGCAGACAGCACCAGAGTGACTATCTGCACTAGATGATTCTGATGGGGGCGATTTGAGATACAAGCGTTCTGCTGGCACAAGCACTGACAAATGCTTTCTGTATTTCTGCAGGGAGACAGCAGACAATCTCTCTCTGCAGGTGGATCTACTGGTCGCTGAGGCAGCTGTATGACTTTAACAGCACTTAAATGAGGCGGGAGCAGCTGGGACACAAAGACTGTGTTGTGATCTTATAATGAAAAGAAACACAAAACTGAAGGCTGGATTCTTGTTAGAAATTTATGGCATGACATATTTTCTGACAATGAAATGTTTACATATATATATATAATCACGAGCCCCTCATTGCAATCAGGGGTTTATATCAAAGAATATTACTGGAAAAATGTACAAAATGTAATAGTAACAGCTTTTGCATGATCACATTTCCACCACTGATTTTTATGACACCTCGGTTTAATGCTTCGGGTGAAAATAATATTCATTGGTATGTGTTAGTTTTAATTAATCTACATCACAAAGTCATTGGTCACAAAATGTATCTCACTGCTATTTCTGCCGAGGTTCATTCTCCATCGAATGTCAACTGTCATCAGATCAACATACACAGCAGCCAACTGTGTGTTGTGATATTTTTTTTTTCTCTCCTAAGTGACAACAGCTGCCTGCTTGCTACTGGAAATGACAGTAGGAGAGCAGGAGTGAAGTAAAACAGCAAAGTTATGGACCTGACAGCTACGCAATGAGCAGAAAGAGCTCCATGGCACTCTGAGGGAAGCGACTCTCTGTGTCGCCCAGCTCACATCACGCACAGTCACACATTTGATTTATCACCATTGTAATTGATCATATAAGCTTTGCGTGATGTCTGTCATCCAGTCATATCACTCAATGATAACAATTAGTTTATGATAGCGCATGTTTAAAACATCATTTGATACCACTCCTGGATTAATGAAAGCATATATTGTTAAACATTTACATTAGGATGTATAATCAAGTTAGATTTTGTAGTATTTTTCAAAAAGGTGCTTTAGACTCTTTATAGTGTTGCATGTAAGTTTATTGAAGGACAACAACTTGAAAATATACTCATTAATATTCTTTGTGGCTTTTTTCTTGTATCTGTACCTGGACAGTAGATCATTTCTCCTTTGAATTTTTTGTTTTGTTGCAGCTTCCCTACAGATTTGCAACTGATTTCTTTAATCTGAACAGCTCTGTAGTCTAATATGCACAGTAACATCCTGTTGAATATACATCCAGTTTATCACAAATAGCAGAGGGATTATGAGGTAAATGTAAGGTCATTACAGGAGACGGGTCTATATGTTTGTGCATAGAATATAATCCTGTGAATACCAAATGGCTAAAGGAGGATTTGAGGTTAGTGCAGTAGAAATCTGCTCTGCAATGAATGACGGTTCAGGTAAAAGTGATGGAAAGCACAAATGCTCCTGAACATTAAAAGTTAATTACATGCATTTTATCTTTTAGATTTTTCTTTCCACACTTTTTTGTTGTTTTTCACCTCCTAACTTGAGCCAGTGGTTCCCAACCAGCAGTCCAGAACCTTCTTTTGAGGACATCATAGACCACAGAGAGGGCCTGAGGCTTCACCTGCTTCTGCTGTCAAAATAGCATTTGTAGAAAATCCAAGGAAAACAATATGACACTTTCTACAATCCACAGTAGACCCAGAAAAATGCTGAATGTTTATATTTCAATGGATTCTCTTTTTATACGCTTTGGTGCCAAAACAGGTCAAAGTATTAGACTTTTTTTTTCCCTTACTATAGAGCAAAGGGGTGCTATTAATTTCCTTCATGAAAAACTCACCAATGTGCAAAGCTGAGCTATAAATTCTACTTAATTTTACTCGGTGTGATTATATATCTTATGAAAGGCAGCATGGTATAAAGTTTGGATAGGATCCAGTGCAGATTCTCTCACATGCTTTAATTTCTGTTGCATGTTTTCTCTCAATGGTTCAAACTATGACCATTCAACTAAGTAAAGACACAGAACTAGCATGAAATAGGATAAAAAAAAATAAAAAAAACCCAAAAGACTAAATCGTCCCTCTGATACAGGTGTGTCACATATAAGGCCAGTGGGCCAAAGCCGGCCCACAAGTGTCTCCAGTCTAGCCCGATAAAACACCAAGAAAATTGTAAATTATTTGTAAGATTTTTTTGTTATTGGGTTTTTTATTCAAAGAAATGTCTTACGAGTGGCGGACAAAACACAACACTGAGGCCCTGTTTACACGACAACGTTTCACTTGACAAAACCTAATCCGTTAAAAAAAAGGAGTGTGTTTACACTGCAGCAGCGGACACAGGGACAATGATGTAGTTAGTATGCCGGGTCATGGGAGGGTACTGTTGCTTGATTTTGTAATGACACCACACAGACATGTGTGCAGAGAAGAATATGCTATAAACATGAAGAAAATGGAGAGCACCCGACACCCGCATGGACTGATGAAGCATCGGATGCTATCAGGGGTGAGTCTCAACTATAAAACTACTGATATGGACGCTATAACTAGACTACTGGCCATGAGTCATACCATTGCGGGTCGCCATGTTTGTTTACAAGGGATGGAAGGGGAAGGGAGGGGGAGAGTTTCGCACGCACAGTAACAGGTGAAATAGCCTCCAGCAATCTTTGCAGGAGGGACGAGCGGCCGTGAAAGAAACTTTCCACCTTGGGAGCCGGATTAAAAACTTTGCAGATACAGCGCATCCGCACACTGGCGCCGTGAAAACGAACCCCCAAAAGTGATGAAAATTTTGCAGACAGACTCGTCATTGCTGAGGTAGCAGCATGAAAGTTCGCTCCCTCGTTGCAATCCAAGCCAGGTTGTCAAGGGGGCTTTGTCTAAACATGTATAATGCAACAACTATAAGGACAGGTTTTTTGTTTTTTTAAATTTCACTGTGTTTTGCATCAGAAGGTTTCACTCAAATTGGCTTCATGTTGAGATTGTTTTAATTTTCAGTAGTAATTCTTTGGTTTTGTGAAATATAGACATTTTCATCATGCGCAACAACAAATAAAATCTTTACATTTTAAATGTATAGGTTATTAAGGCAATATTATACCAATGAAACTGGGCTGTACGTGGCCCCAGAACTAAAACGTGTTTGACACCCCTGCTCTAATACAACCAAAACTTGAAGTGAATAAGAATCGTAGCTACATAGCCGCACGCAAAATTGATAGCAACCTTTTCATAGTGCAGCTTTGTAGATGCAGTCGGACGTGCAGTGCCCGTGTTGATACTGATGAAGTGAATTTTGGAAACGGAGAAGTTCTTGTGTGTGTTATTGCTATATTTATTACATTGTCACTTGGTCTGCTCTGTTTCCCTCTGGCAGTAAACCTGGGTGGGTTGTCAAAGCAACTGGCTGCACCTGACAGGTAGGAGCAGCAAAAGGTGCAAATGGTCTCCTCATCCAGGGCCATTTTTATTTCTCTTTCTCACTCAACATTTCCCACTGTTCTGTACAAACCTGCTCTTTTCTTGGCGCTATATACAAAATTCCTCCACACACATAAATCTTATATATACATTCGACTGCCCACAATCTTCACACATTTTTTTTTTTTTTTCGGTATTTGAATAAATTGATTCGTCCCTGTGTGTTGGAACACTCTTGTTCCAAGCAATTTGTAACACAACCGTGATCGAGCAGTCACTTTCACATTCAGTTTACCTTCAGCATTCACACTCATTAATATTTATTCATCACCTGTATCAAAACATTTTTTGGGGCCCGCATGCTTGCAAATTGCACTCTAACTCTGTGAGTATAGTGGAGAAGTATAATTGGCTCCTTCCTTTTCGTGCAATGTGCACTGAAGACTTGGATAGTTCTCAGGTTGGATATTCCTTCCGTCTGCAACGACTCTGTGTCCATGGAAAAGGTGGAAAACGCAGCTTTTCTAAAACTCTGTGACTGTGCGTGTGCGCCTCAGCCGCAGTAAATAGTTATTCTGCACAGGTAGAAGGAAAACAACAGCAATGGCAATAGATTAAAGTGTGTTAAATGGGTCTTAGTGTTTTACATTGTATTGTGTTTAATCGTATCTGAAAAGTGCAACAGAAGTAAGATTTGCTTACTCACACAATACTTGTGATGTAGTAATCAGTGTATACCAGAACAAAAACAGGTTTCATGATAAAATGACAAAATGTATCAGAAATGGGCACATAGATGGAAATATTCAACTAGAAAAAAAACATCACTTCTGCCTTGATTTCAACACATCGTCATGTTTTCATGCAGAAAAAGACATGTAGGTTCAAACACGGCTGAATATATTTACATGCCAACACTTTGTCTTTTACAAACTTAAATCCCCATTCCATATTCATGTTGTACCTGTGTGTGATCATGTTTAAATAGCATAGGCTGACAGTGTCACACTGGTTGATTCGGTCACACTTGAGACAGGAACAAGGAAGTCTTGTGAAGCTGATGAAAAGTGGCAAACAGTCAAAACGGCGTTACAAAGCTGTCTGTCTGCAGCCTGCTGCTTCCTCCAATGATGAATGATTCAACCATCACTGTTTGTATGAAGAACACATAGTAATGATGATATAATAGAAAACAGGTCTTATTACGCTCATCTAAAAAGAAATATTGTATTTTGTAATGAAATTCAAAGTGGTCTGGAAAGTGGGTTTTTTTTCCTTTTCTTTTTTAGCTTTCAGTCACGTTTCACGGTTTTTATGAGCAGCTGGCATCAGCTGTGAACAGTCTCCTTGAACTGGTTTCACTTGTCCTCCATTTCCGGGCTGACAACCTCCAACCTTTACCGCTATTGATGCTGTGAACAGTTTTGGCCTGAAAGATCCCGACAGCATTTGTCAGAGGTTTTTAAGAGTCCGTGCTGTTTTTCTGTCCTCGGCCCCTGGCTGACCACCAATTTAGGGCTCCACATGTTGACACATGTGACAGTGTGCTCTGGTTATGGCTGCAGAAAAAAGAACCAAGAAAGTGCTGCTCCTTCTCAATATCCTGGATATTGACAGGAAAACTTTTATATTTTTTCCTTTAAAACATATTGTGTTCAGTCATTCAGGGACCCCTCAACTGCTTCTTCCTGATGACACCATGTCCTACACTTGTACATCTTGATTTGTCCCCTCCACAAGTTTAATATCTTTCATCCACCCAAAACTGTACTCTGATTTGTGCTCTTTTATTTCCCCTTTATTCCTTAAGTAGACTTCAAATATTTCATCCCTCAGTGTGACTTTATGCAGCCACTTGCATGCATAAACACTCCACCCAGCAGATGTTGCTGCTGCCAATAATGAAAAGAATCAGTCTACCAACCAAATTATAATTTACCACCTCTATCTAGTCAGCATCTGCTGAGCAATAAATATAAATTGCCTAAATTTGCTAGGCATGTTAATGTAACTCACCATCTGTACCAGTATACCTTTATGTTTTCCTGAAGTTTATGTGGCAGAAGACTGCAAACTGACAGATGCGCAACAACTTACAAACGGAAAATAAAGCACACCCTCACGTGCGCCGTACATTCGGATTCAAACACAGGAAGAAATGTCATTGTCTTGCATTTCAAAAGGAATTAGAAAGAAAAAAAAATCTATACCGATACTGGAAACATCATTAGACAACAGGAACATCTATCTTGTTGGAGTGGTGCAAACACACGTGCTGTCTTCATTGTGGGAAAGAAAAGTCTGCGCAGTAGACTGAGCAGTAGTGAAGTAGAAAGCGGTGTAGCACAACCCAACTCTCAGGGTGTGTAATGAAGATGAATTAAGACGTTTGCTTGGTGGATAGTGCTGTGCAAGCTCAAACGCCGAGGATAGCCGGCTCCTTAGTCCTTTTTCTCCCTGGGAAATTAGGATTCAGTCAGCTGCGACATCACATCCCCACCCCACGACCGCACACATACACGTCACGCGCTTGTGATGCTGGAAGTGAGAAAATGTTCATTCGCACACTGTCAGAAGAACAGACAAACCTGAGTGAAGGAATATTATGTAAAGAATGGGTTCTGTCAAGAGATGTGACAGGCTGCAGTCATGCTGTTGATTCCAACGAGACGTGGCAACTGCAGCTTTAAGCACTGATTAGAGAAGCAGGGAGTTTGTATTTACTTGCCTCTTAGTTAAAAAAAAAAATGCTGTGATATGTGATGAAAGCAGAAGGGTTTTTGTGGGTGGCGAGAGCAGGCTGGCTTCCAATCGGAAGGTTGTGGGTTCAAATCCCAGTCTTGCCCAAGGACAATTCCATGTGTTGAAGTGTCCTTGGGCAGGACATTGAACCCAAAATCGCTCCCATTGGAGGTGGAGTGCTTTGCTTGGCAGCTGTTGCCGTTGGAGTGTGAATGTGTGTGTGTGATGGGAGAATCTGACTAACAGTGTGAACCGCTTTGAAACTGCTGAAGCAATGAAAAAACATGAGAAGAAATCAGTTGAATTGTATTCATTACATCCAACTAGAATGTACCACTTTGTATAAACAGTTCAACACTGTAAAGGAAAGGAATACACACAATATATTTGGGGATGTCTAAAATGCCTACTAATTATCATTCTCGATCAGGAGTACTATCAAACTAGCCTCAAAGCCATGCTGCCAGAGTGGCTTTGTAAAAACGTGCATAATGCAACAGCGATCGGAGACATTTCTGGATAGCTGAATGTATTTTGCACCATAAGGTTTTGTTGAAATTGGTTTTATGTTGAAATTATAGTCATTTGCGCGAGTAATTGTTTGATTTTGTGAAGATATAGACAATATAAATCTAGATTTTCATTGCGGTTATTATAGCAGTATTTTACTAGTCTGGCCCATTCAAAAATCAAACTGGATTGGATGTGGCCCCTGAATTAAAAATGTGTTTGACACCCCTTATCTAAATTTGGACTGTTTTCTTTTTTTCTTTTTGACTAGTTGACTAGACATTTTCAATGAGGTGAAATAGAAATAAATTGCTAGAATTAAATTGAATTTAGAGTTAATCATGTATTTAACTCTCTGTTCCTGTGAGTGACAACTCCTTTTATTTAAGCCACTTTTCTGTTTAAGTAGCTTTAATCATGACACAGGGGTTGTTAATTGGTACCCACGCCTCCCACCCCCATCCAATAAAATAATCATGCAGAATAGGGTGGGGGCTGTAGACTGGCTGGTGGTGCAGTCTGTCTCTCATATCCCACCCAACAATTCTACAACTTGGAGAAAGTTTTTATGCTTTTATGCTGCACTACTATTGATTCTGGTCAAACATACACAATATAAGTCTGCCAGTTGGCCAGCTTTTGTGCCATTCTCACATCAAATTTAAATACTAGCTTGAGAACTTGAGAATTTGTGTCCCATGAATTCTTCTGATATCTCACAGATTGCACCTGCATATATTAGTTTGGAAAAAGTTCAGAAAGTTCTGCAGCGTACAGCTTGACATCTGTTGTCAGGCCCTAATTTCTAATCTTTTCTTGCTGCGCCACCTCTCTAATTATTTGTGACTGCTGTCTTGTTAGCACCAACAATATGTTGTCCCGCTGTCCTCCGTAACTGCAATTATATTTCAAATGAAAATTATATGTGTGCCGCTGTTTACAAGGCTGAGAGTCTACTAATCAGGAGGTGAAAGGACAGACAAAGCAGATCAGGATGAAATTGTTTCACATCGGCCTGGATACTTGGGCTAAGTGTTTGGCTTACTGCTTCTATGTTTGCAGTCTGGATAGGAACTATGCAGGTTCGAGAAAGTATATGTTTAGATAACAGTTACTGAAAATAAAAGGTAAAACTCATTTTGCATCTCTCAGTTAAACCAATTCTTAAATGTCCCATATTATGCAATATACGTATATTCTAATGGTTTTCTAACAGTAGTATGTATCCCGATAGCTTGTGTATGAGGCCCTAGAAGTCGAGAAAGTCTGTCATCTCCGATGACGTCCGAGTGAGCAGGTCTGCATGGAGGAGCTTGAAGGCTAAAAACTACATTTCACTCAGTTAATGTACCGAGTGACACAACAACATTTTCAAGTGAAAACAAAACTTCTGTTGCATTGTTGGTGTCCAATTTAGATGACAGTGGTCCTTGGTGCCAATGAAAATGGAACTAATTAACTAAAAACACCCTGTCTCTGTGGAAATGGGGGAAACAACTTTTATAAGACGCTGGCATGCGCACCATGGCCACAGTAGTCAATGGTCGATACTTGAGTTATTTTATCTGCTATTTACACAAAACTGAGTTTATTAAGATGCCTGTGAAAAAATTGGTGGCGTTAGATCAACTTCCTCACCCAATCTGCAGTGAATACACACTCTAAAATGTGCTGCTAATTCAATTACATTTACACACACTGCTCATCCACTGCATGATGCTGTGAAATCTGACTTTTGCCAGAAACGAAGATTATGTAAAGAATACATTCTTGCACATTTTACCAGGGTTTACCATCATTTACTGTCACTGTGTGTGTGTGTGCGTGTGTGTGTGAGAGAGAGAGAGAGAGAGAGAGAGAGAGAGAGAGAGAGAATCCAATCATCTGTTAAATGCCACAGCAGAGCAGTGAAGTGGTGCAATAGTCATGTGACAACATCAGGTGGTATAGATTTCTTTTTCTGAAGTAGTTTTTAAGTCCTATTAATTTGATAAAATACAAAATAAAATCTTTTGATAGTGGAAATGAGAATCTTTGACTTTCCTTTGGTCTGATGCTGTGTGATTTAAGAGGTCCGAAGCTTCTGTGGAACCATTTACATGACAATGTTACGACTAAAAATGCATTTTTTTTTGGTTTCAGAAAACTGTCTGAAAATTATGCCCATTTTTTCAGCAACATCAGAAACACTAAATGCAATGAAGTTAGCATGCCAGGGCATGAGTTGAAGCTGGTATATTATCGAAAACACAACATGGGAGCTGAAAACACTATGTTAGAAACATTAACAATGGTGAGTAAGTGAACATTCGTATGGAAAGACAACACCGTTAGATTGCTATTACAATTGACTCCCAATGATAATACTACCAAGTCTCAGGAGAATATGGACTGAGAGTCATGACACTCTGGAGACAAGCATTGTTCTTATTTTACATCTTCGAGCACGTGTGTAAAAAAACGGTGAACGACGGCCACGTTGCATATTCGTGGTAGCACCACAGAGTCCGAGAGTTTCCAGAAAGTCTTGTTTTCGGCCATTTACACAGGTTACCCTTGCATTTTAATAACATTTTTGCAATTTTATTAGCTCCAAACACCATTGTTGTTTAAACAGAACCCCAAAAGTCAATGAAAATTTTAATTTTGTTCCAAACCAAACTCAAAAACATTAATCCAAATTTGCCTCTGGAGTACAATAGAGGCTAGCATACACTAGCCAAACAGCACCTATCGTCACACTGACCCATTTTTAACTGGTAAGCACACTTTTGTGCACATTGCATATTGTAAAAATGGACGTACAGAAAGAAATTGATTTTTTTTGATATTTTTGCACATATTACGCTATCTGTAATCATACAAAATATTACATCCTGAAACAATTACATGAAATTGTCGTCTATATGTTCTCCTAGAGTACAACACTAATTAAATGCCTCATATTATTTACATGTTAATGTCATCCAGCAATGGTTGCAGGGTGCTCAATAAACAAAGTTTCAGGTAACAAACTTTGAAACACTTTTTTAAAGTGAACATTATAAGCAAAACTCTCCTCGGAAAAAAAAATAAAAAAATCAATCCAAACAAGCAAAGCAGTAAAAAGAACTCTTAACATACTGCTATTTTTTTTAAAAGATGCCATCTAAGAGCTGATAAGAGCTACAAGCACTGGAATGGATCAATTGTGCAAAAGGAAGAGCACTCAGTCATGGGTCCTGTTTAATTAATGATGGGGGATAGAGATAGGCTGTTAGCTCCATATTGTCAGTCAAACACTCACAGCAGAGGGTGGCAATATGAGCTATGTAATAGATATGTGAAACAGAAGGACCCAATCCATACTCCCCAGTCTACAACCATTAATGCTCTGTAAAGAAGGCAGGAAGGTTGCTACACGACACAACCGCACATTAGTTTGTTTTTCCAATGAGAATAAAAACATTCTATCTTTTAAGTGTGATGTATACTTTACCTTAAACATGTTGCAAAATCGTTTGATCTCTGTGACCAATTGATTAGAGAGGATGGCATGGATCAATAGCCAATTGCGATCGTCAATAAACACTTGTCCTGTTGGAGCGTCCCTGAGACATTAAATCCTTCCCAAGAACTTTGCACCATCGTGAAGAACAAATATGGAGAGAAAAACATCACAGATGAGTTTCCATAGACCATAGATGATGGTGTTTATGTTAAAAGTGTATTTTTTCCCTTATCCCAATGATGGAGGTAGAAGGGGCCCTCTAGTGGCTATAGTGACAAGTGCAAATGGAGCTAATGTTTGAGTGGACAGGATAAAGACCAGGTTACTGAGTGGAAAGGACTGTTGCAATTTTTTTCCAGCGAGAAACCCACCTGATTTCTCCCTTGGCTACAGCAGTGACGTGATTTTGTGTGCTGATCGTATTGGTCGTTGAGGATCATTGGCAAACAGCCAGAATTAATACATTTTTGTTTTTGAGACAAACAAATTGCATCCCGTTCTGCTCTTTTTGCTGCACGCCTTCGGCCCAGTTTAAATGACAAGGTGGGACTTTAGATGACAACGGTGCTCGGATCCACTGAAAATGCAACGTAAAAAAAAAAAAAGAAGTCTTCTAAGGTGGAACTTTCAAAAAAATTTCCAATAAAATGCGACTTTTCTGAAACGCCAGAAGCACACAAGCACACCAGGGCCATAGTAAACAGTGCTTCTGAACATGTGTGAGGAGATGTAAAATAACAACGTTTGTCTCCAGACTGTCATGACTCCCAGTTCATAGTCTCCTGGGACTTGGTAGTTTTGTATTTGAGAGTCTATTTATCTATGCGAACGTGGGTGTACTCACCATCGTTAATGTTTACAGAGTATTGTTCTCTGTGAACGCGTCTGTGTGTCCTTTCATTATAAACATCACCGACTCGTGGCGCAAAATGCTCACGAAATAATTCTACGAGTTTCTGCCATTTCCTTGTAAACATACAATGTTTTCAAAATGTCGCCATGTAAACATAAAAGTAGTTTGAAATTGAATAGTTTTAATGTCTGAGTGAGATCATGGCGACCATGGAATGATGACAAGCGAGCACCAAATATGTGGATAACAACAAATATCACATGATTACATTACATTTCTTTCA
The DNA here is from genome assembly GCF_963422515.1 of Blennius ocellaris. Classification (NCBI taxonomy): domain Eukaryota; kingdom Metazoa; phylum Chordata; class Actinopteri; order Blenniiformes; family Blenniidae; genus Blennius; species Blennius ocellaris. The sequence continues at coordinate 26,050,853 of NC_137651.1, read as the reverse complement.
CTGTTTAAGGTTATTTTTGTGTGTTTGGGCCCCGATGGAGGAGACGCAGGGTGTTTTCTCTTCTGCTCCATTGACCTCATCAGTACCTGGTGGGTGGAGATCATCAGCGCAGCTGGGTGCCCCTGTCCAGTCTCCCTGGAGAAGAGTATTAGGCTGATTGGTTAATTTGGGTCATTGTGGGTCCATCATTTAGTCTGTGATCCTGAGTGGTTAAGCATGATTGGTGCTTCTGCTGCTCCTCTGCCTGCATACTTCAGGATACTCACGGCTTCTGTAGTTCTGGTTAGTTGAAATAGGTATGTACACTACAACCCACATCATTTAGTGAGATTCAACGCACTGCCTGACACATTTCACAGTTTGTTCCTTCTTGCTTTGAGTTGTTAATTTTATTTCTATTGTGAATTCTGTAGTTTTTAGTTCATCATGCTTCAGCCATGTTTGTCTTTGGCCTATGAACTGGATAATGACTCCAACCCTATTTATTCTTGTAATAATCACGATTAACGCCTGAGCTGAAGCAAAACATGGCAGGGTTCTTTTTCTTTCTTTTTTTTTTTTTGGCTTGTGGATATTTTAAGTCAAGATATCAAGAGTGAAGTCAATAGCTCTGGGTATTTGAAACCTGACCCGCATTACAATATGTGACAGCCAGAGCTCACTACATTTCCCCCCCCAGAAATGTCACTGACGAAGTAAAAAAAAAGAAAATACACTTAGCAGACAGCATAGTTTATAATCTAGTGCTCATATTTAGTCTTCAGAGTGATTTATTCAGATGGGTGTGATCAAATTATTGCTGATAATGTATCACTGTATAATTAAGGTAAAGCTTGCATTTATTCAACCTAAAAACATAATCGAGCGGTCATTCATTAGTTTGAGCAATGACTCGATGTTTGAGATGTTGTGAATGCACTGATTTATACAGATGACTTCGAGAGGATATGAAGAGTAAAATGAGCTCCAATTGCGAGACACTTTAATATTAAACCAATGCCTTCTAAAAGTCACACCATAGTAAAGGTCTCCCTTATCAGTGCTCACCATTGTGCAGAGAAGGATGTGAGACTTTGCTCAATTGAATGCACCAGAACTTTTCCATCCATCTTCTTTTATAATGCTCTATCCAACTTGGGGTCATGGGGGGGGGCGATTGTCTCTGGGCAGATGCACAGAGACAATCACTTGCTCTCAAGTTTTTTGCGCAATTTCCAAACAGACAATTCAAATGTATTTCTTTGACACCACAGTTCATGAGGACAACCAATGCACCTACCTAAAGAACAAACAAATGGCATGGTAACGACATCGCCATTGCGGTTTCTGCTGCTTCTGTGTAAACTTTTCTGAAACTAAAACTTAAAACATTGTATAAATGGGTTTACAATTTTCTGACGCGTCATAATAGAAATTGTAAAAGTGTTGGGAAAATGCTGAAGAAGATGCTACGCTTCATGGTAAATTGATGCACATTAGTTGTGTTATTAAATCTGAATTTTTGCAACTTGTATTATAAAAAAGGGGACTAAACTTACCCATATCACCTTGCACATGCAACACATTAAAAAAAAGTACCTTTCCTCATGTCTTGGAGAAGCTGACCTGCTATCACTATTATCACTAAATGTCCAGCGTCTCTCCTCGCACAGTGGCAGAAACTGATGCAATGCCACTCCTAAGAAGAAACGAAGGGCCACCTTCTTTTCTTTTTTCTTTTTTTTTGCCCTTCTCCCTCTCCTCCTCTCTCCACAGCACCAGTGAGATGGGATGCTGCGCTGCTCATCAGCCGGCTGCAGCGGTGGAGGCTGACAGACAAGAGGAGCAGAGCTCAGCTGAGCACAGCGCAGCAGCGACGCTCCGTCCAGCAGCAGCGCAGCGACGCGCCGCGACGCACGGACGGACGGCTGCGCCCGCACAGAGCGCACGAGAAGTGGAGGGAAACGGCTCGGCTACGCGTCGGGTGCAGTGGAAGAGCTTCTCACCTGCGTGCTTTTCTCGCCGTTTTTTTTTTTTTTTTTCACTCGGGGATGTGCTGCTTTTGTGAGATAGTAGACGAGGACCCGTCGGACTTCCCTGGATATTGGTAAACGTGCCGCTGCCGTCGTTCCGCTGTGCGGGACCGGAGACGAGAGGCTGCACGGCGGTCACCACCGAAGAGCGAACAAAACCACAGAGGAAGAACCACTTTCATGTATTTCAGTGAGTAAAGTGTTTTACTTTGATTTATTATTTTTGTTCATATTTGTAATGTCCCTGCTGCTCACAAACGGGAACTTCAGCGTAAAAATAGATGCATGGATTATTTAGTAATTTTTTATTTGTAGATTTTTTTTTTTTTTTTTTTGTAATTCTGCTACTGCTGTTTATATAACTTTTCCCGAAAAAACTCCCCACTAAAGCAGCTAAAATTAAACGTGAGGCAGGTAAGGTACAGTACAAACAAGCTGCAAAGTGTCAAACATGAGAGAATGCTGCTATTTATAAGCCTGGAATAAGTTGGAAACATCTTCCCATGTGGTGGCTTAAATTAAAGGTGTGCGACAACGACCCCCCCCCCCCCCCCCCCCCCCCACCCCCCCTCCAAAGAAAAAGAAAAAAAGAAGCAGCCTTGAGAGGAGAGACGTTTTGAAATCTAGTTAACACAGAGCTGGGGTTCAGGTGTAGTTTCTTTTGATGGGAGCTCAAAGGGAGCCATGAAATTTTTGTGAACAAGATGAGATCTTTTTTTTTTTTTTTTTTTTTTTTTTTAAATTTGGAAGGCATCCTTTAGTTAGCAGAGCTGTAGCCTTCTGACACACCACTTACCACACAACTAGACCCACAGGAGTTATCTCATCACAGATATGCAAATGTACCCAAACTCTAATTTTGTGGTTCTGCTACGGTTGAATGTTTAGTGTATGATAGTGTCGCCTGACAGTGTTTGGGACTGTTGGGCTGTGCATTGATGTGGATTGGGAGCTCACAGACTCTTGTTTGACCTTATTGATCTGCCTGCTTCGGGGCTGTGGAGCTTGGAGGATGAACACACAAGGAAAGAAAATTCGGGCATTATTAAGCCACTACTCCATTATGATTTGTGTCCTTGTGCAACTTTCTTTTCAATGACATCAATTAACAGAGGGGTGGCAAAGCGAATTAAGTCTGTCAAAGTGTGTGTGTGTGTGTGTGTGTGGGGGGGGGGTGCAGCTTACAAAGGTCTCTCTGCTGTTAGTAAATCCCTCTGCTGCTTTGGGGAAATTCTTATTTTTTTAAGTCTACTCAGACTGGAAGACACAGTGTCATACTGTATTTTAGGACACACTTCTAATTTAAAGCCACTAAGTGTGTCACTTTATTATTCAACACTGAAGATTTAAAAGATGGACCTTTTGGACCAGTTTTTCCCTTCTAAAAATACAGAAACTGGTTTATGGTCTGCTGCATGCCTTCGTCAGCCCAGAATTTGACATAAATTACTGCAAATTTTGTTGCATTTTGGAAACGATTCAAGTCATGTTAAAAACCCTCAAAGAAATTACATATAGAGTGCAATTTTACCACCATCGTTATGAAGGAAAATATGAATATATTGTATGTCCAGAAAGTAAGTTTAACTTAAAAATGTGCTTTGCCTCACTGACCTCCAGTTTGTGCTACATACCATATGGCACTTGTGTGAGAGTGAGTTGGAGTGTGCACAAGGAAAACAAGTCTTTTGACTCCAAGGATTGTTTGAAGGTTTGCCAGTTGAGGCAAGTTGAGCACATCTATGCTCTCCCAGTGTTATTTGACATGCTGCATTGTGGATGAGCTGTGTCGTTATGCAGCCATATACTGCCACTTTTATATCCTTTTAACTAAACAAACATAGATTCACATGCCATAACTTTGGACTTCTATGAAGCACACTCAGTGGTTTGTTGTACGTGTCACGAACGATTCAAATTTCGCCTTGAATATTTCTTTTGCACTCGTATAAATCGGAGCTAAAATTGCACAGCTGCCATCACACTCTAATGCCTTACTGTTAGTGTTATACAGCATCCATTAGGACCTAATGATGGTGATGGAGTAATAACTTGAAGGCATGCCTACTATTCAAAATACCCTATAATTTGGCGTAATGTCAATGTGGACATGCGGTTTGTGTTAAACGATTGCGGCATGGACCCACTCCAGCGCTGAGCCTAATTTCCTGACATCATATGAAGATGGCTCGTCTCACCGGGAGGTGTAGCCCTGTCGCAGGAGTCACCAGATGCGGTAATGAAAAGTAGATTCACCTGCATATCTTAGAAGGAGGGTGGAGGGAGGGAAGGCACAGCTGTGTTAATTTCACTTGGCTCGAATTAGAGGTTACCTCGATCCCTATCAGATGTGAATCAGTTATTTGCTTCCTGTGAGTGCGAAAACTGGGGAAAAAAAAGAAAAAACTGTTTGTGGATCCACTCGGAGGCAGGTGTGAGATGGAATGCAAATTTATAGATGGGCTAACCTTGATTGAAATTAAATATGTCTTGAATTTACAGCTGTCCCTCCCTTTTGGAACGGAAGGATTATTGACGTGAGCCAACGGATATGCAATTAGGCTACGGCTAATTGAAAATGACAAAGGCTTGCCTTTGGGACACTTGTGAAAAATGTGTATCAATAGTGACAAGAGAGAGACCAGAGATAGAACCGGCCTCACCAAGACAATGGCACCTAAGGGAGGCATTTTCTTTTCTTTTTTTCAGGGACAAATCTGCAAGTAAGTATAAATGGGCACAAATGTCTTGCGGAGCACACTTAATAGTCAACATGTCCCTGAAGGGTTTTTATTTTGGGTTTTTTTTCCCCTTAAAATGTGATGTGGGTAAACATTATTCCCAGACAGGCACTCGGTATCAAACTGTGTAGCTGTAGCATATGTAGTCACTCCTGTGATGAAAGAGGAGTGAGGCAGTGAGAGGAAATTGCTGGGTATCTTCTAAAATATGTAAACAACATGTTCTTTCATTGTTCGGAGGGTGCAAGGTTGTAATCTTGCTCTCAAAAACACAACAGTAACTAAGAGTGTGGGTCCGGCGAATCTTTTCTCTGCAAAATCTTTGATGGCATGCATTCGTTGGATTAAAGAAATTTCTTTCAGGTTGTGTTGAGTCTTGACAGTGCTCAACCGACAATGGGCAGCCTCGCTATCTAACACTTTGTATGAACGGACTAGTGGTCGAGCGAGCACAGCCTCCAAGACACACGTCCCCATGACCCATCTGACAGCTTCATTTATATAATTGCTGAGAAGCATCTGCGTTAGAGAGAGTGAGAGAGCGAGCTTTCGGCGCCGCCCTCCAGTTGTCAGAGTTATGAATAACTGAGATTTGATGCCCAATGAGTCAAACAGACAAACTTAAGTCTCGCTAATGTTGTCATCGAAACAGAAATAAGCTATCTTTTATTTTCTAAATAAAACAAAACCCCCCAAAAAAACAGGTTAAAATCATCATCTTGCATTTTTGTTGTTGTTGTTTTTTGTTTGCTCTCTGATCCAACTCGCATGACCCTGTCAGGTTCTGCATCTGTTGAGCGGAAGTGTAATTAACACAGGTGACATGACAGCATCAACGTGGGAGGTGGTGTCTGTTTGTGTGTGTGTGTTTGAGGAGGGCCGGCGTGTCCACGATGAATTTTCCAGCAGATTTGAATGGTTGAAATAACATGTTTTGGTTAGTTAATGTCGCACTGCCTCAGGTTAGTTAATTATGCAGACCTTTTTATCTGTTTGTCTTGCTGCTGTCCTCATTGTGTTAACTTTGCTGCACACACCCACAGGCTCCGCACGTACCACCTAAATGGGCAGTTTGGAAATGTGAAAGGTTATTAATTGCACATATGAGTTAAAAAAAAAAAGAAGCTGCCTTCAGTGAAAATTCTTGACTCTTCCTGGTTGAAATATTAAAATTGGGCCGCTGTTGGAGTAAGAACTAAACCCTTCCTGCCTGTATTATTAAAATGTATACAGTAGCAGCAGCATCCTGTACCCTCATACATTACTCATGTGATGAAATAGGTGCTAGTAGGTCTGACTCGCCTTTGAAAAGAGTTTGTCAGGGAAGTGAACATCAAGTATTTGTGGAGATGGTAAGGAGGGAGTAGCGGTGATGGAGATGGAGATGGTGGGGAATAGCCCGAGGATGGAGTGTTTTTCAGGAGGCAGCTCCTGATTTTATGTGACAGTAAAGGGCCTTATCTACCAGGGCCATGATGAAGCACAACACTCTTTGATTTTTTATCTTCCAAACGTCTAACAATCTCATCCTCTGGACAGATTAGTGAGATGAAGGTGTGAAAAACGGGCCGTGCAGTTTCAGGGGAGTCAAGCGCTAGGTCTTAGGCTATATCTGCATCATGCTGATAGCACAAAATGAAAGATTAGCGGAAATTAGTGGCACACTTTTGACCTTCAGTTTGGAGAAAGTCAAAAGATAGGATTGGTCTCAGGGCATGGTTTGATCATATTCATGTAGAGTAAACAGTCCTGTGTGTGGCAGATGGTAAATGGACAGGAAAACCTTCATAATGGGGGGGAAGCAGACATGGTTGTTGCATAATTTTTAGGTGAACTTGAGGAATAAGTACATTCTTGTACTTTGATCTATGAACATATTCAAACATTCGTAACACCATCTGACTCTCAGTATGTTTGTCACTCCTGTTTCTTATTACCTCAGACGGGGCATTGATCCTCTAAAAGAATTAGTTGGGGGTGGCATTTTTAATGGCTCATTTGAAATTCATTGGAGTCCAAAACCTTTCTTTGCAAGTCTTAATCAATTCCAGTAAACCTCCAAAGACAAAGAGAGCGAACATTATCAGCATTAACTAGAATCTTAGAAAACTTGACAGAAAGTTTTTAGTTTTTTTTTCCACAGAACATTTTAATATATGTAGTTATGTAGAATTACTGTTTTATAGTCTTGGTCTTGAACCCTGGTGAAACAGTCTTTCAATCCAGTTGGTTAACAGACTTCTCTGGTAGCTCATTAATATAAAATTGCCTCTCAGCTTCATATAAAAAGAATATGCTATAAAACAAAATTTCTTCCCAAATAAAACTGGATATTAAATCCTACATTGCTGCACTAGTCTCATCACAACATTGATTTTAATGAGCTATACGTTCTTATAAAGATTTAATTGGAAGTGTGGAGGAATGAGTTGCAGTTGTGTTGCGACATGGACAGTTTCTATTAAGGAATACAACATAAACGCTGGGTGGAATATACTGTCAGATCTTTGAGAATGCAAACAATTTTTACAGCGAGGAAGAACCCCCTGAGGTCTTTATGCTGTTCAATCATTCTTTGATGTTTTTTTTTTTCTTTTCCTTAGTGCAGTTCTTCTTAAGGTGCACTCACTTATGTGGAGCCTACGCAATTTGTGTCTGTAGTAACCCTGTAGGAAAGAGAAAAGAGGCAGTGCTTTACATCCAAAGAGGAGAAGCAAGTGTTTTAGGGTCACCTTTCTTACAGCATGAAGTCATGCGTCCTGCAGGCTCATGATGAGTTGCTACGTTCCACTCTCATTCCTCCTTTCATCTCGAGAGATGAGATGTGTGTGGAGGAATCTGTCAGATTACAACTAAGAGGGCTGCGGTGGCACAGCTCTGCCTGTGCCGCACCTCCCCTGTTCATCCTCTTGTGACAAACACTGAATTTTTTCTACTCAAGTGAAGTCAGCGGACAAATCTCTTTGGCATCATATTTGTTATGATACAATGGTGCTCATATGAGTGGATAATGATTGATGGTTGAGGCATTTCGTGTATTGTATCGCTGACTTTCTAATGAAAACTGTTTGATCTGATACATTAATTCGACTGCCATCACAAGATCTGATTTTGGTGACTGGAAACATGATGGATGTTGTGTGTCGGTAAACACAACGCTTGCTTTAACAAACGCAGAATTTAATACCAGTAAAATGTCCTGCAGATATTAGGATGACATGAAGCTTCATTAGACATGGGGATATGGCAAAAGCGCTGATGCGTTTCACATTGAAAATAAAGGAGAGAAAGCTTTTCTGCTGTGGTTTTATTCAGAGCTGCCATTGTGTGGTGAGTGCTGATGCTTGGGTTTATGACATTTCTCGATATCAGCTGTCAGCTTGCCGTGTGAAGCATTACGACTGCGATGATAGTCCCAAGAAAGAAAATAAAATAAAAGGCTAATGTTACATAAGTAACTTTCAGTGTTTTTGGATCATTTTGGATCTATTGAATTATTGTTTGGGTCAGCTGTGCATTTTTGTGATATGACATTTTATTCCACAAGTAAAAGGTTCATCCTTTTTTTGTACAGTCTCTTTAAATGATCAGCTCTTGATAAAATGTGAAGAGAAGCAACCACTGAGCACTGGGTGAGAAGCCACCGAATTATCTCATTATTTTCCTGCAGTCCACCAGATCAATAAATGTGATATTTACCCTAATGGGAGAATAATGGAAGAACTGACAGCAAGGGATGACGGAACAAAAGTGTTTGCAGACGCATAGATAGAAATATTTGAAATGCATCAAGACAACAGAATCCATTTATGCTGCCGTCTGTCCCCCCCCCCCAAATTTTTTTTTCAAAACAATGGCTGAAGAAGACAGCTGTAAAAATCATCTCATCTGAGACTTTTGATAAGCGGCTTACAATCGGTCAACAACTTGAGGTTTGTAATTAATCAGCAAATTAAAACATCTGCTACACAGGAGGCATATGGTTCTTTGGTTGGGAACACGCATACATATAAAGTATTTCTGTAATCTAATTAGTTGATTCTCAATGAATATGAATATGCAGTGGTCTCATATGTTTTTACAGACCTCCTTTTTCTTGCTTGTCCTTATATATTTACTCCAAACTGTACACCATTGTCCGTTATCTCAGAGTATATGATTTCTTACATGCTATGCAAGCAGCCATTAGCTCTGTACTGTGGTGTTATGATTAATGCCATCTTCAAATAAACAGATTTGAATAAGCTTGGACCATCAAGATGCAGGGAACCTGAAGAATGACTCATGACTGTGAAGTCCACGGTTTTATTTAAACACACTCCGATTCTGTAGATAACGAGAATGCAAGCCTCAGTCAGTAGTTATTAATAAATGCATACATGTATAAGGACATAAATGTAGTGACCTTTACAACTTGCCATAGTAGCGCGGAGATACTTTTAACCAAACTGCAGCTGCATTTATTCACATAGTTAGCAGCTCGGCAGCTACAGTTCAGGAGCGGCGCACAGCACACTGAACTGGTGATTGATCATCTGACAGTGGGAATTCATAATAAACCGATCTGAAGAGCACGGATTAGAAAGGTAAAATGATACATGTGCTCTGTCAGCAGCTGGAATCCGGTTCGAATTCATTGTCGATGTTAGAAATGGGGAAATGTTCAGAGGCGATTCAAGAATAAATGAAAGTGAATAGCAGTGCAAGTAGGGTGGCGCAATGTATCGTAGATTTTTCGATATCAACGTGCACTGTATCACTAATGACTGACTGAAATACATTATGCTCGCATGAACTGTACATTCACACTCTGCAAATTCAAAACGTCAGAGTTATAAATATGAAGAGAGTGTGATGAATCGTGCTCAACTCAAAGGAATAGTGTGATTACCTAATTGAGCCATGTTAATTGATTGAAGGCCCGTATTTATTTCAAACTTGGTGGCCAAAGAGTAGAAGACCGAAGCATAGAAATAATGATAAATTACTTAACAACAACAACAACAGGCTCTGCTGCTGATGGAGACAGCAGTTGCACATGTGATGGAAAAAACAAAACAAAAAAAACCCCCAAGATAGATAACATGCAAGATATGTTGATGTTTTAAAGGGTCCGCATCGTCTCCCACCGGGCAGCAGGGAGAATAGGTGATGTCCAGAGCGGGTGGGCTTCTTTAAAATCGAGCTGGCCTCCTGTCGTTGCAGCTGTAATATGTAAATGTCGCCACTGGGGTTAGTGGTCTCTTTGTCATGTGCTCTGCCTCCCTCGCCACCTGCTGCAGGTCTCAAAGGAGAGGTCAAAGAACTGGATTTTTATATTCTCTTGCTGTTTATGCTCAGGCAGATGGTTCTGTATACTCTGATATTCTATTTAATTCAATTCAACTTTATTCATAGAGCACCAAGTACAACACAGTCATTTCTAGGTGCTTTTAACAGAGAAAAACCCAACGCATCCACATGAGCAAGCAGATTTATTTGCGACTGTGGAAAGGAAAAATTCCCTCGAACAGGAAGAAACCTTTGCAGAAACCAGACTCAGAGGTGGCTGCTTTTCTCCAGGCCGGTTGGGGTGAGAGGATTGAGGAGAAGAAAGGATAGACGGAGAGATAGATTGGGGGGTACAAACCTAGGTACTTTGAAACAGACCTTACTGTAAGCTTTTAGTAAATAGAAAAGTCTTGAGTCTGGCCTGAAAAGTATTGTAACGCTGGAGTCACATTCTTCATGGTGGTGTTTCCCGGATTGTTCTCGGAACACATCTTGTGCATTTCCTTTCTGCAGGTGGCCTCATTCAGTCCTATTAATACCATGGCAAACTTTTTCTGGAGTTTTGAATCCTCTGAAACAGTGATGGGTCTTCTCCATATCCATTGACAATAAGTTTGCCGCACATTTTAGTTTTATGTTGTTTTTTAATATCTTTTTCTCATGTACATTATTATCTTTTTTTATTTTTGGTGATGTACTCTGTCTGTATTCTCTCTTTTTTTAATTTTTGATGACATATGTCTACAACATAGGAGGGAAGGTGACATGAAATTCTGATGCTACTGCGTGTCCAAATCAACACTCGTGGTCACTTTGGCTTGATTTTAGTTTTATATAAAATGGATGAAACCCCTCATTTCCCCTTCAGGACAGACATTTTTTTTTTATTAATTTTTTTTATTTAAGTGGAATTATATCAAATGTTGGTGTTGTAAAGATGAAATAGTGTTTTTCTTGAGATAAGTATAAAGCAAATTTACAAATAAAGGAAAAAAGATATTAAAACACTCAAATCGTGTGAAAACACCTTTCTCCATGCACTAAATTGATAACTTGTCATGTTAATACTTCTTTATGTTATATGAAATAGCTTGTAACTGAGCAAGTATTATGGATTTCATAATGAAAAACTTCTGTTATTAAAACCTAAAATATCAGGATGAGCACAGGATCGATTATTTCCTGAGACTTGTGCGGTGAATAGCCATGTCATTGGATAACTCTGGATTCCCAGCTGTACCTGCCTGTGCCGTGATCACCTTAAACCAGGAAACTTTAAGTCAGAGGACAGGGATTGGTAGATGTTCTCATGTTATTGCCATAAAAAACATTACTGAAGTCTGATTCTCATGCGAGAAGTACTGTGAATTACTGTAAGTGTCTTGAATTGAAATGTCATTTCATTATTCTAAATAGCAACAAGTCCAATGCGTGAGAAAAAAGTGAGGATCTTGAAGACTTTTTTTTTATTTATTGTTTACAAACATTTTTTTTTTTTTAAAGTTACTCAGGAAACAGATCCACATTTTGTCTGAGGTTGAGTTCTTTCAAGTCCATATCAGACCACTGTCTTTAAGCCAAGTACTTCACAGACAGAAATCTGACTGAGTTTTTCTTCACTCTCCAGACACTGGGGACCGTAACGTGATGGATTTTGCAAGCTCTGTGATGCAAATATTATGAGTTTTCAGTAACTTCAGCAACTTTTAGTAAGTTTGCTAATAGCACTCATAAAAAGACAATATGGATTCAGTTTGCATGAAATGAACTCAAATTTCAATATCCTGAGAAGAAAATTAGGGGTTATTGCTGTCGGAAAAGATGCATTAAGCACAATGTGCAGTTTCTTTTTTAAGTCCGATCCCACCTGTGCTTTACTCTTACTCTACTGCATGTTTGAAGTTCATGTTTCCTGATACGTCGTTAATTCTTTGCAGCCCTTGCTTTTCCATTCATTTCGAGAAATGTGCTCCCACAGGGGACACCACTCCCCCTAAGAATAAATCTGAGCTTGGAGCTCTGCAGGCTAAATCCTCGTGAGCTGTTATGTTGTCAAAACAGCTAAAAGGAGAACTCAATTCTTGCAGCTGTGTTTATGATGAGGCTTTTCCATCTAACTTTATTAGCCACATGTCTGTGTCTAAAGCATTTAGATAAGTTAAATCCGATTCTCAGTCTTTGTTTATGGATACACCTTAAACATTTACGTTAACAATGTGATTTAGTCATCACGACTAATGAACCTAAATTCAGGAAATTGTTCTAAACACAAATACTCATCTGAGCTATGAGATTAAACCAGCAAGCAGCTTTACCGCTATTGCCACGGAAGAGATGAAGACACTTTATCACTTAGAGAGCTGGACTGTGGAGATCACATTCAAACAAACTGGGAATTAATTAGATCTATTTATCATTGCCACACATGTACTGGGGAGCTGTACAGAATGGCTCTGGGAATGAGCATCTGACATAGAAGCCCCAAAGCTACACTTTTACTAGCTGCTGTGTTTCACTTTTTACAGCTGTGAGTTTCCAAAAACTGACCATTCATTTGAAATAGTTATTGCTCTTGTGGCCTCCTATCACATTTTCAGCAGGCTTTTCCCAAAGTGCCTTTATCATCAGCTCCCATGCTATGGGGCACTCTATAGTTACCATAGCAACCCTTGCCCCACGATTTGATCTTGGTGAAATCAGGTCACATTATTGCTATGTTGAAAGAAGGCTCTATGTGACTTTGCAAATCTTCACATAGTTGGAAGTTTTCTCTCTCTTTTACCCATCCACCACTTTTCTGTCTACATTCAGTCATCAACATGATTAAAAACAGTCATTTTAATCTGGATCAAAAGCCTTCTGCCACTACAGCAGGATTGTATTTTGATATAAAGCCTCTGAAAAATAATTTTCTAAAGAGCATTAGAACTTTTTAGTACATTGTCAGAGGGTTATCGGCATCATGTTTTCAATGCACCCACTTCTTACTTCCAGCAAATGCTTGTTTGCTTTCTTTTGTATACGGCTTCTGATTCATCCGTTAAGAGGTACATTTGAAGTGCCACTGTGTGGAGCATAAAGCTTTGCTCGCACTTCAAGTTTTCAGTGTTTGGGTTCAAATTAATTCATCATAAGGAGCTGTTTATTTAGTAGTTAACAGAGAAAGTGGATGTGTTAACTGTGCTGACCTGAGTGGTAGAGATCCAACAATAAGCCTTGAGACGGTCCCCTCGGATGCCGGATCAGACGGTCATTAAAACACAATTTTCAGAAGAGCTCATTTATACCTTCATTGTGTGACACAGAGGCAGAATTCTCTCAGGAGAAGTGTGGTTAAGTTCCCTGCCGTTAAGAAACTGTGTGTGTGTGTGTGTGTGTGTGTGTGTGTGTGTGTGTGTGTGTGTGTGTGTGTGTGTGTGTGTGTGTGTGTGTGTGTGTGTGTGTGTGTGTGTGTGTGTGTGTGTGTGTGTGTGTGTGTGTGTGTGTGTGTGTGTGTGTGTTTTAACACTATTGTGTAACACTGAAAAGGACTCATACCACAATTAAAGTAAGAGGATAAACATCAAGCCTTTGTTTACACAAAAAAAATCTCAAGTGAAAAGAATAATCTTTGTGGGTGTTGTTTTTTGTAATTACACACACACACACACACACACACACACACACACACACACACACACACACACACACACACACACACACACACGTGCAGAGAACACTAAACTATAAACATTAACAATGGTGAGTACACAGAGGAAATCAGGATATTTTCAAAAAGTTGCATCTTTACACTGAATCCAAGCATTTTCAAAAGGTCCACCTTGGGAGCTGTTCTAAAAAAGTAGCCTTTTCAGTAACTCCAAGCACTGTTGTCTTGTAAACGGACACCCAAAATCGAAAAAAAGAGTTCTCAATTTTCACTTGTGTCATCATATTGATTGTTTTCTTTATATATAAATATTTATCCCCCACCTCCCACAAGAGAAAAAATATGAGAAACATTACATTAAAAAAAAAAAAAAGTTGTAAAGAAAAAAGGAGGGAAGGGGGCTAAAGAGAAAACAAAAACCATCAATTAGAACATCCTATTCCCCAATTGTCATTGAATGTTGAGGTGTGTACATATTTTAATGTCAGATAAAGTGTGAATTAGTAGTAAGTACCGGTAGTAGTTTTCTCAAGTAGCAAGTCACTTGAGCGAAACAAAAGTGAAGGCAAACTGGTGTGATTTCCCCTGAAAGTGGGGAAAAAAAACCTATTGAGACATGTCTCTAGGAGGGACAATTTGTTTGTAAATGAGAAACATGTTTCATTTAAATATTTGTTTAAAGGTTGACAAGTGATCTACAGACAACAGGGTAGGAGTTATCTAGATTGGGAGTAAGTCTGCAAGAAATGAATGGAACGTCCCCGGAAGGGAAGCAAACACATTGTCTTTGCTCTCCTGGTCTTCTTTTCTTGTGAGGCTCTAATTGCACACTGCCTCATGGCAATAAGTAAAAACTGACCTCCTCATAATCGGAATTATGAAATATTTTAGTGGACTAAAGTAAGTTAAGCAGACAATCTGGTTGAATTTAGATTTGCTCAGCAGGATATAAAAGTAAATCCATGTAGTGTCCTCAGAAGATATGGAAATGCAATGTTTGCGAGTGTGTGTGTACCCTGGTTTAGCGGGTTGATAGAAATGTACAGGCTTAAAGTATTATGTATGTAAATGTGATTTGCACCATGTTTTACATACTGTGTATTCACGTTCGTGGGAGCCAGACAGCTTTTCTGACTACAAAAGAGGCTTTCATAAGAAAGGCCTTTATTCACAAAAGAGGTTGTGTGAAAATGAAGGCATCTTTGTCCGAAAAACAGAACAATGGAGGGATATTACAGAGCTATATTTCTGTATGACGGTGTGTTTTGTATATGTCAGTCACTGCCAGTGGCAAAACACTGTTTTTGGCCCTTGTTTAAAGTTAAAATAAAAACATTCATCCTCTATCTATGTGCATCTTGAAATATCCATTTGTTCCTTGGGATCGTGGCCCATTGGCAGAATTAGGTGTCCTACTGATGTGTTTAATTCGTAATGAAGAAAAACAGATTTTGATTGGGAAAAATTCTGCATTTGTATAGGTAATTTATGTCAAACTACTGTGCTTATTTGGCAAATGACATTTTACTCTCACAAGTTATTTTTGATCCCTGAAATTCTGTTTCATGACTTTGTGTGTTTGCATCTTGCCACAGACTTTGGATGAAGCAGAATACATAGTAGTCCACAAAGGGTTGCAGTGGCAGTATAGAGAGCAAAGAAACCCAGACCCGCCTGTCCCCCACAAATGACTAGATCAACCAAGATAAGCTCTCCAGAAGATCATGGGTTGACCCCTGTTCCTCCACTCAGTTGGAAGTGCCTTGCAGATCTCTAATAGGAGGCAGTCAGGTGGCATCCTAATCAGATTCCCAAATCCTCTCAACGTGGAGGATTGTGGGTTTCTTTCAATCACTTGATCACAAAGCGTAAGGCCCACCATCCTGCAGAGAAAACTCATTTCAGCTGCTTGGAACCATAATCCCATTCTTTCAGTCATCACCCAAAGTTCATGACCATAGGTGAGGGTGGGGTGGGGGTGGGGACGTAGGCTGACCAACCTACCGACGGGGAGCTTTGCCTTCCAGCTCGGCTCATTCCTCACGACTCTCCAAATAGTCCACCCTTCCTGTGGTCAACCTGAGGACGCAGACACCGAACTCATGGTCGCCCTCCAACCATGACAAAAGCCCCATTTACACAGCGCTTTCAAGTGAAAACGCAAAACTTCAGTTGTGTTTTGCGTGTCGGTTTTCACGACAACGTTAGTTTGAGACACTAAAAATGCCAATTTTTGGAAATGGCTCTGGAGGCAGCACTTTTTGAAAACACTCCTGACTCCGTTTCCATGGAAGCAGAGTCAAATGCAATTTTTTGAAATTGCTCCGGCTCTATCTCTGTGTCGGCGAAAGAAACACTGCTACTGCGCATCCGCTAGGAGATGGACAGTAACAACAGGAGCTGGCTCCAGGGTGTCATGACTCCCAGTACATATTCTCATTTTATAGTTGAAAGTCACTGTAATATCATCATCATATCTTCATCATCTGTCCTTAAGAATGTCTCTGTACTCCCATTGTTAATGTTTATAGCACATTGTTCTCTGCATGTGTGTGCGTGGTTTCATTACAAAAGGAACCAACAGCATCTACTCGTGGCCCAACATATCATTACAATGTAACAGCAAAACATTTCTGGAACAAAAAGGCAACAAGTGTGCATATTCACTTTAAACATTGTTGGCTAAATGGGGCCTAAGTGTCCTTGACTGAGAATTGTACACTTAATCTCTTTTTACCTGTTTGCAATGACAATGTGCTTATGTGCTTGTCATGAATGAACATCATTCGCTCTGATGCAGTTTTGTATAAAACGGTATACTTTTCGAGCCTTCTGCAGTGTGGGCTTTTTTGACCAAAGATAAGTGTACTGCCCCTTGATCATACATAAATACTGAGCTGGCTAATTTAAATATTCAGAGGCCCTGGTGTGTTTTACAAGAAGGGCCTGCTGCCCCATCATCTTACTGCCATCCAGATGGATGGTAGGAATGGAAATTTAGAGGGGAGACAGTTCATGTTCAACATATTGCTTTATTTCTTTTATAACTGAAGATTTTCACCCCAAAAAGCACTACCAAGAAAGAAATGTAACTGTGGCAGAGAACAATAAAAGGACAGCCATGCTTTTATGTAGCCTCTGGAATGAACCCCATTTTTACCGCAAAGCAATTTCAGGAAGTTTTACCGTTGTAGTTTCTGTTGGCAATATTCTAACATAAGAGTGGGTCAGCCATTAGCGTTAATTCCAACAGCTTTCTCTGCAATTTCTGCGAAACATGGAGCCTGTCTATATTTTTTAATACCTTTCTGTACCCTTGTTTTTCTTACTGGCTATTCTTTATCTTCTCGTAATTAATATTCTGTATCATACAACTTGGCTTGAATGGTCAGCATCTGGGTTTAGGGGGCAGGTTAAAATTTAGTTTAAGGAATGGGTATGTGTGACGGGTAAAGTAGGTTATGCTAACGTTTGTTGCTTTTTGTTTGTGTTGCCCTATCCCCTACCACAACTTCGGTGTGAATAATGACCATACCATATAATTGCAAATAAACTTTATGGAAAGAAAAACAAAAAAATGACTTGCTGCCACGTACCACTTCATCTCCTCTGCTTGCTGATATAGAATTATTGGGCTTTTCTTTAAAAAAAAAAAAAAAAAATCCTTCAAATGTTGTGTTTGACACCATAGAAATCCTGGGCGAGTTGGTGTGTATTTTCCAAATAGTGCCTATTTTTTCATTGATTGTCGTTCTTCAACTTTAGTAGGATAAAGATTGTCGCTTGCACACGTTTCAACGGTGTGGAAATTACATAAAGATGAGTTCACTTGTGCTGTTTTTGTTCTGTGATGTGTTTCAGAGTCGTCGTAAGCTTCTTACAAAACTGGAATCACTGTAATTGTGTCAAAAAAGTAATTCACTTGTAAAGTGGATCCATTACCACCTTAGACATCCAGTTAGGTTTTCGTAATATCATTAAATTCATATTCACACCTCTGCCAAATGGAAATGTAAGTCATTTAGCCAAGTGAGCATGGGCGTATTTGTAGTAATGGATATAAAAATGAGGAAAACGAAATGCTTCCATAAAGACAGAACATGCAAATTGTGCAAAGAAAGATTCTCTGTTATAATAATTCAATCATATATTAATTTATGGATTCATTCCTTACTTTCAGTTTGGCAAATTTAGCTCTTGTTTTTTGTTTTTCTGAGCAGATCTTGGGATGCTGCAGTTACACCATTTTTCTAACAGCTTCTCAATTTGTTCATTTCACAACTGAAAACACAGCTTGCACTAAAGAGCAATTTATCAACATATACTACTACTAGAGTTAAAATTCAGAGATAAACAGAAGAAAAGTCCTCTGTGTGTCTTCCTGGAACTACTAAATATTCCCTCGGGAAATCTGCATGGCTCAGAGAAGTGAGAGACGACGCTCATAAATGACAAACAACAGCGACGGCAGCATTTCCCCTTCCCCGGGGGAACATGTTTTAGTCAAGCAGCTGAATTGAACGGGGACACACTAAGAGTAGAGATTTGAATAAACTCAAATGCAAATCTTCATTAGCCCGACACATTTTTGGCACGATTGAAATTAATATAGAAATGTTTACCCTGCTGCTTTCAAAATTAATTAAGTGCACTCAAAAGCAGCACGCTCTTTGCAATCTAATTGTTAGCACATTTCTGACTGAAGAAGTGAATGTTTACATGTACCAATCAGTCTTCCCAGAGGTCTGAAGGTGTTGCTTTTGTGATGACTGTCATCCGTGGAAATATTCTGCACTTTACGGAAAATTACATGTGTCAAATCATTTTGGAAAAGCGCCAGCTTATCTTCGGTTCACACCTCAAATTACACATGATCGAATACATTTTCCGGATATGTATCTGCTGCATTTGTTCATCTGAGTTAAAAGTGTTGGCTTTACTCCACACTTGGTGACAGCTTGTTTGGACGTCTGATCATAAGATGAGCAGGGGTTAATGACATGGGGTTGATGGTGATATTTAAGGTCCACTGTTTACTAGTCGACATTCACTGAACACGTAGAGAGTCTCTTCAGTTTTTACTCTTCATTGGAGAGAAAATACTGGTTTCCGCTGTAAGGCCAATGCTAAGTGAACATGAGTGACGGCAAGAGAGCCGCTTTGTTCTAACAGACAGCGTCTGGAGATAACAACATTTACTGCACTCGTGAGGAAAGTCTGTCTGCTGTGTTAGTGCTAAGCAGAGTGACAAACTGCATGTATGTACATCTGTATATATTTTTTTATTAAATACATGATAAACAGGACATACAAACATGTCCATTATAATTGCATACATCCATGGACATGGAAATAAAACAAAAAGAATAGCTCATCATCTTGGTTTTGTTTTAAGTTTCTCTGACACTAGATGCTCCATTGTCAACTGTGGATAAAGATAAAGAAAAACACAATAAAAAAAATAGGTCTGTTGATTATTAATATCCATCCATACATCCATAATAAAGGTATTAATTCATCCATTCTGGCGTTTTTAATAAAATTATACAGAACTGGTCCAATTTTTTTTTCTTCTACATAATAGAATGAACTAAAGAGAATTTTTTCTGGAAAAAAGTGGAAAAAATAAGTATGAATGAGTTTAAATGTACACGTCGCACTGTGTGGAGCTTCTGGGCTCACAGCAGCAGGAGACATCTGGGGGTCTCTGCATGTTGTCGTCTGTCTCGGTAAGGCATCATCAAGCAAGTGAATCGGATCAACTGGACTTGCTTGTGTGTTGGAAGCCTTGTCAAGGCAACAACATGAAGTGATGAATGCTTTCCGAGACATGTGGGCTGTTCCAGTTGACCTGATTAAACTGCTTTGAGAATTTTTGAGGATTTTTTCCCCTTCTATTAGTTTCTGAGAAGAAAATCCTGATTAAATGACTTAAATGGAGGGTAAAATTGTGAAGTATGCTTATTAAAACGCATATTTATTGAATTGTGTTCTGAGTGTAATGGAAATTCAAATCATGTAACATGCTTGGAAAAACTTCACCAATTAGCTGCTTATTAATTGTGAATGACCTTAAAGTGAATGGCTAAATGTTTAAAAGTGGAAAATTATATAGTACTACAGATGTCATTTGGGAGTGCGGCTTTTCTCCAACTAATCATGTCATGAATAAAAATGTTAAACTTTGTTTGTGCACACATATTAGAATTTTAAAGTTAAGCATAGACCTTCATGTCGGCACCTCATTAACATCCAAATGACTCGAGAGATATCTCATTCCTTTGGAGATTGGTTGGGCAAGTGAAGCAAACATCTGCGCTTCATTATTTCTTGGCTTATCTCAATTTAAGTGAAGTGTAAAGCTCACAACTGGAGAACAAATTAATGTTAAAGATAATGTGTTGATTAAATAATAGTCATACTTAAAGTCATTAAGACAGTCAGGTTTATCACTTTTTGCGTTATTTGCTAACTGAAGTACATTTGACTGTGATACTACAATGCAAACTCCCACATACAGTACATGCAGCAAGCTCAGGATTTATATCGCTACATTGGTAAACAGCTTTATCCTGTCAATTTGATGCAGCAAAACTAAAAGAATAAAGAAAAGTAGCATTGATTACAACTTGGAGAAAGTGGCCAAAGGCAAAATGAAAATTATTGCTGATGTCTAGTGTGTCTGCGAGAAGTTGGGTGCTTTACTATCGACTGAAGATTGGTTCTTGGAAAAAGAGTCGCTTTGTCTGCCAATATTACAACTTGCACTAGGTTTTAGGAAGAGATAACCAAGGGAAAACCACAATAATGTCTCACTGCAGCTGAATTTAGAGGTTGTGGAGAATGTGACTGATTGAGACATTCAACTGAATTTTGTTATCTATGCCTGTGTGATCAGATTTTTAAAATATTTCTTTTGCTTAGATATGCTTTTAGTAGAGATCGAACATGTCTGTGGCCTGGAATGACTTGTCAGCTTCTTGACATTGTATCTGCTTGGATGTGGAATTGCGACACGACAACCATTGCAATAATTACTTCTGATCATTTTGACCTCTGATGCAAAAGTACTTTATGTGAGATGCACAAGCTGAGCACTACTTCAGAGCTGCCAGATGACATACTTGGCATTTGAAGTTGCCCAAATAGTTTGTTTCTGCCTGCTATAATGTCTAATTACTTAAACTTAAAGACACATTTTCAACCATCACTGCAGATGCTGCACATCCAAGATGATTGCTAGTTTGTATGTGTTTGTATGATGTTGAATATATAATAGAGCAGAGGTCGTCAGCCTTTTGGAGTTTGATGTTCTTTGGTATAATCACCAGCAGGCTAAGAGAAAATCAAATTACTGTTTGGCACAGTATGCACGTATGCAATTCGCAAACACTGCTTTCAATTGTTCATTTAATACTGTACATACAACTCCCCAGAAAATCTACACAGCCACTTGTTTAGAACTATAACCAATGTAGGCATCAACAAACACATTCATTATGAGCACATGACACATCCAGAACCACATTTTAAGGACGAGAGTAAAATACATTGTTCTCCTATTTACAATGATGGTTTAATATGAAGTCAGTTCAGTTATTTTAAATGAAAAAGAAAATATGCATTGACCCCGTTTTTGTGACCGTAATGAGCTGGTTAATTTATAATAACTGATTTTCAACACCCGCCTTTAGTAGTGTGCTGATGAATAGGCTGTGGTGTGCCAACTGTGGCGCTCATGGCTGTGGTTTCCTAGCCCTGTCAGAGAGCATACTTCTGCCAGCTATGATGCTTCATTACTTGAACTTAATGTGCTACAACCATTGCCACTCATGCTTTTACTTGTCTTTCCATGCACTGAGTAATTAAAAAAAAAAAGAATGCAGATATGATGCCAACATCCAACGTGACGAATCATTTGTATTTGCTAGTATATAGTTATTTATGTATGGATGGATGTGTGGATGCTGTGTATGTCAGAGGGCATCCTTCTCTTTGCTATGAGGCACAATTGCTTGAACTTAAAGTGCTACAACAAATGCTACCATTAGTAATGGTGGGGTTGAGGGAATATTTCTGACCAAGGTTGAGTTAGCGTTCCTGCAGTTACACTCTTAACACACAGGCTGATTACATGCTTACTGCTGCCTATATAATGTCAAGAATCTGAGTAGGAGGTTTTGCGCATTCTCTTAGACAATAGAGTCCAAAACACACACACACAAAAAAGAAATTACGCTCATGCCTCTTATACATTTGGTGAACAACACTTGCGGACATAAGACACAGTGAAGCCTTTACAAGCTCCATGATGGCGTGTGCTTCCCCGCCAACTGCCTGTACTACCTCAGGTCAGTGTAATTCCCGAGGTGGCTTCTGCAGAGAATCCAACATTAAAACGACTTGACATCAAGAAAATAGCACGGTGCTGCACATTGTTTGCAGGAGCGAGATAAGCAGAGGAACAACTGATGAAGTGCACCATTAAGAATGAAGTTTTCGGATACTGTGCGTTCAGCCATCTAAATGTAAATTATTGGTCTCAGACGACCAGATGGCAGAAATGCCTGTGCCAATGTGCCTGTATTATGACAAGGCATGTGATGCCTAAAAGCAGCTTGTTAATTTTTTTTCCCTGAACTCAACAGGATTGCTGCCCTTGGTGGATTGTTTTGTTGTTGTATCCACTGACTCAGGTAACAACAGTGTGCCATGATGTATCATGAGCTTGATGCATTAAGTTTAACTTTGCAATGTCAAATACATTATGTACAACTTATTTTTGCCTTTTTTTCCCCCCTCAATTGTTTGTGAAATGGATTGTATTTCTCTTCATAAATAACATTGTGCCCTTCCGATGATCTCCAACAGCTGCAGAGATGATAAACGTCTCTGTGGCTCACTCCTCCTTCAGTCCAAGAAATGACTGTCGTTTCAACAGCCCCAGTGTGCATCCCTGCATTGATTCCTAAAACAATGATGGATTTTAACATTGTCAGACAATGCGCTATACAAAGGTTCATGGGATTTGCTTCATTTTTACTGCAGTGACAATATGCACAATCAATACTCATCACTCTCCCAAATTCTGAAAAATGTCCATCATTTTCTCGATAGGTGAAAGTAATGTGGATGTGAAAAATGTGCGCACGGTTACAGTCCCTCTTAACCTATTTTCCACCTCATCTGAGCTTGGCCTGAATCCCTTCACTTCATGTATGTTCTCCAGCTTGCTTGTTTGGCTTTGAAGTGTTGGTGTCTTCACATATTCAGTCTTCTCAAAGGACACATAAGTATTTCAGGCACATACTTCATGCTCGATTTTTCATCCTCACAGCTGAGAAGCACATGTAATTTTACCACTGTGAAGGTAGCAGCTCTATTCAGGTGTGCTCTATCTCATGGTGAAGACAATAATTGCCTGTGCTGCTCTTCCCTTTGGTAATTGTCTTTTGATTGAGGTCATCAGGACAATTAAAACCACTGAGGGGTGAAAAGTGGTAGCGAGAGTCTTTAGACAGCTATGCTCGGTGGTAAAAAGGATGAACAAAACATACAGGAGATATAATTGTGGTTGGGGAAACCCAGTGAAGTCATGATAAGACAGTGTGAAGAAAGGCTCAGTCAAAACTGCTCTATCTCACTCTATTAATTACATGACCTTTTCACAAATCTGTTGAAGGTAGAAGAAGGCTGTTATTAGTGATCACAGGGGTACAATTCAGTGTTTTGAAGAAGCTGTTATCGAACAAATTAATTTAGACTTTAGATCAAATGACAAAGAGCCACTTGGTATGGCTATGAAAGGTTCTGTGCCAAACATCAAGGTTGTCATTCTCGAGATTGACCCAATTGACTTTTGAGCACAGGTCAAGAAGGTTGGTTTGAACACACCACTTGCAATCTGGTGTGGATCAATACATCATGACAATGTCACCTGAAGAGGGGGTCTCAGAGCATCTCCCATCACATTCTTAAGTGGGGCGTGTGTGGTGTTAAAACTAGAGTGGGCACCAGCTGCCTTGTGTAGTCACACCTTTCAGCTCACAATGGTTTTGTACTTCAATGAGCTATCCATTATGGCATGATCCATGAGCAGTGTTGTAGTCCAGTTTATACACAGGTATATGGCATAATACCCACTTATTTTATAAGTCAGAATTGTGTCCATCCACTTCTAAATTCCCCTATTGCACCGCTCAGCAGCACCTACGAGCCATATTGCCTATTCTTTTCCCTCGGAGGATGAAGCCATCAGTAACACTACTCTGGCTCTAATGGGCTAGTACTCGCCGCAGTCACTGAATTGATTGATAAATATCTATGTTTACCATGCAGTATGAGGACTAACAAACCAATAAAGTTGCAATAAAAATATGTAGTACCATGCATGGATTTTCACTAATTTAAGTATCTTAGGTAATTTAAGTCACTGTGAAAGTGGCATGGAGGTTCACAAACTGCTGATCTACTGGGAATTTCATGAAGATGCATATCCTCATAATCCTCCCTCCATTCTGATTGGCACAATAGAGGCTATAAAGGCTGAGTAAGTAGAGGCCCCTGCAAACTCCCATAAGAACCCATACGAACAAGAAGAAAAATTTGGCTGTGACGTCAACCAGCTGCCAAAAAAAATGCTTTTTCGGCAGGAGAGTTCATACTCTGAGAAGAAGCTGTCAAACTTGCAGGCCACGCCCCCTCACAGCAAGCACATTTCTGTGAAGCAGTATTTTAACTTTTCAACTGCGCAGCTTATTTCTCACTTCCAATGTTTTTAGAAATGTATTTCTTTGAACTGTTTCAGTAATAAAGGAGTTTTTGTCTGAGCTGCGATGTTGGTCTGGTTTTAACTGCAGGAACTGACAGCTTTGAATGATGCGTTCAGGTGCATCACGTAAAGCCGCTAGCCTACATGCTACCAAGCTGCAGGGCTCATAGCGATGTTACATGCTAAACATGATTAAAATATGACTGATAGTGATTAGCGAGCTGGAACACACTTGCATAGTACACGACAGTGCTGGACTTTCAGCAGTACGACACAGACTTCTCCCGGATGGTTGGCAAAGCCGAACCATATTTCTTTGGCCAGAAGGAGTTGGCCGAAGAAAATTATGCTATTTTGTTCTGCAAGACCCCAGAGTGCCAAACTTTCTTCTTGTTCTTATGGCGTATGAATCAGCCTTTAGTCTTACATATTAATCGCTCAGATTTCGTTAGATTTTATACTGGGACAAATGTATAAAGCTCTGTGTTTTCGTTGTTTTTTTTTGTTTTTTTTATTGTGCTCGCTAAACTGACGTTTGGTCAACGCCTAATTTTCCTTAACCTGGGTTGTTCACAGAAATGTAAAAGTTTTTTTAAGTAATATAAAAACCCTAATTATTAATTCTATTAATAGTCTGTCATTAATTATATGACGAAACGGCCAATTCTATGCAACTGTGATGTTATGTCAATTTGTACCAAAATCTTTGAGGGATCTTTCCACCACCTTGTCGAATCAATAGAGCAAAGAATTGAGGCAAAAACAGATCTAACCCAGTACTAGATAGGGATGCCAAATATGAGTATTCTTTTTTCTTCAGTTCAGGCAAGTAGTCTTTTTACAATATACCTTTAAAAAAAGAGAATACTATAAACAAACTAAAGACATATTGAAGCTAATTGAACTGTAAAAGGAATACCGAATAAATTAGCCAGAGAGTATATAGTATGTTTGGATGTTTAGTGAAGCTTCATTGAAAGTAAAATAAATGAAATGAAATGAAAGTGCATGATTCACTCAATAGGGAAAAAAAGAGCAATGGTAGAACAAAGAGAAATGTGATTAATGGCAACATTGTATCTGACTGGAGCTACTTTGAGGTCTTCAAGGTCTACGTCAGTAGTCATGGAAACGTGACGCTCCACCAGCAGTGCACAGAGCGGAAAAAGTGCTTGTAAACACAGACCAAACAAACTACAACATCTGAATTAACATTGTGGTTCTCACTCCCATGTGTGATAACACCCGGAATTGACACCCCTTGTGACAATAACAATGAAGTTTGTGGGCTGGGAAAAAAAGTGCCGTCACTCAGGAGTAGCTATAACGTCCAATTTGTTTCTAAGATCTGGAAACAACCCAATTGGTTGTGTCAGTGATTTGACGTGATGAATTGCTTCTTTCATAAGCTGCAATAATGCATCATGGACTGTCAAACAAAACTGGAGATATGATTTCGCTCATTTGCTGCAGGCCCCTTTAGGCAAATCAGTGTAAATTGGTGAAATATTGCTTCTTGGCTATAATACACATCACTCAGCCAAGTTTTGTCAAAATCGGGTCAGACGGTTTCTGTGACGCAGCTCTTTTACAAGGGATATAGTGATGGATAAATGCACAAATAATCGTTAGAAACAGTTTCTGAACATTCACACATCATTTGCCTCAAGTTAGCAGTCAGCTGAATGTCAGGTATGAAACAACAGTCTGGACTATGTCGTTATCCCCAGGAATTCTCCTTCTATTGTGTGTCAGTAACATTGTAGTTTTTCCTTTTTTTTTAATCTGCGCTCACTCTTCTCTGTGGACGTGTTTCAGTGGAGCGTGGGCAGAACTAAGTTGTCTCTTCTGCTCTTCATGGAAGATGGTGGTAGATCTGCTCTAATACACACTAAAGAAGGAGGGTGGATGAATAACAGCTCCAGGTTAATATTTCATGGTTTTTGTTGTTTTCAGTACTTGTAAGGATTCACAAAAAACAACGTTTATAGTGTCTATTTTACAGAGTGGCAGCAGTTTTCTTTTTTAAGCATGATTTGACACACATCTGTTGTATTTGTATAAAGGGAGAATGATGGCTGCTCGCTGAGGTTTTAGGGCGTGGGATCAACGCTATGTGGTGCATTTCTCTTTAACCAAGTTACGATGTTGATGAATCTGGCTCGATTGGCTGGTTGTCTACAGATGAACAAAAAAAAGTCAGCTTTTCATGAAACTTTGTGTAAGGCACAGACCACAGACAAACACATTAATTAACTAAATGAGCTGATTTGAATAATGGAGCAGAATCACCAATTAATTCTTGCCAAACAATTCAAGACAGGGGATTTGTGCTGATAAATTGCATGCATTATGACACAATACTTTTTTGCTCTTTGAAACCCACACATGGTTTTGTAACAAGTTGTTGAAAAAAATAATTAATATTGTGTAACTGTAAAAATTAACTTGACTATTGTTGGTACAAGACAGCATGCTGGAAGTATGCTAAAAACTGCTGGAACAGTGGCGTTTGCATGTTCTCTATTTATGTTCTCTGTATATTTAAGACCCGGATTTTCCAATGTAGACATGTGTATGGTTGTAATTCTCTGTAGGTTACATTGTGTTGACCGAAAAATGCAGTGACCCTCCATTATTTGAATAAAGCCTGTATTGAACTGTCGACAAGCAAAAAAAGGAAGAAAAAAACCCAGACAAAAACATACCCAGACAGCATACAGCACATACATAATGGAGTAATTGT
This sequence comes from Blennius ocellaris, assembly GCF_963422515.1. Taxonomy (NCBI): domain Eukaryota; kingdom Metazoa; phylum Chordata; class Actinopteri; order Blenniiformes; family Blenniidae; genus Blennius; species Blennius ocellaris. The sequence goes on along the minus strand of NC_137651.1, from coordinate 26,023,663 downwards.
TAAAAAAGAAAAAAGAATGAGGTTCTGGCACATGTTTGATTTTAAGACTTGTTTTTTTTGCCATTTTTAGTTCGGCATCAGCATTTCATCATTGATGGGCATTTGTGTAAGGTGCAAGTACACTGACGGCCAGATTTCAGCATCAGCTTTATGCCCAAAATTTGCACGTGGATAATGAAGAGATTCAAGATAAACCCTTTGAACTACAAGATGAACTTTGCATGCAGAGAAACCCCAGGTTAAAATGGCAAACTTGAATGAAGACATGCCCAAATACAGCAGCACCCTGGACTTTCGAGTGTGTGCTGCAGACCGTTAAAATAGAGTCTAGCAGTGTGTCTTATCTGGAGCAGATGAAGTCGGCAGTGAAGCTGCGGGAACGAAGCAGGGCAGTGTACGGTTCAGGCTATTTGACAGTCAATAACTGCTTCAACTCCTCAACATTCAAGCCAAGTTCTTCTGCCCTGCTGATCCCACCTCCTTCAATTACCCCTGCTGGACTCTTTTAGGAATGAAGTCCTCCAGCTGTCTTTGCAGCTTGTTGCTGAGTAAGATTTCTCGTATGATCTATGATTGGCGTCATTTAATTAGACTGAGGCAACGTGTAAACAGTATTGATAAAAGACTTTCCGGCATTCCTCTCTAGTAACACTGAGTTTGCATGGTTTTCCTGTACATGCATTGGTTTTCCTCTGGTTGCTTTTCTTCCACATTAATGCTACATCTACACGAGCCAAAAAGATCCTTTTTCTCCCCGGCGTCCTCAAAGTTTTGCGAGTGTCTCACACTAAAGTGTCCTTGAGCAAGACACTGAACCCCCCAAACTGCTACCAATAGACGGATTGAGCACCTTGCATGGCAGTTGCCTCCATTGGTGTGTGAATGGGTGAATGTAAATAACGGTATGAAGAAATTTCGGGACTGCTCATGCAGTGACAAAGAGCTATAGATGTGAAATCCATTCATCAAATCCATTTACTGTCATGTTTGTTCTGTGATGGACTCTGCCTTTCCCTCAGATGACCCCTCCCTTCCACACCCTGTACTATAACAAATATAACCTCATAAACATACATGTGAAATTGTTAATCTGAGGATGAACTATTTGGGTATTTGGGCACATGGCTTCTGCTTGTATAGCTTCACTTGTTCACTGCAAAAGATGCATTCAGCTCTGCTCTACTCTTCTCCATTGCTTCTATGAAGCCATATTCTATCCACCTTTCTTGGTAAGCCAACCTTTTCTTTTTGACAAATTCATCTTCCCCTTCAGCCTGATGTTTGGCCATTTCTTGTGCTGTTGACTTTGTGATCATACCTTTTTGTATGTTGCAGACATTCAACTCGAACATATCCTCGATATTTGAAAAAATAAATAATACACTTTTATTGTAACATGAACGTGGTGGTTTTTCACATAAATGAGATAAATGCGGACTCATCTCGTGTAAAAAAAAGTCTTATCATCCTGAAAATAAAGAGGGCTCAGGCCACCGGGTTTGGAATCTCTGGTGTAGAAGATGTAACGTGTTTGATTAAAAAATGAAAAAGCAAAAGAACAGTGGATTTATGATTAAAATGAAAAACTAAAAATAAATTCACAAGAACGATTAAATTATATTTTATAAAAAGCACAGGTATGTGGGCAAGTGCACAACCGTTCGAGCCATGTAAAATAATACAAGTTTTATGTTTTCTCTCTGTGAAAGCTTCTGCTGTACCCGCGGAAGTTTGTCCATAAACATTGGAGCATAATCGATGGAATGTGGGCAGTGGTGCCAAGAGGTTAGAGATGCGTATTTGGGATTGGGAGTTGGCAGGCTCAAATCCCACAGCTGACAGGTCACCACTGTGGGTCCCTGAGCATGACCTTTGACCCTCATCAGCTCCCTGGAGCACTATGTTGTGACTAAACCTCCACATCCTAGAAATGGGATTGGTGAAATTAATTCCTTTTTAATAAAGTATTAGTTAGTAGCTTCTATTAGTAGAAATGTCTCTTTTTGTGTGCGTGGCAAATGTCCAAAATCCTGATGATCTTTGTTTCTCTTTTTATGCTGAAAAAAGAAAATAGTTGGAAATAGTTGAATCAACTTAATTAAATCACTTCAATTGGTAGCGTCTAAATGAATCAAGCTCTTTGAACTAAAGTTAATGAATTTGATTAAGTTGCAAGAACTGGATCCATTTCGATGGCACCAATTGAAGCAAATCAATTAAGTTGCTCCAAGACTTTCCAACTATTTTCTTTTTTCTGTGTATAGAATGGATGTAGTTAAAAGTTGTAACAAGTAAACTTCACACTCAATGGTGATCTTACACAAAAGAAAAACCGGACACAAAGAGCATACTCCGTTTGGATTGCTGATATTGTTCGCTGCTTGAATGGCTGTAATTCCTCATCAGAAATAATATCGCACTGATTGGATCAATTTGTGTTTCTTTGGCTGGAATTTGAAGGATACCATTATATCCTTCTCCTTCACACTGAATAAGAAGGGAGATTGAATAGGATGCAAATGAATGTTGAAATACGACACTTAAACATGCTTTCAAAAGCACATGTATACTTATCCTCCGAGGAGGGAAATTCCTCTCGAAAGAGAACGTAAATGTATTCAGAGCATTTCTGAACCTTGTGTTGAGTATGAGCAAACAGCGTGCAGAGAATGGAGACTCAAATTATGATGTCATCAGGTGACCTTTTTGGAGCCGATCCAGAGAGACTGAATTAATGAACGCTGCTGTGGGCTCCGAGGATTTTTACTTTTAAATATTGCGTCACAATGAATTTTCACTTGAGCGCAGAGCCGTGATTCAGAAAACGTGTCTCAGTAGAAGCACCACGGGCTCTGTGGTAGTGTATCAGGAGTTTTGTCATTATTCACGGGCTGTGTCGCAGCTCCAGGATTAGTTTCCCGTCATCATTATTACAGTCAGACTTTATGCTCTTTAGAAAAAGGAAAGTGGTAAAAATCTGATTTAGAGAGCTGTGGAATTTGTCTGTGGTTAAGTGATTAGATTCAAACATTACAAATGAGATAATGATTTTTAAATACACACATTGATTTACTCACAAATGTTGACAGTGTTCTTGCATGGATACGAAAGAAAATCTTCCACTGTTTTCCACTTTGCAGAGACTGAAATTCTTCAAGTTAGGAATTTCATTAAAATAATGCACAGAATTCATCTTTCCTTTATGTCATGCAAACTGGTGTATCTAACATCCACTGGACCCTTTCATTGCACAAAATACAGATTTATTTATTTTTTGGTTTTGTGTGTGGGAGTGGAACTGCTATTTTTCTATATTATTTTGACAGTCCGGATTGTCAGACCTTGAGGAGGCGAAGCAGGAAAACAAGTGATTAGAAAAGAGTAGAATAGAAATACTTTATCAATCCCAGAGAGAAATTCTTGCACGAGATTCCAGTTACACGCTCCTTAAATTTCACAAAATGAGAACATGCTTGTTAAGCATGCTGCCAAAGGATACTCATTGCTTACAAATCTACCACATTCACAAAGAAATACTGATCCGGTTGACTATTGAAAACTTATTGGTTAGATTTCTAAAATGTACTTGGTTTATACTAATGAAATCTGTATTGCACATGCTTTCCCGACCTGTCTCACCAACTTGGAAAACACGCTAGGCTACAAACCTCAGTTTTTCAAGTCCATCTATCTTTTGTACCTGCTTTATTTAAGTGAGGCTTGTCGGGGGCTGGAGCTGATCCCAGCTGACAATGGGCCAAACACAGTCTGGACATGTCTGGGGCTGGCCCATTATTGAGCGACCACAGAGAGTCACAGATGTGCTCATTCACACTTTGATTAAAAAAAAAAAAAGCAACAACAAAAAAAAAACAACTCCTATGCATGTTTTAAGATTGTAGTAGGAATCAGAGTACCTGGAGAAATCCTGCGTACAATCTGAGGCCCTGGTCACCTCTATGCGCTGTAGGTAAGATAGTCTTTTGTTGTTGCGCTACCTCAACTGTAAAATAACAGGAATGTTACATTTCCTTTCTTATTGTCAGGAGAAAACAGAGTAAATGCATGTCAATTTTGAATTTGTACCATGAACTAGTTCTGAGAATAGCAATACGTACACATAACATTAAATGTTAAATGAGTCATTCCCATTAGTCTCCTTCGTGTACTGTGTGATTCAGTTGCATGAAGCACGTTTCTCTCTTGAAGTTTAGGGTATGTCCTATAGTGAGGAACTGTAATATAGCTTCATAATCCCAATACGGCTATGAGTGTGGCATGATGATGCTTTAGTCGCCTCTGGCAATGGTGAGGATGATGAAGGTGATGATGGGAGTTGAGTAAAAAAGTAATGGAAGTCGTTGAAATGGAGGTAGTGGCATTTTTGATTAATACATTGGACCACAGACATGATTATAATTGGGAGATTACATGAAATTGGAATGTCTATGATGTGAATTTATTAGGTAACAATTCTCCCCTTTTTAAAAATACATTACGCAAGTAAATTAATGTCATGACCCTCTGCTAGGAAATAGCTTTTGGGTATTTATGGTTTTTATTAGCCACAACATGGGAAACAATGTGTTGTTTGTTTCTCTTAGAAGAAACAAAAGAGCAGGAAGCGTGAATGTGCAGGAGTCATTTTCAAGACAGACGAAGATTGACGTTGTTCGCAGATTGGTTGTGTTGGCTGCATTCGCCATCTGCTTCAGCTTTGATAGCTCTATGGAGGCTGTTTACCTCACCCGGAGGCAACGTGGCGTTTTTAAGCAGCGAGCTGAGTGACAAGAGAAGGAGCAGGAACTTGACCAAGTGAGGGGGTGGTGAGTGGGACAAACGACACAGTCCACCTCAAATCGACAAAATATGCGCTTTCTATACCTGCGTGTCTATTTTTAAACCTTTTATACAGAATGCATTCACTTTTTCTCTTTATATTCCCACTGATATTTTTTTTTTTTTTGCCCATTACACAAGAGCTGCTGTGGCCAGTGTGCACCATTGCATCAGCACACATAGAGACAAAATGCTTTGCTCGAGTGCATGTCTGGCTAAAATAGAGGAGAACTCACATATATTGTTTGCTTGTTTTTTCCACTCCTTTTTGTGGGGGGAAAAAAAAGGCAATTTTTCCAGCAATTATCCTCTCCTGCACCTGTTCCCATTTTGGTTGCACTTTTAGTAGTTTGCTTCTGCTTCAACATGACTTAGTGGAGGGCTAATCTGAAAAAAAGTCCCATTAGCAGAAGGCTTGTCTTGGTCAAAGGAGTGAAGCTGTGGTGAGAGTAATCCCAGTATTATCATGTTTTAACCTGGGATTAAAGCCTCCAGCCTTTGTAGCAACACAGGTTTTTTTTCTTCTTTAAAGAGCTTAGCGGCGTGCATAGGGTGAAATACAGACGTATCTTGGAGCAACGATTTACGGGTTGATTTCTGTTGCTTAACCGAGCATTCAGAATATTTTTTTTATTCAAAACAAATCTTTGTTCTCAGAAAAATACTGATGATTTAGAATGTGTGAGTTGTATATGAGGTGACTATTAATAGGCAGATTTTTTTATTTATTAATTTTTCCCCCCAACGTCAACACCATGAATTTACCTTGTGACCATGACCAATTTCATAAAAAAATATCTAGAATAAAAACTATAATGGTAAAACGTTTGTTACAGGTGCACCGTTTTCACATGGTATATAATGCGAAATCCTATAAATAACACATGTTGGAAAATTATTACTTATGGATCTTGAATAATCTTTAATAAATCCAAAATAAATACTACTTCTGTAGGCAATTGTTTGAGTTTTACTTAATATTTAATAATTATAGTTCTTTTTCAATGACTTTTTTTTTTTATTACTTTGTGTTTTGCTTTCTGGTGATGTAGAATTGGTTACTATGTGTTGGGTCACAGGGACACATTGACCATGGAAATACAAACATTGTGCATTGTCATCTGAAGTGTTGTCTCGTAAACGGGGCCGAAGTGTGTGAGAGTAAAATCTAACTTCAAAGCTATAATATCTACTGCACCAAGCAACCAAGAGGACCTCAAGATGTTTCTGCTTCCCATTTTTGTTGGAGCGGTTATGTGCATACTGTATTATAAGTTATCAAACTAAATTGAAGTTCTTGTTTAAATTGTAGCCTTGGAGAATGAGCTACTGCCTGGATTTCCTTGAGTTGCTTATAGGGGTAAAAATCAATTCCAGCTCCAGTAGCCTTAATATTTACAGGAGAAATTGGGAGAGAGAGTGGATAAAAAAAAAAGCATTGTCCAAGTGTCACTGTAAAATGAAACTTTTGAAGTTGTTCAAATTGAATACGAGCTTGGACTGCCAGTGAACTTTGTGTGTTTGTGTGATACTGAAAATATGAGCTTGTTTGTTGCAGTGTAGGTCTACATAAATGAACTGTATCGCAGTGTTTTTCCTTTCTTTTTTTTTTTTACAGAGCTGTGTTTAAACCAGAATGCCAAATGCATGAAATGGATGCCTTCATGTCATGAGGGTTTCAAAATCCACAAATCAATAAGCAACCACAGCTGAGATGAATATCGAGCTGAAGTGTCATTCACTCACTTCCACTTAAAACATATTTTTAGCACCATTATAGTCATGTATGCTCACACTTGCTGTTGGCACTCATTGTTACTATTTGTGATTTTGCTCTTGGCACCAAACCAATTCTACCACTTCTTTTTTTCTTCCCCTTGACTATCATCACTAATAGCAATGAGAAGCTGGCAGAAGCAGATGCTGGCACCTTGTTCTTCTTTGATAATGTTATTTACTTCATTTATTTAAAGTTATATGAATCAAAACTGAAAATGAGAAAAGACAAGGTACAAAAACTGTCGCTAACGGTTATTGGGGAGACATAATAAGGTCATGCTTGAAGTATTGAAAGGTATTTCATCATTCCATGGATGCACGATGACAAATATCTTTTCTTTGATCTGTCTTTTTGTATTTACCGCGAATAAATAGAGTATTTGCTGTCATTTTATCAATGTGACAATACACACCTCTCTGGGGCCTTGTGCTTGTGTATGAGTGTGTGTTTACTGTCTGTAACAAAACCTGCGTTCTTATAGCGTGACACTTATTTTAGGGACATTAGGGATTTAGGGACATTTTAGGAATATGTCAGACCGTTTGCATGCAAACCGAGAAAATTTTTAACGGGAACCACAGATCGCTTGTTAGATCCGGTACAGAGTTCGGAGGAGCGTTTTGAAGACGCCCAAACAAAACGGTCTTTCCCAGAAACTCCCTGAAGCGAAATCCAGTCCAGATCAAATAAGGAAATGTGAACGCTCCTTTAGTTCAGGGGCTACAAACGGCTCAATTTCATCTTTAGCACCATGGATAAGTAAAAGAGTGAGCCATAGTGAGCAGAGTATACGTGATGAAAATGTCAATATTCTTACAAAACAAATTAATACAGAAAATGACTAAAATTTCAACAAAGTTCAATTTCAATAAAACCTTCTGATGCATGATCTGATACAGTGAAATGTTAAAAGGCTAATCCTAGTTTTCAAGTAATCCTACTATCTGTCTGTCTTTCATGGCAGCGTCACCAATACCTCGGCTCGAGTCTCAGTGTTGTGTTGTTAGTGCTTTTAAGACGTTTACCACGGCAAAAAAAACACCTGTGTTTTCTTTGAAATGTTTACAATTTGCTTGGTGGTCGATGAGCGAGATTTAAACCTCTTCCAGGACAGCGACCTCGTTGTGCAAGAGCACTGTTATTAGGAATAACAAAGCTCAAAGTACAAGGACAGTAACATGACTATCAGAAATCATGTGATTATTGCATATTGCTTGTTCACATAATAGCTTGCTGCCATATTTGATCAAATAACCAACAAAGGTTACATTGGGGATTTCGGTTAGAAATTCCTGGTGTCTTGAATAATACATAACAAGCTGAATTTCCCCACACGTGAAGCACAAAAACAGCACCAGTGGAAATACACAAGAGTCTCGCACTGCAACAGAAAAGGATCATTCATAAAATTTTCACAAGACTGTAAGAAGCGCATGCAGCTCCCCCCAATGTCCCGCATTGTCTTAAAATTACATGATATCCTGCTGAATCTAAAAAAAAAAATACAGCTACTGTGGGAGTGTTTGTGACTTGGTTTTGATGAGCCTCAGCCTGGCACAAACATGTCCGCATTTGTTTCATGTTCGACGCGCTCGGTGGAAACGCGGCGGTGACGGCGAGGCATCAAGTTGAGAGCCGTCTGCGGACCTTGTTGCACTCTCTGGCGCTGGCTCATTAATAATCGTCTGGCTGAGCTGTGATGGCTCGAGCGCAAGCGTGACAGAATCCGGCTTCACAGCCATCTAATGCAGCATATAGCACACACCTGCAAAAAAAGTTGCAGTGTGAAGCCACCAGAGTAGATGTGCTGTTTTTGTGGCCTCCTCTGTGAAATATAAAAGGGGTGATTCATCTTTCAGTGAACTCTTTACTCTCAGCATCTCTCAGTATATGATGTTTTGGCCGGGATAGTTTCAAATAGCTGATGTCAGTGGTCTTCAACTTGGCAGACCACCAGAGAAAACAAGGCCACACTTGCATTAGTGAATAAACTAAACCATAATTGTGTTTTTTTTTTTTTTTTGAAAATTGTTTTTTTTTTTTGTTTGTGCAAATCTGAGGCCAGCGTGCGGCTCCACAGCCTTCCTGAGGCCTGGTTACTCAACAACGTTTTTCACTGACAACACAAAACTTTCCTTGCATTTTGAGGGTCTGTTTGCAGGAGAAAGGTGCTGGGAGCCACTGAAAATGCGAGTTTTTGAAAACTCTGTGACTTTTTTGAAACTGTAATAACAATACAACTTGGTCTTCTATCCATACAAATGTCTGTGTACTCTCATTGTCTATAGCATATGTGTGATTTCATGACAAAAACAAACAGCACTTATTTTTGGCTCAACATGAAAACTACAAAATCTTTCTGCATTCCCGCCATTTCCATGGACATTGTTTACAAAATGTTGCTGTGCAAACACACATCTTTACTGAAACAAAACTAATTATACAATTTCAATTTGTGTAAACAAGGCTTTAGATGCTAACATAGAATAGAATAGATTTACTTTATTAATCACTGGAGCTTTTGTTTTTTCAATAATACGTGTTTAAATGCTTCCCATATTAAAAAAAATAAAAAAACAAAAATCTGAGCTATTTAATTAAAGGATGTTTCAGACTGAATTGATAATGATACGGTCTTCTGGAGGGCATTTAAAGGACTTTAGCTTTTGATGGCATTTTATTCACTTTATTCTATATTATTACCAAGCCCAGTTTTTTTTTTTTATCATGCCTGTAGAAAATGCAGTGTATATAGTGTTGTCTCGGGTGAAGACTGTTCTGCCCTGCCACCCAAAGTATATGGTTGGATGGAAAGTAAAAGATGACTACACAAATGACATGTCGAGCAGAGCTGTGTGCTTCCAGGCGGGGTGAACTTTAGGTTGTCTGAGTGCAGATGCACTTCATTTAATATACGCAGGAGACCTCTTTTCTCCCACGTGGATAGAGTGCTTGACAGTAGTTGAGAAAGATTCGCATTCCACTTACTCAAAATATGAATCTGCAAAAAGGAAAAAAAAAAGAAAAAGAGATTACATCCTACTGACAACTGTTATTAATAAACATAAGCTCATCGTTTAACGGTAACATTATACTGGACCTACAGCAAGCAACCAAAGGTCTTGATAACAAAATGTCCAGAAATATCAGTTTTTTCAAATTTATGCAGCATTTCTCTTTCAGCGGTTAGAAGGCTTTAAAAATCCGATGATGACCTGTATAGAATTGGCATTGGCAAACAGGTTACTTAAAGTCAACCATTAATACATGGATGGTGGATATATATACATACACACAAGAAAAAACATGTGGCCATGATGTACAGAAATGCATTTATTATTATTATTATTATTATTGTTGTTGTTGTTAATAGTAGTAGTAGTGGTAGTCATATCGGTATTCTTATTATTTCTGTTTCCAAAAGCTACTTTGTTTAAAAATCTCTACCTCAACATTTTTGTCTTTGAAAAATTCCTTCAGCTTTTTGAAGAACTGTTTTCTGTTTTTAGCTTGAAATAAATGTGGTTCAGATGCCTGACCGTCACTTGAACCGTAAAATATTTTATTGTAAAAAAAAACACTTTTTGTCAGATCAAGCATCAAACTATCAGATTGACAGCTCGGGAGACGAAAAAGTGACTCTGCTGAAGTTTAAACTGCTCAAACCGCCTCCCTTTTATATACATAATATTGTACTTTTCATGTTTTCGGCACATCTGCTGCCACTTTGCAACAACATCACCTTAACTTCACTTTTCAGGAGTGTGAATATATTGTGGGAAAGCCGTAGATGATGAATGTACAGCTTAAGAGAAGGAGGCTGCATGAAGAGAAGCTATTTTAAGAGGCCATGTGATAAAAAAAAAAAATGTCTGTCATATTTTTGAAAATAAGTCATTCTAAAACAAAAAAGGTTGAGCGAAAAGAGAATAAGCTATTCTCTATCAATAAAACACTAATTCATAACCAATGATTTAATTTAGAATCAGTGTGATAAATGCAGTAAAGGCAGAGTGATGAAATAAGCTATCATGTAACAGGAGCGGTTAATTGTTTATTTGGACTGTTGTCTTAGTCCTGGTATACAAGTTTGTTTGGACAACTTTAAGAAAAAAAGGTTCCCAACACGTTTCTGTGGAAATGGGTGAAAATGGAACTGTTTGAAAACTGCTACTGTGCATGCCCATAAATGGACATCTTTTTCAAAATGTTGCTATGTAAACACAAAATGTCTCTGAAAGGAAAACACAAAAAATGATGTGTTTTCACTTGAAACATTGGCGTGGAAACATGACCCCCAGATTCATGATGATTTCCAATGTCTAGAGTTTGTAGTGAGCCAACTTCCTCTATTTTACAAGTTATTTTCAACAATAAAAAAATGCCTATGTATGTATATAAGGGCATGATTAAAAACCAGAACACTCAAACATGGTACGACCCAAAACACAAATCGGCACTAAATGTCAGCATGCAACGTTAAACGCGAAATCATTACGAAAACACCACAACATGAGCAAAGGCTTGTGAGTTAAGAGTTCATTCTGTGGGTTTAACCTTTAATATGTGATCACAAACCTCCTTCCTTTATTATTTTCAAATATGATGGTTATATGTTTTGTCTAGTCTGCTGGTGACGGATCATTGATCTCAAGAAAGGTGGGATTGATTGATTGTTTTCACCTCTGAGGATAAAAACTGTTCAGCAAAAGGTTGGTTGTGGGGGGTTGCATGTAGATCAGGGCGGTGATAATCTCCTACATTGCCCCCAACAAATCACTCACTGGGAAAACACATCACAACACATATTTTGAAGAATTTCTGACAGACTTTTTTTTTTTACCCCGAATGTGACAGAAAAGGCAACCGGAGAAACTCTCATCTGGTACATTATTCCTAATGACCTGCCTGTGCCAGGTCTCGATGATTTTGTTGTCTTCTCAGCAGGATGATAGTAGTAGATTCCTGGTTATCGCCAAATCACACAAGCTTACGGCCTTACTGTGATTTGTGGGGGGGGGGGGAATGCTGTCCCAGTGCCTCTCATCAGCTTAAGTGTGCAGTGGACTGATGAGAATTACACTCCCCAGCGACTCTCACTACAAGCCAAGCGGTTTCAGGGCTGACAGATCAGCCAAAGCTATAGCAGGTGCAGTCTTCAAAGCCATTGCCCTTTTATGGTAATTGTAATTTCCATGGTGGAAATACTGCATCATTATTAGGATCTTGTATTAGTACTCAGAGGCTTCCAAATGGACTTGTAATTTGTCACAAAATGTTTATGTCCCAGGCATCAGTCGGAAATCTTCTTCAGACTGCAGATGTGGACTAGCTGCTAATATACAAGTTACACAATTGGGACGTTTTGCGAAAAGTCTCAAAGATGAAAAGTTAACAGTTGAAGTTTGTGAAATGAAGTCCAGCAGGAGTGTGGAAAACCCTGAAGTGATTTGGGTGTTTAAGGCTTGCACTTTCCTTGTTTTATGATCGTGTATGCAAGCAAGATGCTAGAAAGGTGAAGAAGGCTGAGAGGCTGTTTAAAAAGAAAGGTAGAACACTTTTCAGCCGCCTGCGCTGACAGCAGCTGTCTAGACTGCAAAACCTTTGGCTTTTTAATTGTTTACATCGCTGAGCTTTCGGGAGTGAAAGCTAAGAAATTGGAACATCAAGTGTCACCATTCATTTATACTTTGCTAATTCATTTGCAGCCTCAGAGCAAAGACTTAAAAACAACGAGTGGCTGATTACTTGTAGTGAACAGCCTGCGAGCATACAGCAAAAAACAGCCTATATTACAAGGAAGAAATAATTGTGTTTGTTTATCTCTCTTTTTATTTCTTTTCGGTCTCTAAATAAGACCTTAATTGCTAAGTCACTAATTGTTTAACCCACTAATTCTACTACTGGGGCTCTGTGCATTGGAGAGGAGCAAATGAGGTGAGGCAAAGACAAGGAGGCATAAATGATGAATGTGAGATGACTCCTGCTGGATCTGGACATGCTTCCCTCAATCCTCAGAGCTGTCTGTGCCGCTTGCATTAATAAGCTAAATGACAACCTAAATGAAGATGAGAGACACTGCCACAGAGCTAAGAGAGGACGGAAAACAAAGGGGAGATTCAAACAGACACTCTCTTCTGTCCAATAAATGGAGAAATACCACTTTTGTGTGTGCGCGTATGAAGATGAATGTCACAGAGGCAGAATAACAAGGTCAACACTCGTGCCGTTTTATCATGGAGGCCCACAAAAACAACATTGTGTGTCATTAACATTGTCTGCAAATTAGATTGTGCCCATAAAAATAGGTGCACTCAACATCAACTGAATACAATATTTTGTGCTCATGTTTTGATGCTGAAGTCATAATGGTGTTATTGAAAATGATCGCAATAGAGGATGATGAAAGCCTTAAATCTAGGGCTACTGGGCAATTTGTTCTGAGTGAATTGCAGAATTGTAGCCTTTCTTGTTGTTGCTGGTCAGTTGCACACTGACAAAGACACAGAGAGAAGAAAGTTAAGCTTCTATTGGAGCCTGTTTCTGCACCGCATGATTCATTTTACAGTCGGCCTGATTCCAGCTTTGTCAGTACACGGGGTGTGAACGATGAGCGATTGACTCCTCTCGATCTGCTGTAGGTTCCCTTATGACGACTGACCACACCTGCAGACACGTCACCTGCTGTGCACCTTTTGCACCATAGGAAACCCAATAAAAAAAACGTGTTTCATTGTTTTAGTCTGTGCTTAACAGTACATAATGAAAGCACAATCTATACATTCAGATCGAGTTGTTTATTTCTGTAATTCGTTCTTGCGCAATCAGAAAACTGCTTACGTCCTTGGTACCTGCAAATTGTCTACGCCGACACCTTTGGGCTTTTTTCTTGTGTTTTAATCAATTCCATCTCAATCCAGTGTCAAAGTCATTTCACTTCAGAGGGTATATACAGGGCAACTTGATCTGAAGTGATTCAGTAAATGATCCAAGAAAATTATTCTATATTCTAAAATTATAATCTATAAATAACTAAAACTCTAAATCTTTGTTTTAGTGCAACAAAGCAATTGAGAAGTTCAGAGTTGATGAACTATTCTTTTTCAAGACATGAAAAACCTGAAATTTGAATAAAAGAACTGTGATTTCATCAATATCTTGTCTCAGTTCATTATTTAAACATGTGCATCACAATTTGCAGTACAGTTTTATTACACTATTTACATCTTGAAACACAAAAAATATTGTAGGCTAGCTCATATTATGATCAGGATTACTTGTGAAAATCAGCAAATGACCTTTAATGAAGACACATGTTGTAATCCTGATCACCAGAACCGATTCACCACGTGATACAGCCTAACGTATCATAGTTTCTCATAGCTGCCATATTTCATTGGTGGACTGGACTCTCTAGTGAGCCATTTCTGGCCCCTACGCCATACTTTTGATACCCCTGGTCTCAAAACATAGCTGCACCTGTAACAATCTGGTTTGTATGTAAATTGTAAAAAAAAAAGGGGGGGGATTGCCCAATTTATCAGGAATGTATCCACACGCTTTGTTGCAATAAATTATGGTTACATGCGTTCATTCTCTGCATTTAAATATATTTGGCAAATCAAATGGAGCCCCACTGCTGTAGGATGCCTGGTGATAACAGGTCAAAAGTCACAATTACACAAATAGACAAGAGTACACAAATCATTGAAAGAGACTCAAAACAACAGAGTCAACATTTTTTTCTGGTGGTTATTTGATATGTTTCTGATAGTAGAAGCTTCTGATATAATCTCATGTTACTGATCTGTGACCTGCTGATGAGTCTTGTTTTGGATTGGTTCGTACTCGGTCTGATGATGCAACCTACATAATGACTCATATATATATGGAGGCAAACCTCTATTTCTCTGATTTCTTTTTCTTGGATTTTCTAGATATCACGAAAGGCCTTGGTATTGCTGAAAGAATTATTAATGATGCAAAAGTACAGAAATGGGTTAATGACCAGTTGCGTCTTGCCATCTACTGTCTGCTCCATACTCAAAGAATACACCATTATTGACTGTTTTTGAAAAGAAGGGTTTTACGTCTTACTTTTCCCAGTTGGTTAAGTTGGTTTTTCTATAAATTATAGATGAAGACATAATTCCCCATTCTATTGGGTATCTTATTCTACATTCTAAAACATAAACCACATTCATTTAATCAGAATCTGACTCTTATAGATTGTAAATTTTAACTATTGTACATTCACATGGTTGATGAAAGGCACATACATTTTTTTGTTTTGTTCTTTTATGCACGCCAGCACAATACTTCTCACCCTGCCTGGAAGGTTGTTATTCAGAAACAATTCACACTCCATATTTGAATCATACATGTGTCAGTTCAATGGTCTTGTTAGTGAAGTGAGTGCCAGTCACAATCTGACTGATTCCGTGAAGCACGGTTGATTTTTCTCACCACCAGACGTGTAACAATTCTCTTGTATAATGAGAATTTATGAGCTGTGATTGACTGCATGCAATTAGACTGAGTGCACAACTCAGTGAGGGCTAGCAGAGTGTAACCCACTGTATAGTTTGACACTAAATCATGGAGTGGGAGCAATCCTGTCATGTGTAACTCTCCCATGGGCCAAACTGCGTGGTGTGAACATATCTGTGATCATGAGACAAGAAAGTAAAACGCAGATTCCATTTAGTGAGATCTGCGCCCTGATTTGTGTTGACAGCTGTAGTGCTCACTGTGCTGCTGCATGTATGCGATAACTCCAGATACAGCCTCCCACCAACTCATGTTTTTATTTCATTCTTTCTGGGTTGTTTGCAGGAGCAGCTTTAATGAAGAAACAGATCTGCTAACATTCTTGCAAAAGGGACCCTCTTCAACAAGTATGGGGTCACCATGGAAACCGTTTCTCCTCCTGTCTGTCATCAGTGGCCTTTCAGGTAAGAAAAGGGTAGTGCTTGGAGCTAATAGTGATAAAAACAGATGCATAGAATAATATCCGAGAGCCCTTTTAACACCATATATCCTGTAATGGAAAGATGCAAATGTGACATTGTTGTTAGAATGATACTTTAATGGACCTGAGAGGGAGTAGTCTGTGTCTTTGGAATAGTAATTTTTTCATTTTTATATCGAATACAAAGTAGATGGCTCATTCAAAATTGTTGCTCTGTGTGATGTGCATGTTTTTCCTAATGGTGATTATAAACAATGTGAAGTCGTCACTTGTCACCCACATTACTGATTGAGTGTACTGAAGGATGCCCCAATACGCCATGTAGTATCTGTATATGCACATCGAATAAACTTCCCGATACAACCTGGGGAGTTCTATGTGATATCAGCAGCAGATAAATGAGAGAGGATGAGGGATCCGTCCGCAGTTTGAAGATTGTTTAATATGAATGAATACGACAAATACCAAAGTATCCAACATATCAAGAGGATATCAAGAGTTGTGTTACATACTACATATTACATGCTACATGCTAGAGCAGAGGTCTTAAACCCAGATCCTGGGTCTCCCTCCCCTGAATGTCCCTATGGCTCATTACCTCATTCAGCACAAAGCCAGACAACGAGCTGCTCATTGCAATCAGCTGAGTGGAAGCAGGGAGACATGGGAAACATGCAGGGCTGCGGCCCTCGAGAATCTGAGTTTGAGAACCCTGTACAAAAAGATCAGGGCTCACACACCAGCCGTACTATATGCTTAATGTGATTAAAGTAAGACTAATACACTCATCCACAGCAAGTTGGAGTCTGTGGCGGCATACTACAAGATCAGTCCTTTGATCCTATAGTCTTACAGTATGCATAGAGCGGTGCGTTATGCTATGCACTGCCCTATGCAAATCATAGGCTGTAGATCGATGCAGAGGTTGTACTGATGTGGTTCGCAGTAACGTAGAGTTTTCGCATATCGTTTTCATATCTTGTATAAATTAGGCTTAATGGTATTTAATTAGTACGAGCATCAGTACTCTGTGTCGGCATATAGCTAAAGCTCATAATTGTACTCGTCCTTTCAAGAAGTGCTATTGTGCATCCCTATAGTTTACTTGTCCCAACTGTTTCCATGAAATGATTTAAAAGCAGGAACGATTGCCAGCCAAATATCCCTCAATCCTTCCTTTACACGGTTCAACCAGGTTAGCATCGGGAGAAACTGGAGCTTATCCCCGCTGACATGTTGTGATTGGCAGGATACACCCAGGACAAGTCACGAGTCCATCACAGGGCTTTTGGTGCATTCATGAATAACTACAAAATGGGGAACTACCTTCCACCCACTGCGAGAAAAAAAATCACCTGATTGCTGTCAAACTCAGACTTTCCCACTTGTAAAGAGGTCATACGGTGAATTTGGGATCCACAGTTAATTAAATAATAATAAATAAGATTGTGGGATGCTGATGGCATAGAACATTCCTACTTTAATCCAAAATTACTGTCAAACTTGAGAATTTTTTTAGTATCACTGGTCCAGCAGGAGTGTGGTCCTTCTGCTGAGTCTCAAACCATCTCTATCCCAGCGGGGTTAGCCACGAGGGCACGCGATCAAGCTTCAGATCAAGTGTCTGCTTTGGTCAGTCCAGATCATGTGTTTGCTTAATGGACTTTGCCCTTTTAACGGTTCTTTCATCCCACCGGAGCAATGGTTCGTACACTCTGGGGCTCTCTCTGAGCTTCGTCTATGGGAAGTCAAACAAACTGTGCCGACCTCACTCGTTTGCTTGTTAAACGGTACCAATACATGGAAGCAACTATTTCTGAACTTTTGAAGCTTTACTTCTGGGATTACAGAATTTCAGACTCATGGTGGATAGTTTTTAAAAGAAATATACCAGATCTTTCTTTTTAGGCTGGATATGACAGTTCAAACAAACGTTTATAAGGTTATTTCTAGCTGAGGAAAAAAAAAATGGTTGAGATTTGGTTGATGTTTGTTGAATATCAAAACACTATTTGTGTTCTGTAGAGGCAAATGTGCACTATTTACCATTTTTATTGTGGTCGTTGTGGTGTTTTACATTAATCCCAGTGTGAATAGGTGTTTCGTTCACATGCTCCGTGTCTAATTTGCTGTACACAGCTGCAGCTTGTACCCATGTGTTGTAATAAATGGGGGACAATACAGAGGCGGGTGAGCAACAATGCAGCTCAAACAGCTGCTTAGGCTGACAAGTCTGAAATGAAGGAGCAGTGTGTTGCTGCAGGAACATGAGCGGGAGCCACTTCTGTGGAAGCTATCGGTGTAAAGGCCGGTTCAACAAGCGAAAAGCTGAGGGATGAGAGAATTGTGATAATTACCATAAGATTTCTCTGAATAACAACAATAAACATTTTGAGTTGGTTCATTTCTTGTGGACCACCCCTAACCCAAACTAACTGTACTTTATGCATCTGCTATTTTTAATTTTTTTTTTGCATTGACGATTTTTGCATATGGGTGGCCACAATACGGTGCCCCAGGGAGCTTTTGGGGGTCAATGGTCGAGCTCAGTGAGCAAGCGGTGACCGTGGTGACTTGTCGGCCATGGAGATCGAACCTGCAAGCCTCCGAACCCAAGTCCACCTCTCTAAGCTCCTGGCCACCACTGCCCTGAATACTGTGACTATCTATGGAAAAGTTTTATCCATATAGCACCAGAGGTGAGTGGAGTACCTCAAAAATATACTCAAGTAAAAGTGTTGTTACTTTAACAAAATATACCAAAATATTACTTGCGCAAAAGTGTTATAGTACTTGGATTAAAATGTACTCGTAGTGAGTAATTGATAAGTGACATTTCGAATTCAGATATAATGAAATATTATTGCATTGTGCAAAAAATGAAAAAAAAACATGCTCTTTCACTTTGGTTGTTGTATAAACAGGGCCTTACTCTTCCAAACCAAAGCTTGGAGCTACTTCTTCAAGAGATCGTGATAATTTGAAGAACTTTTACTTGAAGAAACGTTAAGTACGTCCAAATAACCAGCCCTCAATGAAGTGTTCTGTTGAGAACAGCACGTCTAAAAAAAACAAACAAAAAAAAAGAACAAAAGCTGTGATCAAATATGATCTAATGGATATCAATTATATCTGGGTTAAATGGTTGGTAGATTTAAAAAGCAGTATAATATATGCTTTAGACGTGAATGCCACCTCTGCAGTAAAATACCGAAAAAAGAAAAAAACCTTTTCCAGCTTTTGAAGAAAAGGTAATATTGCTCCCTCACCAAGTAAACACACACCAACAACACAACAGTGTATACGAAGTACCCTTTGAAAAGGTTACCCAGCGAGTGCGCAGGAAGCTGAAGCCCAAACTGCTTGTGTTAGCATGAGCAGAGAAGCTCGCTAACAAGCCTCTGGTGATAATGTTAATTCAGACCCAAGCAAAGGCAGGCAAGAGCTTAACTTGCAAATGCACTGGGAGGACTGTTGTAGTTTAATCAGAAGTGTTTTAAACTGCTGTCTGTAAAGTGTGATGAGTGCCACCCTGAGGTTTTGTAAGCGTAATTTATGGTGCGTGTGGGAATGTGTGGTATACTCAAGGAAGCTATACGAACCCACTTTTCCCATTTAAATGATCTGTGTAGTTTCCTGTAATGAAAGTTTTAGTTTTTTTTCTTCTCCAGAGATGGGGCATGGCATTGTTTAGTTTCCAGTTCATCACAGGGCAAACACGGAAAGAAAGAATTAAAGAATTGAATGAAAGGGAGGAACAAGTGAGCTGGAAAGAGACAAAGAGAAGCTTCCCTACTTCAGGGTATTTTAGGGGAACTCTTTAAAAACGCTTGAACTCTGTGGAAAGGTGAAAATGCAACTTTTGGAAACGCTCAGGCTCTGTCTCTATGTAGATGGCAAAGAAAGTTGCAACACCACTAAAAATAGGACAGGAAATAGTTATTTTGCGCATGTTCAGTACAGCTTCCAACGCGTCATGACTCCCAGTACATTTTCTCCTGAGACTTGGTAGTTTTATAGTCAAGGGTCACCGTAATAACATCTGTCCATACAAATGTCCGTGTGTTTATAGAGAACAATAGCACCCAGTCATGGCCAAACATGGTAACTACATTGTTTTCAGTATTTCTGCCATTACCGTGTAAACATACATGGTTTTCAAAACATTGCTGTGTCAATGCAATAACAATGTGTTTTCACTTGAAACATTGTTGTCGGGGTCTCAGAATCACTATTTATTCTCAAATGCAGGGTATAGAACTGTGGAAGAAACCAGAGACAACTCTTCACAGACTTAAACTGAGAGTCTGCTCTCTGTGAGAAAAGAAGCACCGTGCAACCTCAACAATTTACCTTTAGTATATGGAGATATGGATCAGTTAAGGACTCTCTTTATTGACCTTGGCAATGCTGTGGTACTCCATCTTCTCCATGTTTTATCATTCCTTGGTGGCACACCTTGTTGAAGATGCTCTTTCACATGGGGCCAACTAGGTTGAACTTCTACATTCAAATTGTTGACATTTTAGCAGAGTTTCTGCCCAAAACGTCAACACGTTTCAGGAAGCCACAGGGCTTGTGAATCTCGCACAGTTCTCAAAATAGAGCAGGTACTGAAACAAAATATAGCCTTTAAGATGTAAGGCACCTTGATTATTTTTAAGCCACAAACTATACTCCAATCAACGCATGAAGAGATGCAGAAAAAGGAAAAAAAAAACCTAAACTAAATCCTTTTAATTTCTTGATCGTTGTTTTTGGAATTACAAAATTGTTTACAGCATATTATGTGCCAAAATATTCCAAGTCAGTCACAGTGAAGAATGACGCAGTCGAGAAGAATAAAGAGAGAGTTTTTCAGCTGTGGAATAGATGCAAAGTGCAGCGACTATTCAGAGCTTTTTCAGACCAACAGAAGCACTTAAGAAATCTCTCAGAAACATCTCGTCTGTCACGGGTGTAGCTTTACCTCTTTTCAACTTTAGGAATATAATGACGTGTTTTGTCAGACCACGAGATTAGTGTGGTTCAACTTTTGTCACTTTTTTCTCTAATTTTGCTGAAATATCTTTCCCAAATTGACTATTAATAGTACTAGTTTTGCTAGCTTACTTTATGAAGACATTTTTAAATAGTTTTATTTCTAGTATAATAATTTTTAATAACTTGAACCATTTCGGTTCAAATTTTTTGCAAACATGAACAAAGAAATCTTGATTTCTTAAAGAGAATTATTAGTTTCTGATAGACATCCTCAAAACTGTCCAACAATCTGAGGGGGGAAGTAACAATGTACAAATGGCTTTTGACCTTTACTCTCTGTATTTGATCAAACATACATATACTTTCTCCTCCTTATATTCTCTAAACTGGCTCTTCATATTCTTTGTTCGACCTTTGCCACTTGAAAGTCACTTGTGGGCCTTGTCAACATGCTCCCTCTGGCTCAGA
This sequence comes from Blennius ocellaris, assembly GCF_963422515.1. Lineage (NCBI taxonomy): Eukaryota > Metazoa > Chordata > Actinopteri > Blenniiformes > Blenniidae > Blennius > Blennius ocellaris. The sequence goes on along the minus strand of NC_137651.1, from coordinate 26,002,622 downwards.
TCATGTAACATTACAACATCTTCTGTCAGAAATGTGCAGAGGACATACAGCTCTATTATCATTGTCAGTGAATGACCACACGCCCACTGAGTAAGAGTATGAATGAAATTAACACGATTTTTGCATGATATTTACATGATTGAAGTTGCATTAAAGCAACTTCACAATTGCAATATTTGCAGCCAACGATGCTGCCCATACATAAACACCGGATTTCTTGAAATTAATTTTCTTTGCCATCCTGGTTTGCATAGTCATCACATTCATTCATTGAGGATACAAACTCTGCAACACTGTCACAGTTGTAAAACATTGTTTGCTATTTGATTGCACTATTGGCAAGTTTTTATGCTATTGCCTTTATCACATTCCCAATGGTCAAATGTATTACACACTTGTTTGTTCCAGCCCACGAAAAGCCAGATATTTTTCTTGGACTGTGTCGGAAATTTCATGACCACAGCTGTGAACAACCAATAGCAAAGCAGCACAGAATGATCAAAACAACACTAACACTGCACCGAACCAAAGGTTTGCAGATCCACAGGGAGGTAAAATGTTTCCACCTAAGCTTTTTTTGCCGACATGTACATGTATTATTACAGTTGTACCATTCTATATTAGCTTTGTTCATTTCTATATTTCCTGAGGGGAATTCGAGCCTGATGTAAAGGTTCATTTATCAAATCCACATCACACAGTTTAACAGCTTTTGAACTCATAAGATTGTTAAAATTGTTGCCTGTAGGAGCATTTATACCAGGGGTGTCAAACACATATTAGCGTGAAGAAGTGCAAAGCCATGAGACACGATGAAAGAGTTGGTGCACATTGAAATTGAATTCTGATGTGGAACAGGAAGCCAGACGTGAACTTGGATCAAGACACAGCAGCAAACATGAAAGACAAACATAAATATGAGATACAAGAGCTGGCTTGAAAAGACAGGGTAAGGTTGAAGAAATGTCCCAGGAGTAGGATGTTAAATTATAAGCGAATATGAGCAGCACTTGAAATGCATAGCTATGGAAACCGGAAAAACATGACAGAAAACAAACATTTAGCATAATAAAACAAAAACACATCAAACTGTAAGTTACCAGGACCCATCAAGGAAACACGCTGGGTAATCAAACTATGAGGACTCCCCGTTGAACAAAATACCAACACTAAATGCACTTTTCATAACAGAAGGAAACCAGACTTGACTGAGCACATTGACCTTTTTTTTTTAACTGATTTCGAAAGAAAGCCAGTGTGGAGATGCCAGGAGGGAACTTTTGTTTGTCAAGACTTCTACTAGTTTATCAAGTTTAAAAACAGGAACTCTGACTTGTGCAGCTAATTTGTTTCAGTTGAGTCAATTCTCTGCATTGATTTGTGATCTGGGGATTTGGTTCCCTGGTTCCTTTGGTGCATATATTTGACAGAAGTTGCTCTGCTCACTCATTAGAGATATCTTTGCCCGTTGTCATTACATCGCCTTAAGTTGTTTGACTGCTTATGTAAAAATAATTGCCTTTCGGGAAATAAGAAAGTCTTCCTTACAGACAATATACGGTAACATATGTGTAAAAAATCCACCATGATCTGTAAGTTGCAAAGCACATGCTGAATGGAGGCATAATTCTGTTCAAATTGTATATCTTTTATTCAAATTTCAGGTTTGTCATGTGTTGTAAAATGATAGTTCATTAAATATAAACTTCATAATTATATATTAATACTTTGTTGTGGTAAAATAAAGACAGTGATTTACAGTTCTAGTTATTTCTATATTATCCTGTAATTATTAATTGGCATGGCCCACTTGAGCTCTAATTCCACTGTGCGTGGCACCTCAACTACAATGAGGCCCCATCTACAGGGCAATGGCAGAAACACTGAAAACAATGTAGTTGCCCGCCAGACCACTGGTTGGCACTGTTGGTTGTTTCTATAATGAAACCAGACACGTGCACAGAGAACAATATGCTATATACAGACGACCAGGTTAGATTGCTATTCTGGATGACTCATTCTTATGACTCTGGGTGACGCCATTGTTATCTTCCATTGACGAAGAACCATTTCCTCAGGCCGCAGTCCGCATGTGCAGTAGCAGCGCTTCCATAGTCTACTTTTTCAAATTTTCCTTCACATCTCTTCAGGGAACTTTCACTTTCATTCCTTAATTGCAGAGCATTCAGCTACTGATGAGGCAGCTACTGCCTCATCAGTAGCTGAAAACAAATTAGTCAAATTATTGTTGAACGTGTTCTGTGTATTGTTTCCCTTACTTTGCATGGTAAGGATGCCAAAGCCGACAACCTCAGTGTGAAATGTTAAACTGTCAGACTCTGTTTGCGGTGGAGTGCTTTCCGTTTAGCTAACAACTACTCCACTAATGTAGGCCCAAGCAGCGACTTTCCACTTTTGTCAGAATAGAGCTGATATCTGCTTTTAGAATTATGTCACTTTTCAGTGAGAGTGCCACACTTCAAACTGGTTTTCATTATCATCAACAGCACAAGCATTTCCCAGGGGTGTAATGCTGTCTTGTTTATTACAGTACTTTTGACATGATGGTTTGTATAATGGATTATTGGCCCATTGTTCTCAGAATATTCTAAAAATGAACATTGAAGACAGTGGTTCTTCTGTTCCTCCCCCCCACCCCTTCTCTCCACTGCCCAGTCCTTTTCATTTCCACTCCAGGTTAAATTACATTGAAGCAGAGAGACTATTGCAATTAGATTTCGCTCATGTTCAAAAGTGGGTTGGGCAGTACTGATGTCTGGAGCCATTTTTGTCCTCCCACTACTAGTTTGCTACTGATCGAAATACAACGCTGCTTGGAATGGTAAGTATGGAATGGTACTGCTAACTCTGAGGTATCTTAATATTAAAAGAAGGGTGTCTGGAATATTGATGTGTAGTGCTGTATAAGTGATGCATGGAGTCATTTTCACCAAGGGCAAAGGAGTCGTAGACACCAGAGATTTGATTGTGTGTGTGGTGAAGCAATTGAGGATTTGCATGCACTACACATAGCCGGACCCTGCTGTGAATACATTGGTGTGATTGAATACCTTGAAATATAAATGCCATATTATGATGGTGTGCTGACATGTCATCTCCAAGACTTGAAGGGTTAACTGGGTTTTCCAGTGTCCCAACATCATCTCGAATCAATCGGAGCAGTCCTCGGGTTTTCAAAGCGAGGGAGGACGAGCCTGGGACCACAGGGAGCCATGAAAAGTCGGCCGACAAATGAGAACATCAATATGTGCCATGCACAGCTGCTTTTTACTACACGATTTGAATGTTTCAAACATATTCTTTCGTTGCCAGTTGCAAAGAGTTCATCTGCCTTTGACGAGAAGCTTCAGTTTGCAGCTTCAGAGCAAAATGTTGTTTGTTGTGATCGAAACAAATGAAAAAAAAAAAAAAACTATTTACTGGTCTTGGTCACTAAATTAGACTGTCGCTGAAATGTAAGTGTTGCGAGAGTGTTTATGGCAATGCAGCATTTACAACTACATAATCAACAAAATCAGCCTATGAAAATTCAAACTTGATCTTCATTTTAATATATTTTTCTGTCCCCATTCAACATTAATCAATTTTGTCTTCAAAGGTTAGTTCATGAAGCAAACCAATACATTAGTTCTAAAGTTTAAAGACACCCAGGGATCATCATGATCTTTTTTCTACGTTTCTGTGCAACTTATTGTGGCTATTACCTCCTTAGATACAAGTAGATTAGACTTATGTGGGACAGCAAATATAACATGTTCACAGTGTTCTGTTGAAAATTGAGGCACTAAAGATAAGATTTGTTTTCACACTCAAAATTGAAGCATTAATGATGATTAATCCACCATCATGATAATTATGATTAAAACTTATTTTGCAATCAACTCATACCCTGCAGCGCAGAATACAAAATTAACAGATACAAAATTCCTGAAACGTCTATGGAAAATACATTTTGGTCATGTAGACTATACCCAGTAGTGGACCGACTCAAAATGTCGGTACCCAAGATAGAACAGTTGACTGACATGAAGTTTCATTTAAACTCTGCAGGAAAGAGTTTTCCTTTGAAAAAGCACTTCCAGCTTAAAATACCACCCCCATATACTTTTGTCGTGGATTCGGCTGATTGTTCTCAGGAGCAGGCAACATTGTAAATAAGAAGATTACCGCTCCTCTTGGATAATGTCATCAAGTCAGTTTGTCTTTGTGACTGGCTGAAAAAAAGAATAACCGAGGGACATATTCATGTCGTGAAACATTTTTAAATGCAAAAGTCTTTTGTTAACATTAAGTATTAAAGGTGTTGAATGAACACATTTCAATGCATATATAAGGTTTTTTTTTTCTTTTTCTTGAGCCTGTTTGCTAATGCAAAAGGAAACATGATTTATATAGATTAACATTTCATTGTGATTCATCTAAATCAATCACAACAACCCTGAGATATATCTGATTAAAAATTGTTATTGTTTAACAGCAGTAGATACTCTAATATACAGATATTTATTAATGGCAACATGAGAAGTAATATCACATTCACAACTTGCGACGCCACGTGAATTTCAAGGCAATAGCTTGCTGGTGGTCTGTTTATCCACCTAGAAATCTGCAAGAAGCATTGTTGGGTCTGATGCTTCTATTGGAGCCAGAAAGAAGGTTAATGTTCTTGATGAGAGGGGGAAGTGACCCTGGTATTCTGGAACGCATGCTAACTGGGTTTCAAGGCTTTGATAAAAGAGTATGTTGATGACACAATGATGAAATACTGCATTCTTTTACCTGAACATACATTAGCAGAAGTTATGTGCACACATGTCAATGTTTTTTTAGTAACATATACAAACTGGTTCTAGTGCACTGATATTGAGGCAATAATACAGGGAAAATACTTCACGCACGCACGCGCGCAGCCACCGTGGTAAATAGTTCCTCTGCACATGCCTGAATAGATGGACAATAATAACAATGGCAGCCTCCAGAGTGTCATGACTCCAGGGACTTGGTATTTGAGAGTGACCCTAATAACATCTCCGTCTGTCCATAGGAATGGACGTGGACTTGCCACTGTTAATGTCTACAGTGTATTGTTCTCTGCTGTGTCCATGATTGTGATTTAATTCCAAAAACAAATAGCACCAACTGGTGTCCCGACATGCTAACTACATAATTTTCTTGAGTTTCCGGGTCTAAAACGTTGCTGTATAAACACAAAATGCAAAAATGATGCGTTTTCACGTACAATGTTGTGGTGTAAGGGGTATAAGATCTGTACTAATTTGATGAGATCATTTATATATTTTTAAGCATTTCTGATTTATGCTTAAGATTGATCTCGCCTATTACTGGGGATACACTTGTTGATAGTCAATAAGTAGATTTTGAACTGATAATATAGACAATATATGGAATATATTTAATAAACAGGGATGACACAACAAGCTGTTACCAGTAGTGTTATAATCAAACATCAAGTCAATACCAACACTGAGCATGCACGCACCACACACAAAATAATGTTGACTCTATTTTTGGTCCCATCATTACCTCGCGGATCACCTCCAGCAGGCAGGAAGCTGGAGTTATGACAGCCTCTGTTATACTCACAACTTGAGCAAAGGAAATTGAATTTAAAATAGAAATAAAGGAAAAGGAAACAACCCAGTGTTGATTTTTATTTGACCAGGAAAAGTTGGACTCACCATTCAAATCCTGGCAGCCTTTGCTGTGTACAGTGATCAACACTCTAATCAGTATCAGGGGATAACAGATTTGGCATTTCAGAATACACGTGTATACAATGAGCTTGTATGTCCACACCAACGGATTTTTGAATTTGCGTTGCTACCAAGGAGCATGAAGGCTGTTCGGAAAGCATTTTTCTTCATTTGTGTATTTTTCTTTTTTAATTCTGAAAACATCCAACATATCACCTCAGATTAATTTTTTTTCTTTTTTAATTCTTTTTGCAGGATTATGTTTTAACTTCAGTCGAGAATTTCAATGAACAAAGGAAAAACAAAGCATAAAGGATAAAGATACCCACTCTTCACATTAGCAAGTATGACATATTATGGCCATAACAACTCCGAAGGTTTATTGTCAGTCTGGCAATGTTGAAGCTGCCCGTACAATCCCGACATTATTCTGAGGATCAGGAAGAAGACCAAAAAGAAGAAAGCTGGGGTTTAGCAAGTAGTCCAATGTGATAGGAGGAGCAGTGGACTTGCATATGATGTATGGATTGTTCTATGTGTAATGAGATTCCACTGAATAAATGGTCTCAAGCATAATCAGCTTCAGTCAATATAATCTCCCAGTGAAGGTCTCCATTAATCTTGCAGGCTATGGCTAATCATGTCCGTCTACTTGAGCCCCCATGAGTATCTCACCTACTCACTGTACGTTATTCTAATTCATTTTTCACACCACCACAGTCCAGAGGGTGCAGACGGAGACTCACACATTGTCTCCTTTGCAGTGTTGACACAGTGACCTAACACCAGCAGAGTAGTTTTCAGCGTTTCGCCTGTCTTTGTTTCACTGGGTCTCACCTCTGTTCACTTCAAACGTGTCAACCTCCCTTCAGATTCACCTTCACCCACACTGTTGTTGTTTGCATGTTAAGTTTCTCCTCTCAAAGCTGTGCAAGTGCACGCAGTCGGCAATGCTGCATAATAACTAATAGTCTGCCACTGAAATGTGATCTCCATTAAATTAAACCCTCAGTCTAATGGCATAGCATGTTTACGATAATAAGGACAAGGCAAAAGGAACGTTTGACTTTTTGTTCTTTGTCGGAGTATGAAACGGCCGCTGCTCCGTTGATGTTATCGTGAAGGTGGTGTTAAGACCTGAAACGATCACTGATGGCATCGCTCTGGAGCTCCCTGAAATACAGCAGGTGCAGCCCTTTCAACAACAATGAGTGTTTCTTATTTTGCACCCTCTGAAAGATAGGGATCAGTGGGATCTGCAAGGGTCACTGCTTTTATCAGATGAAGGTGACAGCTGACAAGAGCAAGTGCCTGTCGGCTTCAGTAGTCAAGCAAACAAAAGAGACTTCCTTTTTTTTCCTGTATGCATTATTTGTGAGGATTTGGCCTCAGTGTGGAAATCTGTTTTCTTGGGGAAGAAAAATATAGTATACATTTCAAAACCTCCACTTGACACAATGATATGCGAAGCTCTTCGTATAGCTCTGCAAAGGAATGCTTATGAAATAAGCAATAATAGTTTGTAGCAACGCTCGATTTGAATATAGAGGATTCTTTCATGACTTAAGTAATATGCAACAGAGGCATATCATTTGAATCATCTGCAAAGCTGTGGGTCACCAGCTGAATCACGAATGTCAGAAAATCTATTTAAACATCTTCAAAGATCATTTTCTTTGTTTTGGGGGTTTGGGGGGGGGGGGGGGGGGGGGGGGTCATCTTTGCTGTCAGAAAATGTTCTTGCTTTGCCAGTTTAATACTGTAGGGACTCAGAACTACTATCATCCAATGCAAAATTTACATCTCCACTGACATTAATGATAATTAACTATGGCGTCTGATCGTGGCATTCAAAGTTGAGAGAACCGAACTCTGAATGAAAATAAAGAGCATCAAGCTCCTTGCTTACTGAGCCAAAGACGTGTGCAGTCTACAATGTCACAATTTCCCTGTTATAAACTCTCCGTGGGATATTTTGTGGCTCCTTTCCAGTCTAGATCTGCAGCAAAAAGCTCCCTTTCACACTCAAGGAAAAAGAGCTGGTATCCCAGTGTTTTATTGATAGTTTTTGTTGGATTTCAAAACTTCACCAAAACGCTTCCTCTTGCCAAGAATTGAGCTCTGCTAGAAAACCCCAGGTGTTCTGGAGATTCCAATTTCTTTTGAGAGCTTTGATTTAGTCCAAAATTATAATTTCTCACTCGCTAATCGAATGCACCTACCACAGTCATTAATATCAGATACAGATGAAGTCTGATGAATTTACTCACGTTATCATTTATTCCCAGAACTTAACTCTGCCAACTAACACTGACATCTTATGTTGACATGATCTTTGGTTTAATGAGTGAAACCAGCCATTTCTTCTGACAGTATTTTAAAGCTTGACTTAACTATTTTAGATTAGCTGTTTTCATCAGGATCAACGCATTTGATAACAAGCTGTTTCCTTGTCATCTCTCTCAGCTTTTCTCAGCCACACTGAAACTGTCATAGCACAGCTGTCTGTCATTCATATATGTATGCAACAAAGTGTCTGCTGCTGCCAACAGCTTGGTTTCAGATAAAAAGCTGGAGATTATATTGCGAACGCTGCTTGGATTGAGAAAACTGCAGGCTTTTTTTTTTCACTTTCACAAAACATGCATTGAAGCTCAGTGAATTTTGTTGTTTAATTGTCCGATTTATTTTAACTATACATTATAGCTTAGTTCTTGAATTAAGACATACACACTGTGATCACACATTACTACTTTTGAATGCCTAAGAACCGTTGACATGACAGTATTTCAAGCGAAAATACATCGTTTGTTTTCCCATTTCAGAAATGTGTTGACCGATTTTTTTCTGAGAGAGATCTTTGACAAATACAATAAATTCATGAAGCAGTGCAACACCGGATGACAAAATAAATAACCAAATATATAACTTAATTAAATCACATTGAATCAAATTGCTATTTTAATGAATTAATGAATTATTTAATTATTTAATGGCATATATATATATATAGTAATTTAATTTGGGCACATTAGCGCTCCATATTTCAGAGGTTTTGAACACCGTTGTCATGTAAACTGACACCTGAAACGCAACAAAATGTTTCTGTTTTCATTTGAAAATATTGTCGTGTATACAGTATGGGGCCTAAATCACTATTTTCTTGTTTGGTTTCAAAACAAGTTTGCAGAAAGGTTTAGCATCAAGTACACAAAGTCAGAGATACAAATGTGTGTCTCTGACTTTATAACACTTTATCCAGAGTATGATCATACAATTTAAAACTACGAGAGCGAGAGACCTGAGCCAGCCATAAATACAATGCTGCAATCTCTATCAAATAGTTATGCTACGTGCATTAAAAAATTCAAATATAGCAACATTGTATCAGAAAGGTGACATTCAGCCATATTATAGGGTTTTGTCTTTTCGTCTTGACATCAGTGTGTTTTGCAAGGTTTTGCTTTATAGGAAAGGCCTTAACATTGTTGTGGAATTCCAGAAGGGTGTTGGGGTGGATATGTAGAATATAATGCAGAATAAATGATTTAACTGACTACCGACCAACTAATAATTACTTTGCTTTTCAATTTTAAAGCTCACGCTATCTTTAATTTCAAATGGAGCCTCACATCTTGTGTTCTCCCCCTGAATATGTAATATAGTAATTGTCTGCTCTTCATTTGTAGATAGCAGTATGTTTGCAGCTGACAAGTCCCCAGAGACACATAATTATTCCTCAGTTTTGTTCAGTTCTTTCAGAGCACTTTATCACATATTGCAAAGCACACCCGCCCCTCTTTTGTAGGACTCTGACTAAACTCTTTTTTGAGATCCAAGTTTCTCGTCACTTTACGTTTGGTTTAAAAAGTACATGATTGCAGCCGTTTGCCTAACTGTTGTCCCGCTGCTTTAAAGAATTCTGTATTGATGATCAGCATAAGGGAAATAATTGTTTGTGTAATCTGGAGTTGCTATATTTATAATGTAATAAAAGTACAACATGCTGGCATGTTTCCCTACATGAAGCAGATTGAAATCCTCAGAAGTAAATTATAGAAGAGCACAGTGACAGCAATGAGTGGTGACAGCTTCAATGTTTCATTCTTCAGAGAGGATGTTATTCTGAGCCTCGGTGGACTCTGTTACTTTAAAGGAATCTGTTTCTATCCCTTTGTTACATTTACCATTTCATTCAATTTGAGACTTTGGTGACGGTGATCTTTCAAATATGCAATGCATCTTTGGTTCCTTTTAAGAACTGCATGTTTTTACCCGAGGCATCATAAGTGACTTTTTAGACAGTACATCAAATGACTTCTGCACGGTAGCTACTGCACAAAAAGACACTGTGTGAGAGTCAAATGGTAAATTTCCAGAAATAGAGAATAAAAATGTTGGGGTTTGTTGTGGTTTTTTTTGAAAAGGTGAGGGCCTTTACAGGTAATTTAACTCCCATTTAACAAGAGGCTCGGCACTAATTTAGAAAATGATTACACCATTTAGTGGATATTAGTACTTAAAGAGGACTATATTTAGGCTCACACAGAGCTCAAAGTTTGCACCTTGTCGCAATTGTATTCTCTTTAGGAGTCTGTTCATTCATGTATACTGTAACTATCCAGTTTCAGGAAGCTATTCTAACAACTGACAATTTAACTCAGAAGTGTGTCTTAGATGTGACTCTTTATCCGGCTGTCTACTCTCAGTGATGGCGATATATAGAAGTGCGTCTTTATATGGACATTTCCCATTTACCCTTGTGGGTGATTGTTAACTTAAGCACCAATACACTTTTATAAAGTATGAAAACAAGTATGAATGCTACCCTTTGGCTACTTGCGAAGAACTATATACGAGTACTTCTTAAATGCCATTAAGCCTAATTTATACAACATACGTAAACGATATGCAAAGCTGTCACAAACCACGTCAACACAGCCTCTGCATTAACACCACTGCAGCTTGCTTCCAGTCTATGGTACGCATAGTGTAGTGCATAGCGCCTATCTACGTACTGCCTTCTGCATAGACGGAGAGACTGAGCTGGCAGTGTAGTGCCACACGCTGCAGCTCATTGTTAATAAGTGTATTAGTCATGCGTTAATCATTTTTAGCATGTAGCATCACTGGTGTCTGAGCCCCAAAAACTCTTCAGCATGTAAGATAGAATATAATATAAATATTTGAATAATTCCCAGAGGGAAATTCTTGGTACGTCTTGGTAAACCCTCCTGGATCCACGGAGCAGTTAAACTAATGAGTGACATCTGGCTAACTCTGCTGGTCCAAATGTCAGCGGTGATTAACTAGCTTTCACCTCCTCTGGATATATTGCACAGCATAATTTGCAGTCTGCCTCACTTTTGTCATTCTCATTAATAATGAAAAAAATGTCCAAACCACTGACATCCCTCTACCTGATGCTGACGGATAATGGCCGTCTTTAGCGAGTGCAGTTTGCGGAATCAAAGCTGATACTGGTATTGGTATCGGTGCATCCCGAGTTACAAGCTTTTTGACATCCGCATTTGAGCAATTAACTGTATTTTTTTTTTTTCTCCTCCCAGAAATTGCAAGAGCCGTTGCTGCACGGCCAGTATCGTATGCAGCAGTATTGCGAATGAAACCGGACAGCTCTTCGTCAGTGCTCAGCTCACGCGGCAGACCTCGACAACACCACAGCGGTGGGCTAGTGACTCCGGACTGGCCTGCTTTCTCCAGTCACCCACTGTCTTCCCTGAGTCTGCTCAGCAGCTCTCAGGAGGACTACAGGAGTGAAGGTAAAACTAATGGAGCAGCCACTTGGTTTTTTACTGTATGAACCCAAATAAAAAAGGTTGTAGTTGATTTTTCCAATTAAATAATACACTGAAGTAAATGTAGATACAGCACAATAGTTGAATATGGTTATCAGTGAAGTGTGGTTTGTCTTGACGTCATCCACAGATGTGCACTTGCTCTGTTCAGGAATGAAACCTACATTTCCAAGGGGTGTTATTGCAAATACAGTAGGTGATTCCACAGGAGTTGAGATGACAGTGTTTCCACCTACCAAACTGAGAGAATGAGCACTCCAGAGTTAGACTGAAACTGAAGTCCAATCTTGATTGGTGTGAATTCACTCTATCTTTGCCCTCTTCCAACAGCCTGTCATCTCGCCTCTCACTTTATTTGTGCAGGCCCTGTTCTGTCTAGATTTGTACAGGAAATGAAACTTGCCTATCTTTTATCACAGTGTGTGGTCTGCAATGACCAAGGGGTCGAGACCTTTGTGAAATTGAAGTGGAATCATGGCAATATCCAGCTCTGTCTGTTTTTTCTCTCTGTTTGTATAGAAGCTGATATCTTCATCAAATAGATTTACACCGCAAGCAAAACATGGAAACACAATACCATCAATTAAATGTCTCTCTTGCTGTGCCGATTCTTAGAGTAGATAATTGTAGATGATGCCATGACACATTGATGCTTTAATAAATGATTAATCACATAATATTTATTACAGCCGGAGTACTTTATTGATGAAAATCTGGAGTACTTGTTGTCAAACACTGCCAGCTCACTATGTGAGAATTGAAGTCAGTCACAATAAATATGAATAGCTCTATATTGTTCTGTTTGTCTCTGATTCATTTACTTTTGCTTTAGACTTACAACTGTTATTTTCTCTGCCTTTCTGTCCATCTTTCTGTATTTCCTACTTTCTGACAGTATTATCACTATGTCGCCATAAAATCACGTTCATCTCTGCAACCAAGGTGAAGGTAATGCCTCTCTATTGTCAGTGGTGACAAGACCATTATACCTCAGCACTGGATTGATGCTCAGTGGATGAAATAGATGCCAGAAAAAGTGCTGCACCTGCAGTGACTTAAAAGAGCTATTGCTTTTTTGGTTCTGTGACTGACAGATGGCCATGGCACTTGAAGTTGCCTCATTTAAACAACTTCTGTGCTTCTCTATGGGATTTTATTTTCAACACGCATCCCCACGCACACTCGTATGGACACACACACACACACACACACACACACACACACACACACACACACACACACACACACACACACACACACACACAATATACTTCTATGCCCCCGAGTGACATCGCAATGACTTAAAACTAATTTCCCGCAAATGTGCTTCCAACTCAAAACTATACGCTGCCTGCCTGAACTTAGCCTATATACCGACACGACCCTCATCTAAATTGAATAAATGTTCACACAAAAAAATTATGGATATCCTTTATGGGGACTTAGATTTGAGACCCTATGGGGGACCGTTGAAGGTCCCTGCCAATGTTGAGGAACAACCCTGTATGCTGTCACACATGCATACTTCTAGGTTTCACTACCTACAGATCCACTCTCGTGTTAGCTGTTACTAATACTTCCATCATCCTAAACATGACCTTAATCAAACCTTAATCACAGCCTGACATTGAATACAAGTTCACAGTAAAAAATAAACAATAATAATAATTTTCCATCTACATTTTACTTTTCCTCAGGGTGACGTGAGTCTCCATTGGTCTAATTGGTAATCAGGTCCCCACTAAGGTAGATGAACAGCGCACGCACACATGCGCGCATGCACACACACACACACACGCACACACACACACACGTGCACGTACACATTCGTTTTCATGCCTTTTGTGGACATTTTTCACTTTCTTTAATAACGACATGCACAACCCAATCACATTTAAAACACATTTAACCAATGGAATAATAAAAATCATAGGTGATCACCAGCGCTTGAGTAATCAAATGATGATTAGAAAAATAAAGTCTTGGCTCATGTCACAATCGTGGGAAAATTGCTCATTTATTTAGCACTTAGAGGTAAATGAAAACCACATTTGGCATCACACATGAGCTGAAAGGAGAATGCACAGCCTTTATGTACAATATACACAACGTGATGTTCAGATTTTGATGAAGTCCAGGTGCTTACTGTAATTACTGCACTGTCAGAAGAGACGTGATGCTTCTCTTTTTGGCTCTACGCTCCACCAAATTTAACGTGAAATGAAACAACTGTGAGGTTAAATGAACAATTTTCAGCTTAGTTCGAAGGTATTTAAGTGTACATTTATTCCACATTATGGGAATTATAGTCATTTTAAATGCAACCTTCTCTTCAGGAGACAGAATGAGATTTTAAAAACACAACGTGAAGTGTTCATAAAGTTTACATTTAGTATCAATTTTTTCAGCATCTGACTGCATGTCATCTGCGACCTACATACATCAACATCTTGGGCACTATTCGTCTGGTCTTCGACAATATCCAGCATCCGTTTCTAATATTTTAAGCTTGTCAGCAGCAGAAACCTTACGGTGTTCTTGGGAATATAAATAATTTCATCTCTCTTCATGATTCATTCCCGGTGCTAAGTGGGACAGATGCAGGGTACTGACGTTGTTGAGTGGCTGTATCGATGGACAGAGAGCTATGTAAATAAAATGAAGACACCTGGCGTTTTCTCATTTGCTTTTAAGTGTAGTACTGTGTGGTTTTGCTTGTTATGCACAGCAAGGTTCACAACATGGTATTGATTAATTTTCCTCCGGTGATTATGACTTTACTTCGAAAGGTTTGTATTTTCCTCCCGAAAAGCGGAGACTAGTGAGAGTATATCAACACCACAGGAGAAACGATTATCATTTTCTCATTCTTAATTGTGACAGGCACTCAGATTGAATCATCTGCATTGTTTTTTTTGTTGTTTGTTTTGTTTAGTTTTTTTGTTTAAACAGGTAACACCACATCAAATGCAACCATATCTAAGTGCTCAATGCAGTCTCAAGCAAAAAAAAACAAAACCTGAACATTTCTGCCCTGGGGTTATAATTGTCAAAAATGTATTATCTCGCTGAGTATTTTGTTGAGCTCAATATTGTAGTTATTGTTTGGTTGTTTGTATTTATTTCTTTTTATCTTAAATTCTGAAATGCACTATCGTGAAGAAACCTTAGCCACTAAGTGCATCACTCCTGTATTAACAGCAGGCTGGATCAAAGAGCGGAGTACTCTGGAAAAAGAAAAAAGAAAGAAACTGAAGAGAATTGCAACAGCAGAAAACACTACATGAGAGAACATCGATGTGTGGGCACAATTGTGCCGGGGATACTTCTACATAAGAGCCACTTTAAATCACCAAGAATATCTGAGACATAAGGCTCGGGTGCATTCATACTACATGTTAAATGCAAATACACAAATAATGTTCTAGATGTGCTTCAGCAATTTGTGTTTGCAGTGCAGGGTGGCAAAGCACCCTGTCATGTAGACGATCTTTGAAAGTGGTTGTTCTAACTTTTCTTTAAGGTATGGATATTCTTAATTGTTCCAGACATGTGAAAATATATACAAAATAATCTGTTAGAATAACGAATGGGATCTTTTAAGAAAATGCCTACACACAAAATAAATATTCTATATGCAAGTATTCACACACCAATCTCAACATACATATTTGTATACATCCATACATACAACACATATATGTGATTCAACATGTCTGAAAAAAGGAAGCAGGTATGTATCAATCGTGACCCAGTGTCACATCCAGGCAGTGTCCAGAACCGATGTGCCAATAGTTAGACCAGAATCCTTTGTCAAAGTAGAATATAATCCAAAACCGAGTACCAAACCATGAAAAAACATAATTGACTACACTTCTGATAGCAATGTAATTCGGAAAATGTGTAAATGTGAAACATTATGATTGCAAAATAGTGCATATGTCAGCAATATTTGCACAAATCTTGCAAAAGTTCACCCATTGTTATCGAGCAACTGACTGGAAGTTATGCAAAGAAATCACATTGATGAAGACAAGAAAACGTCCTGGAAATTATCCTACCTGCCTAAATTACTGAAGAAGGCAGCACCCAGTGTAGAACCACTTCTCTTGTATGAAGAACCAGAAAATGCTCTTCACGTTATTCATGGTATTTTGTGTTTTGTTCCGAGAATTTGAATCCTGAATGGTATTTCGCAGTCATGATATCTGGCTTATGAGTTACAGCTTTATTATAGTTCCTGTTTGAAGGGTAGATAAATATAACAAAACAAACTTAACTAGTTCTATCCTAAATGTTAACATATTGAGTAGATTAATCTGTTGGGAGGCGATAGTTTAGAACCATTCCAGGAGAAACATGTAGTTTTCTAACCGGAAATGATGTTTCCTTGAAAGGTGGCCTCAGATTCACAGGGTTTTCTCTGCAGACAAAGCAATGTTTGATCCCGTTCAGTTCATATCAGAACAATGAAAAGACATACAATCTAGCGTGATTTGTATCGCTAGATTCAACAATATAGCAAATTTTATGAGGAAGGCAGTGTTTGTAATGTGCAGCTATCTCTACACATTCCATAGCCAGAGCTATTGCCAGCCCCTTATAAGGTATTTTCCTATTTCTATGTGAGCCACATGAACGCTACACTCTCCAAACCCTGAAAAAGAAAAAATGGCAGCATTCCCTTTGTACACAACATACACACTTTTGAAGGCCAATTGTGCCTTAAAGTAGGATCCTGAGTGCTCCAGGTATAACAGTTCTATACTTTGGGGATCTCTTATGAAGTAAGTAAGCTCAAATGTGACACTAAAGTGGTGTTTCTTTTCTTGTACGCAGCAATTGTAAACTTGAGTTAATAGCTCAGTTTGCCCATTTGTAATTAAGAAGTTGAAGAAAACGAGTCCACAAACCTGAAATAAGCATTCAATGCATGATGTTAGATGTTTTACATTGACTTCTATCTTAAATGAAGGATATTTGAATGACAAAACGAAAACAGTCAAAACTGCTGTTTCATTATATCATGTATCGCCACTGAATACTGTGGCAGTGCACAGAGATGAGAGCAACAAGCAGTAAATATTTGTTGAACAGAATTTACCAGTGTCTGGATTGCAGATGGTTTTTGTGGCTGACATTTTTACCATAGGCTTGTTTTATGCCTTGTAATTTTCCTTGCAGAGCTTGTTATTTAAAATAAACACACAAAAAACAGAACAATGGTAAACACAGCTTGGAGGAGCTGAGAGAGTAAAGAGGAACTGTGTGGCAACATTCCCTCCCATGACAAATAAAAAATGTCCTATCTTCTGTTCAATGGGTGGGTCATGGAATTATTCACTAAAAGGACAAACGGATCTCTGCGAGGAGATGATGGATAATACTATCTTACTAATGCTATCTCTCCCCTGCTGTGGTTGTTTACTGCAGGGTACTCTTGTTTGAACGTGTATGCTTTATAATGGAATGTGAATCCACGTCAAAGTGGGGATCAGACCTCAGAGATAGCAAACTAACGTACACTCCCCAAACTGTATGTGCAAACCTGGACAAGAACTATTGGTGTGAATTCCGGACTCTCACTTCCTGCTTTTGGCAAGAATTATGAAGTAACAAGGAGATGGTTTAAGGGTTGAGTCTTAAGGTGTGACATTTCAGCAAGGCTTTTTTTACCACATGAATCACATCCAATAAGAGTAACTGTATGATTATAGCGATCCCTTCCTAACTTGAGAGGTTATTATATCTCCTTTGGAAAAACAACAGCTTCCAGCAGGTTTTCTCGTTTTAACACATCTCACTTTGAGTATCGAGCAGGCAGATCAGTGACACAATCTATCACAGGAGTGTTGTCACCTGTCAGAAAGTCTATTTTCTGCCATGTAGACATAGCGACAATCATATTTTGTTGTTTATAACTCAATTTCATTGACGAGCTTGTGACTTCTTTTCTTTCTCTTTCTGTGTCATGCTCGAGTCAAACTGGGAAATAATAGAAAAAGTAATTGAATAGGAAAGCTGAGTGGTGCTCCTGTTGTGATAATTACAATCATCCTCGTCTTTATTTCCTTTTCTCGTCTTATAGAAAGTGAAGAACTTGGGCCTGTGTTTATCCAAGAGCCAGATGATGCGATATTTCCTTTGGATTCTGATGAAAAGAAAGTGGTGATGCACTGTGAGGCACGAGGGAATCCACCACCCACATACAGGTATGGCATATATTTGTCTCTCTCCTAATTGCAGTTCACGTTCCACAGCTCATTAGCTTGTCATTCATCACAAAGATAATAAAACATTTCTCTTCTCCATGTTTTTTTTCAGTTGGTACATCAATGGCACAGAAGTGGATCCAGAGGCAGATTATCGCTACAGCTTAATTGACGGGAACCTAATTATTACTAATGCAAGTGAAATAATTGACAATGGGAAGTACCAATGTAAAGCAGAAAACAGCTTTGGGACTGTCCTAAGTCGAGATGCTCTGTTACAGTTTGCATGTAAGTAAACCTTTTAATTTAATTACATTTTTTATTCCACCTTGTTCAATGTTACTCTCCTGTTATTTGACATGATCTGATACACTAGTCTCCAGCATGGAGTTCTGTATATGTACATTGGAACAAATTCAACATTACCACGTGCACACATTTTTATTTCATAAGGCACATTGGGTGAAAAAAACTTAGCTCTCGTGTGAATCAAATAATTAGCTTCGAGCTTTTTGCCTGTTTGAGTCAAAATAAACCTATTTGGTTAGAGGGGTAAATAAACACTATGCTGCGTACAGTAAGGTTTTGTTGCAGAATGCTGTTCTCACTAGCTCTATCTGATACTGTTTAGTTGCACTGCTAACAGCGTATATGCCCTCAAATATTGCGTCTCAGCGGTAAATGTGAGGAAAAAGCCCCCCACACACACACACATACACACATCCAACTCTCCACCCCCACCACCACCACCAGTAATCCCCAGGACAACCTGCAAAACATCATCACAGGCAAAGGCAACACACAGAGAAAGAGCCGGGGTAGTATGCTCAGAGGAAAATGCATTGTTGGTGTACTTTACTGTTTCCTCAGGTGCAATGACCATAATAGCCTTACTGGCATGTCCACAGGGATCGTGGCATTCTCAGGCACTGAGTCGTTACTGGAAAGAAAACTGCATGGTCTCATGTGTTATGTCATTAAGAAAAATACTAAGTGAAGCAAATGGCGACATAGAGAGGGTGTAGAGATGGACAGCTTTCCAAAATATGGAATATAGGAAAACATATATTGGAACATGTGTTACTACACACACACACACACACACACACACACACACACACGAGTCCATACCAATTAACTGCATTGTTTATGTTTAGTTCTGTTTTTAATTGTGTTTGAAAACATCAGAAATTAGTTCAGCCTTGAGCATATGCAGCTGTTACTGTCGGGAGACACTTTTTTCCCAAATGGCCCTCCATGACTTTTATTTGTGAATGTTATTATAAGGTATTTTGTGTTCAATCTCTTCCTAGCTTTGACAATTGTTCTTAGGCCCATTTACACAACAACGTTTTCAAGTGAAAATGCAAAACTTTCCGAGTGTTTTGTGAGCTTGTTAATTTACCAGAATAATGTTTTTTAAATCTACTTTGAATAAAATGTATTACTTCTGCACCGGGATTACACCAATACACAAAAACAAAATGATTACCACTCATTTCCACCAATTTCTACACCGCAACGCCCAAATTGATCACACCAAATTGATATAAACAAAACAGAATTTGTAGCTATCAAACTGTGTTCATATATAAAACTGTGCCGCTCACTACAAGGTGTCATGCTTACTTACTTACATTCACCGGGTGATCGTCCACGTCGGCACCAATGACACCGACACCAGTCGGCCCCAGTCGGAGCAGCTCAAAGCAGATTTTAAAAAACTTTTTTCTTACCTGGATGGCTGTGGTAAGTCCGTTTTTATCAGCGGGCCCATCCCCACTTACTTCCACAGTGACGAACGCTATTCCAGACTTTTTGCGTTGAACTCTTGGCTCCGGGACTCCTGCTCAGCGCTCAAGATTAATTTTATAGACAATTTTAACCTGTTCTGGAACCGCTCTGTGTTTTATCGGGATGATGGACTCCATCCGAATGAGGTGGGCAACTCCGTTTTAACAGGTAACATCCACAACGCCGTCCAATCAACCCCAGGTGATTGACTCCCTGCAGGCCACGCCCACTCCCTCCACTCCCCGCCCTTCCTCACAGAAACTCAGGACACTGTCCAGCCCATTCCCACAGTCACCACCAGGAGACCCTTCAAATCCAGGACTTTTAGCAGACCACAAACTCTCATTCCTTTAAATCGTCACACTGAACACACACCCAGCACCAACATTAAAATGGCTGTTTTAAATATCCGCTCTCTTTTAAACAAAACTTTTATCATTAATGACTTGATTTTAGATAATAACTTAGACTGCCTCCTACTCACTGAGACATGGCTTGACACTGATGCACCAGTTGTTCTTACCGAGGCCTCCCCACCTAATTTTAACTTTTTATTCTCTATCAGGGATGGAAAGAGAGGAGGAGGAACTGCGTCCATCACTAAAGAGAAACTTTGCACATCCAAAGTGACTTTTAACAGCTTTACGTCCTTTGAATATCACGCTTTTATTTTTTGCAGTCCCCCCATCCTCTCTTTAATTATATACAGGCCTCCCCATCATTCAAGCAGTTTTATCGCTGAATTTTCTGAATTTTTAACTATTATCCACACTAAATTTGAACGAATTTTAATCACTGGTGATTTTAACATACACATGGATAGCCACTCGGACTCATTGTCCAGAGAATTTTTAACTCTCCTCCAATGTCTGGATTTTAAACAACACGTCACACAGCCGACTCACAACAGAGGCCACACCCTGGACCTGGTCATTTCTTATGGCCTGGCCATTGGTGTGACCTCTGTTGTTGACCTGGCTGTGTCCGACCACTTTTGTGTGTTTTTTAATGTCACCAGTTTTAAGCAGCAGGAGGCCCCGGTCAGAACGGTGAGGAAACGCTACATAACTTCTGAGGTGGCTGATAATTTTATAAAGATTTTAGAGAATATCCCAGCTGAGGTTTTACCCGCTCCATGTGATTTTATTGTTGACGATTTTAACAGTAAATTAAAGTCAACTCTAGACCTGGTGGCTCCAATTACTACAAGAATCCTTAATAAATCCAAACCACCAGCACCATGGAAAAACAGGGAAACTCACCAATACAAAATAAACTGCAGGATTGCCGAACGGAGGTGGAGAAAATCAAAACTTATGGTTCATTATCACATTTTCCGGGCCCACCTCAAAGCCTACAATAGAATAGTCAGACACTCAAGATTTTCATATTTCTCAAAACTCATCAGTGACAACAAAAATAACCCCAAACTCCTCTTCTCCACCTTCGACTTTTTAACAAACACCAATTTTAATAAAAACTCGCTCCCCTTTCCCTCCTTTTGCGAGGATTATGCCCACCACCTCAGAAGCAAAATAAATGACATCAGATCCAGTCTTTTACCTTTACAAACTGTACCTTTTAACTCACCTGGACTGGTGTCTTCACCAGAGGAATCACTGGACTGTTTTGCTCTGGTTGATGCAGGAACACTTGGTCGAGTTTTCTCCCAAGTGAAACCAACAACCTGCCTTTTAGATCCGATTCCTACCTCACTTTTTAAGTCATTTTATGGGTTCTTTGAGGAACAGCTTTTATACATGGTCAACTGCTCTCTTCAGACGGGTGTTTTCCCCGCCGCCTTTAAAACGGCGGTGGTGAGGCCCCTTCTGAAGAAGAGCAGTCTAGACCCCAAGGTTCTTAATAACTATCGCCCTGTATCCAACTTACCATTTTTTAGCAAAATTTTAGAAAAAATAGTTTTTAATCAATTAAATACATTTTTACTTACAAATAACATTTTAGAGAAGCATCAATCTGGTTTTAGGAAGAACCACAGCACAGAGACAGCCCTTTTAAAGATTTTAAATGACATCAGGCACAATCAAGACTCCCAACAACTCACAGTCTTGATTTTATTGGATCTTAGCGCTGCTTTCGACACTATTGATCATTGTATTTTACTTGACAGACTTAGAAATCTGGTCGGCATCTCTGGTAATGTTTTTAATTGGTTCAGTTCTTATCTCACAGATCGACGCTTCTTTGTAAGTTTGGATACACGTTCCTCAGGTACCCATGAAATCCACTATGGGGTTCCCCAGGGGTCGATCTTAGGCCCAATCCTTTTTAATTTATACATGCTGCCACTAGGGGATGTCATCAGGAGACACGGTGTCAGCTTCCACAGCTATGCTGACGACACACAGCTGTATGTGGCCGTGTCTCCTGATGACACAAGGCCGATTGATGCCCTTTTTAACTGTATTTTAGATATCAAGTCATGGATGGCAGCAAATTTCCTCCAGCTCAACCAGGACAAAACAGAGATTTTAGTTGTAGGTCCTGAACACCAGAGAGAGAAACTTTTACCAAAACTGCTAGATTTTAACTCATCTTCATTTATAAAGAACCTGGGCGTAACTTTTGACTCTGAGCTTAATTTTATCTCACACATCAAAAATGTCACAAAGACTGGTTTTTATCATCTGAAGAATATAGCCAGAGTCCGCCCATTTCTCTCTCAGGCAAACGCGGAGGTGCTAATGCATGCTTTTATCTCTTGTCGAATTGACTATTGTAACGCCCTGCTCTCTGGTCTCCCCAAGAAAACTTTAGCACCACTACAACTCCTACAAAACTCTGCCGCACGAGTGCTGACGAGGACCAGAGGGCGGGCCCACATCACGCCTATTTTAAAATTGCTGCATTGGCTCCCCGTTCGCTTCAGGATCGATTTTAAGGTTCTTTTACTAGTTTTTAAGTGTCTTAATGGTTTTGCACCCTCTTATTTATCCGAACTACTTTTATCATATCAACCCTCGCGGGCCCTGAGGTCCTCCGGCACCGGCCTTTTAATTGTCCCTCAAACGAGGACCAAGACTCACGGGGAGGCTGCGTTCAGCTCCTATGGCCCCCGTTTGTGGAACAGCCTGCCGGGGAACCTCAGGGCTGCAGAGTCCATTGAGGTTTTTAAAAAAGGGTTAAAAACTCACCTTTTTAATCAGGCTTTTAACTGATTTTATACATGTATGTGTGTATATAGTTATGTATTTGATCAATGTATTTATCTACTTCTATTTATTTATTTCAGATAATTATCTAATTTTCTTTTTTATCTCCAGTGGTTCCTCTAGGGGGCGCTACACTGGTGGTGGCCGGTTTTTGCCACTGGTGGAGCCGTCCCATGGGTTTCCCTGCCCGGGCACCTGGCAGGTCCCCCGCGTATGCGGTGGGATTGGCTTGTCTGCCCGGTTGGGGGGGGATCTGTGGGGCGGCGCCCCCTGTGGTCGGAAGTTGTGCCGCCCCCAGTGTGGACGGCCCAAATATGTCCCTTTCCTCACCTTAGTCCTCAGTGTCCTGCCATGTCTCCATATCACTCGGCATGTCTTCACCTATGATGTGTGTCTGCATGTATGCGTGTGTGTTCACCTGCTTTTTATTCATCTATTTTATCTTTGCACTGTTTTTAATTTTTGTGGAAGCACTTTGTGTTGCTTAATGTATAAAAAGTGCTATAGAAATAAAGATTATTATTATATTATTATTATTATTACTGTTTCCACTTCTCACAGGTTCTATTTATGGACTTTTTTTTTTTTTTATAAAAAGTTTGATATTATTTACAAAAAAAAAGTCCAGTACTCATTTAAACATAAGCCAAAATGTACTGGCAAGATGACATACCCAGATGGTAAACCACAGATTTCAAAAAAAATTGCTGCTGGTTTGTTTGTGAAGAATGCAAGCCACACTTCAACACGTCTCTTCATCTGTCCTTTGAAAGGGAATCTCAAGCATGTGAAAATACGTGCTGTAAAACTCACTGGAAAGTGGGCAATGTTAAATGTTAAAGTCTCAAGATAAAAACGTGGGGATCTCTTTGTTGTTTGGCATAAATACTGTGCATTGGCTCAGCATTGTTATGCTCATCCAATTCATACTGACATTATGCACAATCCCCTCTTCAGTTTGTGACCAACTTTGTGAGTCACTGCAGTGTTTTGTATTGCCCCTGCCCGTGTATTGTAATTTTGATCATAAAGTTTGCTTTACACTACTTTGATCAACATGTGCATGTCTTCAGTATTTTGAGGTTCAGTCCTGAAATAAATAGGACCTAAATTAGATATCTCTCCCTCTCTCTCTCTCTCTCTCTCTCTCTCTCTCTCTCTCTGTCTATCTCACTGTCTGTCTCTCTCTCTCTCTCTCTCTCTCTCTCTCTCTCTCTCTGTATTTACTGGAACGTCTGTATGACATTCTTAACAATTGCTTGCATTGCAACCAGGTTGAGCACAAAAGCCCAGTTGGCAACCTCTCATGCCCCATTTAAAAACATCTCCCAAGGTGGAACTTTTGGGAAATGGTCCAACTCCATGGAAAAGGGGAGGAAACGCAACTCTTCTAAAATGCTGCTACTGCATGTGCACCACAACCATAGTGAATAGTTCTTCTACACATTCACAAGTAGACAGACAATGTTTCAAGAACACTGCAGTGCAATCACAAAGGTTTTCTGAAATGAAAATGCAAAAATGATGCATTTTCACTTGAAATAATGTTGTGTAAACAGGTCCTCGGGTTGTAGAGCTTGTTATCGATCAGTCTCTATATTAGTGGTATGATTGCCCACGAAACCCCAAATTGCTCCGAATGGACGACTTTGTATCAATAAACATCAGCGTGCACTGAGAAAGAAATTACAGTAGGTTGCAGTAAGAATGAACCTCACCTCAGCTGTCTGAGATAAATTCCTAATCAGTTCTTTTTGTTCACATTAGCTGTTTGTAATTCTTTCAGCATGCCCCGAAGGAAGCTTTACAATTAAATTGAGTGCGTGAAGCATATTAAATTGGAGCAGATGGTATGTTGTGGGCCACGTTTGGTTGACCGGCAGGTGCGTCCAGTGAAATGATGGCAACCTGTCAGCAGCAGCCAAGTCACCTTTGCACAAAATTGGATTTTCTACTTTCAAACACACAGGTCTGTTAGTTTCCTGACATTGGAGAAGTATCAGGCAGTAATGTAGAAAAATCCAGCACTGACAGATTGAGTCATGGGCACAGTGTTAGAGCAGAAATAGCTTTTAATCGCCCATATAGCTATGTATTATTATGCAGCTCTTTCTCCCAAATCACTTAATTTCCTCACATTGTGGTACAGTAGCAGATGTTTGGTGGCCTGGAGGATAAAAACAAAATTTTAGGGATATCAATATCTCTGACTGAACGTATGGCTCTCTGAGTTGTGCTGTTGAATATGAAACAAATCCCACATATCATCTTCTTGTACTCTTTGCAGTTAAAGAAACACTTTATATTAACGATGGATCGTTATACTCTGTTGTTTTTGTGTTGTGGCTCTGTAGTAACAAACAGTCTGTCTGCTAGTAAGCATGTGTCGTGGATTGACTGTAGGGAGAAATTCATGTCCTTGCATGTTTGTATTTTGCTTGTTTAATGGGTTTTTCTTGTATTGTGTCACTTTGATTGAGTGAGCATTTTTGCATTCCTCATAGTCTTGAATTCACCATACAGTAATCCTGTTATTGATATATTTTATTTCTGTCATGATAGTAAAAGAACAATCAATGAGGTACAATATAACAACAATCAATAGGTATAACGTCAAAACTTTGTTGGTTTTTGGTTTTGTGAAAAGCATAGGTGGAAGTCAGCAAAAGCCAAAGGAATCGCTTGCAAAGACATAGATGGAAATTTTGACTTTTCAATTTCAAGGTCCAAGCAGTTTATTAATCTATATTGTACTATTTATTAGGCACCCTGAAGACCCTTTGCCCAATTATATACACCGAAAATTAATTTGCAAAGTAAAAATGATTAAAAAAAAATCACCTAATTATTCTCGTTTAGATGGCAGCAATCACATTTCTGTGACCAATTCATGTTTTTTTTTTTGTTTTTGTTTGTTTTACATTAGAATTTGTTATTTTTCAGCTGGTTACTTTTTCCTTTATCCATTTTGCTGCAGTACAATTAAATGCCCTTTTTTTTTAATGTTCATCATCCTTCACTGAAATGAAATCTAATGTAATATGAACGTCTGCACATTTTCCACCTCTACTTAAGGTAGAAGCTCAAAGCCGTTTCAGCCAACCTGCTTCTGTGTGTGGGACCTTCGTGCACATGCAGTGACACAGACAGCACAATTTAAGGGATCAAAATTCCCCACTCAGAACACTTTCAGGATGTGTCAGTTGTTCTCAGCCTTGTTCTGCATTATCAGACATAATTAGCATCTGAAATTTAATTATTAGAACAGCTACCATAATTTAATTGTCTTGCTTATCTGCCAATACGTATTCTCAGCCCTCGGTCTAGCACACTCAATTAAAAATACAAATAAACACAAATAAAGCGTTGCATGTTTTTTGGAGCATTTTTCAAAATCACCACCCAGACTGTCATGCTGACGTTGATTTTGTAAATAAGCTTAACTCGACGTGAGAGCTCAGTAGTCATTGCAGCCTCATGAGCTTTTCTAAGCCCCATGTAGAGAATCCGCCTAGTCATTTCATCACATAAAAAGATTTTTTTCCGCCTTTAATTTTTTCATCCTTAGCTCTGAAGCCATATATTTGCTACTTTCTCAGCAGTGCAATCCTCTTTAAAAAAGCAACCCTTCAAAAGGCTAGCCACAGAAACAAAAGACAAAGCCTGAAGCAGTACCCATTTGAATATAGAAACCTCCCTTGCTCTTTCAGAATATCAAATGGTAGGTATTTATCACTCAGCATGGAGCTCAACTTTCCTTCCCTTTTCATGTCAGCACAGATCATTTTCGTGCAATGGCACAGTGGCTGATTGCTTTACTTGGTCCAGATGTATGTGGGAAATTCTTTACATCATCAGTGAGCATTTTGATGGGGTAATTGCATGCTTTATTTAGTTGAAACAAATTGGTGAGTATTTGACTTGTGCGATGAAGGTAATGTACATTAAGATGTCAGATGGGAAACTTTATTCTCCCAATTACAAACTGTAGTTGCTATAGTATCAAGCAGAGTGTGCAAAACTGCAGAGATACACAACTTGACCAGAAAGCAGTTTCTAATTTTCTTATATATATTACAGATTCAAGTTTACTTTAGGTCATGTGCAAAATGCTGGTGCCTAACAGGGAATACATAATTGTATTTGGGGAAAACATTTAATATTTTCAGTGTACTGTGGTGGAGCACTTTTGTTGAGTTGGGGTGAAAAGCCACCACAATATTGTGCATCTGTGAGATAATTCTCATAGTTACCCATAATACCAGTGTTATGTATCTGCAGGGTTTTCACTAATACTTCTGAAACTGTGTTATAATTTGCTGATGATAGAGATACCCATTAATCCATCAATTCAACTTCTATACCCACCCTATCATAGGTGACTTCAGGCAAAAAGCAGAGTACACCATGGACCACTCACTAGTTAATCACACTGCGTCCACAGTAATGGGTAGAAACCACCACAAGTAGGTCTTTAGATTGTGAGGAAGAAGCTGGAGTACCTGGAGAAAACCCTTGCATGAACTGGACAAATTGTTTTTCTGTCAGTCTTCTCAGTGTGAAGCGAACTATGTTTCCTTGAAAGGTATTTCATATTATTTATCAGGTTTACCAAAATGGCTCAGGTTGACTGTCAGAATTTTGAAATGACACGTCGGTGCCGGATTCCATGGGGCCCCATTGTCCAGAGTAGGGATGGTCTGCTTTAGTAAGTCTTATTTATACTCGAACCACCGACACTACTGTGCACCTCCAACAGCCTTGAAAGCTTCAGGATACTACTGCATCCCACAGTGCGCATAGGGCAATGCATAGCATTTATCTATGTGTATCAGCTACCGAAACTGGTATCGTGTCGCTGCATCCCGAGTCCAGAGTGTTGTTATGTTGAGCTTGTATGAAAACAATCCTTGTCCATGTGAGGAATCAGGGGAGAGTTGGAGGAGACCAGCAAGAGTGCACGAGGAAAGGTTGTTTCAAGGCTCTCAATATTCCATCCGCTGGTCATGTACTCTGTTCCAAAGATGTTTCAGTTGGATGCCCCCCCCCCCCACCTCCCACCCCTTCGCTCTCTCTCCTTTTGTTTTTGAAATTCTGAGCCGCTGAACTCACACTTGGGCTGCTTTTCAGCCGTGACTTTGAAGGCAGCAGGCAGAAAGGAGGCCTCTGATCTTTCTCCCCAAAGACTTCTTCTCTCCCTGCAGCTGAGTCTTTGGCTGAGGCGCAGGTATCGAGCCGCTCGGAGCTGGTACAGTGGTAATAAAATTAACGGGACGCTTTGATTCGAGCGTCGGAAGGTCTGTGCACACACACCACTCCGAGATGTTCGACGCTATCAGTAGTTAATGCCCATTGATTGAATTCATGCTGACCTTGAAATAACTCATTTACATTGAGCACCTGCTCCGCTGCTTGCTGCAAATTTCATCACCACATTTCTATATTTTAAACATTTATAGGAACATATGTTGACTTGTAATTGTTTTTGAGGAAGCTTTCATGACCGAGCTGTTTTTACATTATTCAAAAGCCATTAATATTGATTCAGTTGCATAACTGTAGTTTGCAAAGTCAATTGATAGGGTAGTTAAAAATGTTATTTGATTACATAACATCTGCACATCTTCAACAATAGGTAACAAAGTCTATTTAGCATGTGTTTGTTGGTTTCACATGCAGTGCACTGATCCAGTTGTTTTACACCACAATCAAAAGTTTACTGTACAGGAGGTGGCTTTCTCATTTCTCTCCGATGACCAATGTTGCAGCAGTCCGAGACATAAAATAGATAATTTCCCATGTGTCTGGAGATGTTTCCGAAGAAAGACTTCCCCCATCACTGGATGTTTTCAACAAGTGCAATGTGCCTCTTAAACTGGATTTACTGTAGACTCGCTTCTTTGCGAGCGACAGGAGTTTTATGAATACATTTTAAGCATTTAAGAAATGCATTATGTAGGATATTACATTTATAATTTATTAAATTCTGCAAGCTTTCCAAGAAATCTAGTTTCCCGAATCAGTAGCGTTGTAGACTAATGGAAGAGAAGGGACCATCCAAACAAACTCTCATTTAGTCAGTGCCAAATACAACAGTCATGGTCAGAATTTACTGGTGTGCTTTTTTGTCTTGTATGTGTTGTTTACAGACAAATACCATGCACTTGACTCAGCCTGTTTTATCAAATAATGAAAAATGTGCATAGATTATTTATTGTCTTCTTACTAATTAAAGCCGTTTATCAAAGACGATGTACTATTTATGTTGGATTTTCAAAGATAGGAAAATACGGAGAAAGAAGCCACCCACTTTAATTTTTTGACAAAAACAAAAAGAAATGACAAAACTGGCACCGGCTTCTGGTGAATCAGTAGTGAACAGAGTCACAATCATTGACTTTCTATCCCTCGTCAGTTGGCTCATTGGTAGCGGAAATAAATTCACCTGAGTTACACATACCAAATGTGCCAGTGCAGCAGTCCAAGAAAACTGAAAGACGAACACTGACATGGCGGCCAGCATTTAAACGCATCACAATATGGACAAGCAAGTTGACTCCAACAGAAACATCTGAATTAGCAGTCAACTGTGTGTGGAATCAGTTTCGTGGCCAAAGGTTCAATCAATCATAGTTCATTTTAAGTAACACTGGGCAGCAAGAAAAGAAATCGACAATCATGAGCATTTAGGATTTTTTTTTTTGAGCTTTGTGTATTGCTGTTCCAACACTACTGACTGTCAGGAGCTGATAAACTGTCTGCTCACTGCTCGATCTGGCTTGTTTTAAGCACAGGAAATAGGGACCTTGGCAAACTGATTTGTGGTGTGGATTGAACGCTTGCAAATCCAAGTTGTAGGACAGACTACTCTCAGGGATGATTCCGCCGAGAAAGGTGAAGCATAACACATGAAATATTTGTTTGGCACTGTTTCATCTTGCGACATTGGGCTAGCTTTTTTTTTTTTTTTTTTTTTTTACCAGGGTTTTACTGTTTCTTTCAATGATTGAAATAAGTTTCAACCACTTGTATATTTTCTTTTTATCACTTCATGGTCAACCCCATTGAACACTACATGGTCAATGGGGTTCATATCAGGTTTGACAATTACAAGGCAGAAATAATTCAAAACAACTTTATTTACCACTCCTGAACGCAAGTTGGATGCCTGTGCAATGTATATCCATGTCTCTTCTATTCAGTTAAATTTAATTGAGGGTCGTCTTTGTATTGTTGTTTACAAATGTTTTTTGCATTTACATGCAATATTTTGAAAACTGTTTATATGGATACTGCAGAAACGCTGAAAACAATGTAGTTTGCGTGCGAGGCCATGGATTGGTGCTGTTGGTTGTTTTTAATAATTCAACTATACACACACAATATAACAATAGTGAATACACGTATGTACAGACGACCAACTTTGAAAGCTATTACGGATGACTCAACTATAAAACTACCAAGTCCTGGGAGAATATGGAATGGGAGTCATGGCCGACTATTAAGCATCTTCTCATGCTTGTGCAGAAGAATCTGAGCATTTTTCAAAAAGTTCCACCTCGGGAGTCATTTTCAAAAAGTTGTATTTTCAATGGCTCCAAGCACCGTTGTCACCAACCAACACCTAAAACGCAAATACATTTTGCCATTCTCCCTTGAAAACGCTGTCATGCAAACAGAGCCTCAGGATCTAATAAACTGAAAATTCTTCATGTCAAAACTGGCATATTTTGTTCACACTCATGTGGAAGCTGATCTACCTATGAGGCACACTTAGAATCAGGCATGCACTATGACACATACTATTCATTTAATGCATTTACTTTCATGATATCATAATTCCCAAATTAAATAAAATACTGAGGAATTTATGTTAATTAGCAGAGCACAATGCAGTTTAGTACCTTTGACAATGCTTAATTCTTCATAGCTGTGTCATTTTTAACACATTTGAAAAGGTGTTAGTCACCTTAGAGATGCGACTGTTTTTGCACTGATTTTCCTCACCTGGTTCGACATCACAGTTTTTTTCCAACCATAATATATTTTATGTGTTGTACCTTAAACCCTGATTTTGTAATCCATCATCAACTATATTGTGTATTTTCTCCCAGCCAAATTTTGATACGTTTGATAATGTCCTCCACCGTCGGGTCCAACTCTATCACAGCTCATTTTGTGCCTGTGAGGACTTGTTGTTCCATCCGATTATTCCTTGGTGAATTCAAGCAAACGAACAGAAACATTTCCAAAAGGTCGGCAAGTGTAAACAAGGCTTAATGCACGCAAAACCCTCATTTATATAACTCAGATGTCACTCAGGGAGTCATTCTTAGTTGTTCACCTGCAAAACAAACAAACTATTTACATTTGCATGCAATTTAGAACCCTTTATACACAACCTTAGTAAATCAAACCCCAACACTCTGACATTAAACTGCATGTTGCATATTAAAGCAACTTAAAGCAAATGCAAGAGGTACATGACAATTTAGTGTCGCTTGGTGGGCAAAAAGGCATTTAAAAGGCTTTGATCAGTCTGTTGCTTGTTTGCTTGCTTGATCGATTGCTTGGTGGGTCAGTCAGACAGCTGAGTTAATTATTTAGTTAGTGTTTAGTTGGTCAATTTGCTGGTTGGTTGGCCAGCAGTCAGTTGGTCGGTAGGTGGGTGTGTTGGTCAGGTGGGCATTCGATTGGTTGGTTGTTCAGTCAGAGAGGTGTGTTGTCAGTAGGATAGTTATTGGGACGGTTTGTTGGTCGGATCGCTTGCTCACTGGTCTCAATAAAAAAAAAAAATACTGCTATTCTGCTGGAATTACACAAAGTTTATAGCTCTTTCTTCCTGACTTACTCAGATGAATTGTCTTTGCATTCTCTTCTAGATCTTGCTTCTTTCAGCCCGAAGGCCAGAGGTGGCATATCTGTGCGTGAAGGCCAAGGCGTGGTACTAATGTGCACCCCTCCTCCTCATTCACCAGGTAAGCGTTTAGATGCTCAGTCACTGGCAGAGAAAAATACATTTTCTCCTCTTCATTTCCTTTGGGATTGTCCATAAACTCATCACTGTTCATCACAATTTCCATCACAGCAGGTAATGTTTTTTATTACTGTGCCAAGCTGAATTATCACTTTCATTATTTATTTATGTGCAGTGTTTTGTTTGGAGTATTTTTATTTTTTTTTGAAGCCATCCACTCACTTCTCCATCCATCCATGCTGTTCAGATGATGACTGTGATAAGTCATGGTGACAACAGAGCCAAAACACAGATCCTCAGAGATCAAATTTGCTGGATCATTAGAAAAGGAAAGAAATGTTATCCAGCCAATTATTTCACATAGACAGTGCATAGGCAGCGTTTCTTTAATGGCATATTCGGACTATCCCTCTCTACAGTTGTCCTCTAATGCAAGCTCTTATATGAGCCATGAATCATCCAGGTTTTCTGTTTGCATCAGCTCTGTCATAAGCTACACTGCACCGCTGGGAGTGTAATCCAAGTGCTCTCCGGCACCCATGGATGCCATTTTCCATGTCATGATAGCAACCGGAGAGTGTTTGACAAGGCAGGTGATTTAAAAAAAAACAAAAAACAAAAAAACAATAATGTTGCATAATAACTGACTTACAGCGATGCATGAATGATCCTTAATGTTTTTGAATTGCATTGTTGATGTTATTGCAAAGGTAAGATGTAATTTTTCCCACACAGCAATTAATCAAATTGTATATGCAGCTCAAGTTTTTTTTTTTTTTTTTTGGGGGGGGGGCATTCTTCTCAAAATGGTCAGAAGTGTGATTGACAACTAATTAAAATCAAACACTGGGGATGATGTAGTGGAGTGATAGCAGCATAATGGAACTAGTGATTTTCTGTCATTTAAAATGTGATGCCATCTTGCTGTTGTAAGCTATAACATTAACCCACGTTTCAGTTGTACTGACACAATCTGAGACCCTTGTGTTGCATTGCTTGTATTACATCGACCAAGTGGATCAATAGGGAATATACAGTAAGTCATGAATATAATAAACCGAGTGGTGAAGGTGGACTCTAGAACAAGGAGTTCTCATTGTAATTTTCTTGTCTCTGTGAAGTTGCTGGATTAACTGTGACTAACCAATCGGTATTTATGAACCACAAGTGGAGAACTGAGTAAAGGTCAGATTAAAAAAAAAACTGACAAGAGTATTGCTTCTCTGAGAGTATATTTTCAATAACCACTCATCAATGGTTGTTTTTCGTTGGCTTACTCTTTGTATGTACATGGTAAAAAAAAAAAAAAGTGAATTAAAATAAATCAAAATTGATTAAAATGTAATTAGAGCGAGGTAGAAAGTACTTGATTAAATGTTCTTGATACATATCGCTGAAAGAAAATTAATTTTAATTCATACCAGGGATTGAGTCATTGAGCAGGTAAAGCCCATTTTCATCTTGAGTGGGCTGGGACATTAAAATAGTGCCATAATAACCTTTAAATGTAAACTATAATATTTTTTCTTTGTTGTCGCAGAAAATATACGTGATGAAAATTTATATATTTTGGAAAACCAAACAATTATTACTATGGAAAATGGAAAATCTTAAAATAAAGCAGATTTTTATGAAACTTTCTAAAGCAAAATACAGCATTAATACTACAAGCTTGAAGGGTCCCTCACCTTATCAATTCAGTATGTATAGCTTCATATAAAAGTTTTATTTCATTTTAAATAATTTTAAATGAATATAATAATATGTTTTGCTGTATTTGTACAAGCACAGGTATTTTACTAACCAGTCTATGTTACATTACTTTTTTTCACATAGCATTATTCCATTATCATAAATGGCAGGCCAGCCTCAAAAAGTTGTGGTGCCTTCATTTTGATGTCTATTTATAGATGTATTTTATATTTATTGATGTCATATTTACAGATTAGGCTCAAACATACAACACAGGTAGGATTATGATTTATTTCTTTGGCACTGTTTACATGAAATGAAAAATGATCCCAAACATTGAAAATTAAAAGGCACAGCCGATGCGTTCACAGCCGAGATGAATGCCTTGGAGAGTTGGAGCGTGTCACAATTGAAATTCACATTGTATGGAGAGCGATCAACAATGTTTGGGTTAAATTGTTGTGGGCGGATTCAAAGACATTAAAAATGCCACTTAAATTAGATTGGACTCATGAGTGAAAACAATTTGGAATCACTGAGACGTGAAAAGTTTATTATTTCCCATTTCATGGCTTTGATCAGTTTTTATATGCGTCTTGAGTAAATTGTGTTTTCTTTTTATGAAGCTAAAATGTGATGACCTTTGGTTGGAAAAAAAAAACCTGTTGCAAGGATTGTTTTTTTTTTAATTTAGAGCCAAGAAAACTGCAGTTTTTATTTTGTCATTATCTAGACAAGCTTTTATGTTTAAGAGTACAGTGTGTGCTGTTACCTTGTCTGAATAATAACTGTTTTATTCCGACCCATTTAGCCTCATTTTTTTTTTTTATGTAATTGACTAGCTCTCTCAGTATATTACACAAAAGAAGCCAACTTAACAAATCAATCTTTTGGCAAACTACTTTTGATCTTTTTTCTTTTTATTGCTCCGACAAACGTTGGTCCTAAATCAAGTGCTGGATTGAGTTCAAAGAAGTTCTCTAAGATCTCTGCATCCCCCTGTAACATCAAATCATCATTATTTACCACAAGGAGAAGAGGGTAATCCTTTTTTTATTATGGATTATGGATGCAGATCAAAGCATGATGAAATATCATTGGGGATGTTCAATACATACATTTATCCCTGTGATGCTACATTTATTAATGCAATGATTTATGGGGCTCTGTAGAATAAGTATGCGCAACAGTCACAAAGCCAACAGCATTCTGTCAAAGTCATTTTTCATCCATCTGTCCATCCATCCAATTTTCTTTCCTATTTGATATGTAAATAAAAACTGTTTATAAAGGCGTATCACATCACCTCCTCGGTGCTGCTGAGTCTGGCAGGGATCAGGAGATTACACCTGATATTGCCACCCACTATTAATCATGAATAAAATATAAAGGATTCCTCCTTGAAGCAAATATCTTTATAAACATTTAATGATGATTAGCTGTAAAGTCACAATGATTCTTTTCGCATGCTGTCTTACACAATAAGACTGTTATATGCTTCTTATGAACATGGTTTAATATGTTGTCTGATCATTTGTCAGATTTGAGCAAGTTATGAATGCGTTTGTCAAAATGCCACATATGATGGTGCTTAAAACCTTATTTACTTCCAGTTGCCACATTGTTGAGTGTCAGTGTCCTATAACTCAGGGGCATCAAACATATCAATTCAGGGGCCACATGCAGCCCAATATCAACTTGAGTGGGCCGGACTGGTGAAATAATAACCTTTAAATATAAACCTCATAGATTTTCTTTGTTGTTGAGTATAAATGATGAAAATGTCTGTTTTTTAATTGCTATGGAAACCGACTCAACATTAAACCAATTTTAATGAAAACCATGGTGCAAAATACAGTGAAACGTCCACAAAACGTCTCCTACACTATGGCTTTGCGGCATTTGTAATAGCAACAAGGGAATTATCTTAATGGCCACATCACCAATATCTCATCTTGGGTCTCAAGTGTTGTGTTGTGTTTTGTCTACTGCTGTTGCTGGATTGTGGCTTCTTGTGGGCCTATTTAGCATGTGGTCTTTACATTAGACACCCATGTAATAAACCACAATGAAGGCCTCACATAAATACTTGTACTGTCTTTTAAAAGTCACAGAATTAGAAAGGGAAAAAAAAAAACATTTTCAGATAACTTTTACAAAAATCGAAATTTCTGTGGACTTCAATGTGCACTCCTGAAGCTGTTATTAACGGGCATGGATGCAACAAAGTTTACTCGATAACAGAAAATGATACACCATTTTTTTCAGTGGTTTTAGTTCCACAGGTGAATTATAACTGTGAGGGTCCATCGCTTTTTTTTTCTTTTCTACATTTTCATCAGTTGAATAGCAAATTAATTAATTAATTAATTAACAAGCTCATCTCTTGCTGTAGTCGCGATGCCTTTAAATTACATTTCTATATGTATTAAGTAGCAATTTACACATTCAGCTGAATTATCCATAATTTTAACAGTGTTCCTTGTTTGATATGAGTTTGAACTGTGTGTGCAGAATGGAAATAATATCACAACATACATATAATACATATCTCCCTTTAACGAAGGGAATAGAATATAAGATGACACAGTGGTGTAGTGCTTGGCACCTCACAAGGAGAAAATCCTCAGTTTGAATCTCTGGGTTTTTCTCCAGTTTGCAACAAAAGTCGAGTTTAATTAGAGTCCTGTAAAATTCCCCCGACGTGTGAATGTAACTGTCCGTCTCTGTGTTTGTTCTGTGATGAACTGGTGGCCAGTCCAGGTCAGGATGCACCGTGACTTCACCTGGAGTCTGCAGGGATTGGCTGCAGCGTCCTGCAACCCCAAAGCAACAGGAAGTTGTATAAAAGATGGATGGATGGAGAGTAGAATAGAAATGGGCTTCAAATCTTCACCTTAAAAATAATCAAACTGTACAAGAGTATTTCACTGCTCCTCAGCAGGTTGTAGAATACAACTGAATAGGCATTTATTGGCAAAGAATACTACTTAGCGGCTCTAAAGTTGACGATTTTGAAATGTCAAAATTAAGCATGCTGATGATTTTGTGCACAGGTGACTTTTAGAAAGATCAAGTGTGTTTTTATAACGTGTGTGTGCTGCTCCCCTCTACTCTTTTTTTTTTTGTTTTCCTCCAGAGATCATCTACAGCTGGGTGTTTAATGAGTTCCCCTCATTTGTTGCTGAAGACAGTCGGCGCTTCATCTCCCAGGACACAGGAAACTTGTACATCTCCAAGGTGCAGCCCTCGGATGTAGGAAGCTACATTTGCCTGGTGAAGAACTCTGTGACCAACGCGAGGGTCCTCAGTCCGCCGACACCCCTGACACTGAAGACCGATGGTGAGCAGTTTATTGCTTATACCACAGAGAGCACAGTGTGTGTAGATGTGTGGATTTCTCAGTGATCTTTTGCTTTTCTCTCTCTCTCTCTCTCTCTCTCTCTGAACCTGTTTAGTGCTGATGAAACTCTAAAAGCAGGTTTTATGTTCTGCTGCTCCACATCCTAGAACATATACATCTGGAGAAATATTTTCAGATCAGATAGGTTAATAAATGCGGCACGCCTCGTGTTGGTGGAGGGCGTTTTGGATTCCACACACACCATAAATAGATAGTGAGCAATGCTTTAACATTAGTGCGGGGAGTTTTCTTTTGCTCACAATGTGCTTTGGTGAAACTGGCCATCAGGGAAATCATTTTCCTGCATAAAATTAACTGAATCAATGGCCCTTGCTGTGGATGGGATTTTGCTCTTTATACTAGCCTCTCAGGAGCCATGCTTCGGCGCTGTTTGTTGGATTCATGAGTGAATTTCACCTACAGGCTTTTCTTTTTTTATACATGTGACTACACAGAGAAATGTCCATCACTTCACGCAGGTGTCTGTCACTGT
The DNA here is from genome assembly GCF_963422515.1 of Blennius ocellaris. Classification (NCBI taxonomy): domain Eukaryota; kingdom Metazoa; phylum Chordata; class Actinopteri; order Blenniiformes; family Blenniidae; genus Blennius; species Blennius ocellaris. The sequence goes on along the minus strand of NC_137651.1, from coordinate 25,965,324 downwards.
CAAGGTTTCAAAGCACCACTGGGATCGCATCCTCAGTGAAGCCACGAAATGGCCTCTGAGTCTCTGTTCCAAATGTTACAACACAAATTCACCTCTTAAGGATTACATTCCTTCCAGCAAGATTCTCCCTCTGTATTTGCATAACCTTGTCTGAAGTGGCCCCCCGAGACATACATAATACTTAGCGCATAACCGTGCTAAATTGGTTTGTGTTTCTCGCAAACCAAGATGCACAAGTGAGCGGGCATGTGGTCAGTCTGCTATCAGCATTTTAATGTGTTGTAGGCTCAGATAAACAAACACAAAGCTTTCATTCACTGTCTTCATCATACAGTAGAGCGGAGGAAAAGAGACTCTTTGCAGCATCCTTGCCTTCTGTTGCTATGATGCAAAATTCGGCTTTTCAAAGTAAATCTAATGACTTTCACTTTCTCAATCAGTCATCAGGTACCTTTTAAAGGGAAACTTTCTCCCTTAATATTATTCCACTCGGTATTGTGCTGCTCTGGAGTCACAGTGCTGCATCCAGAGACGCTGCACATGCTGATGCTATAGTAAGGGAGTTAAAAAATACCAAAAAAAAACGAAGCAAACAAACCTACGTTAATTGCGCAAAACAAAATGTAACAAAATTAAATCAATTAATTAAATTAATGCCTTATTTTTGAAAGCACTAGTTTTATTACATTATATTTTACAAAAATTGGGCTAGTTGATACATTTTGTGTCGTTGTTACATCTTACTCTAACAGGCCGCCACTGCTATTGTTTATCTACTTAAGCATGTACAGAAGAAATATTTACTATGGTCGTGGTGCGAATGCACAGTAGTAGCACTTCCTCTGTCCACCGCGAGTTGTAGCTTTTTCAAAAAATTCTCCCGTGGGAAACGTTTCCAGGAAGTTAGATTTTGAGTGGCTGCGAGCAACGTTGTCGTGTGAACGGACCCACTCCTAACACAGCAACAGTTGTTATCTTCACATGAAAATGTTGTGTTTGTTTGTTCTTCCTGAGGTCCTGCAGCATTTCACTGTGACAATACATTTCACATACTAGTATTTCTATCAAACTATGCAAAACACTCCTTAAAATATATCATATTGAGAATAACAGAAAATGTAAAAAAAAAAAAAAATCAACAAACAACCACAAAATGAAACAGACAATCACAAAGGCTCAGTCTGATTTCCAGCATCGAAGAAATAAACATTGTTACATAAGAAAAACATAGTTGCATAAAATAAGGCCTTGGTCTCACCTGCAACACAGCACGGCCTGATCCAATCTCCACATCTGGATGCCAAACATCAGATTTGTCCAGAAGCCATCATCATTGTGAAGGTGGTTGTGAAATGTGTAAAATTACACTGGCTCCCCTCACAGTTTTCACCTCAGTGTTGCTGTGCGCCCTTCAGTCATTGCAGTCGGACCAATTAGACGCTGCAGTCTGTGCCTCTGTAAACGTGAATGATTATGACGCAGCCGACAGTTCAAGCTGGATCTGAATGCAGCTCGCCGCCATCAGCTCCAGCAACCACTCTCTTAATCATAACAAGCATCTGGGCTCCATTACACCCAGCTGGAGGCCATTGATCATCACTTCATACTCCACCTTGAGCAGGACAGAGATGCACACTGAACACTGGATTTCAAACGGAGCTCATCCCACTTTTTGATCTATCAAAGGGCTCCAAAAGCTTTAAATTACAACACATGTACAGTACATGTTAGTTTATAATAAAAAAGCAGCTCCCCACAAAAATGACATCAATACTTTTTGTTTTTACTGAACGATTTCAGTGATTTCGAAGATTTTATCGTCCATCTGGCATCCATTACTTCTTACTGCCTCCGAGCTCCAGAATTATTGTTTTAGTAACTTCAAAACAAGCCTCAGAGCAGTTTTGTGTCCTACATCAGTTTAACGTGATCATGTTTACCTTTATTCTGCTTAGTGGGACCGGAGGCTCTCTTCACTGACAATCCATTGGAAATGTCATTTGTTTAGTTATTATGGGTCAACAGAATAATCTAATTAATTGTCAAACTAATTCTTAATATCCATCAGAATATTCGAGATTAGGCAAACCAGAATTATTGAGCTAATTTGTTCAATCTGTCTGCTTAGCATCATGTGAGAATAGAATACAGCAATAAAACTAGTGCATATGTCACTATTCACCTATAGCTGTTACATTGTGCATCTTTTTACAAAGTCATCCTGCCAGAAAACCTGACGGAAGTTAATACAAAATCATCACAAAATGAATGCAGGGCATTGTCGTGCTATTAAGAACACAAATTAATGATTAATTATGAACTTGTACTTGTACAATACTACAGCACCAGTGGTGTTATTACTTTTTCAGTCCCTTCTCTCTATCTCTCCCCACACTGGCAGTGACATTAATGAAACATTATGTTTGCCGGCAGATGTCATCTCCGCATGGGGATGTTTTCTCCACTGCACTCTAAACTATTATTGAATACCTTGGGCCCATAGACGCACTGAATGTCAACATGCTGTTTTTTTTTTTTGTTTGTTTTGTTTATTTTGTTGTTGTTTTTTTGTGATGTCCTTTACCCTGAACATACACATTGTAGAAAGCCTGCAATCTGCAAATACTGATCTTTCAGTCCGAACAAATTTAATTAAATGTAAAATTATTGCATTATCCATTATGCAACAATTGTAAAAGTGTCACATTCCCAACCTGTAGCATCTAATCATCACAGAAAAATCAATCTAAGGTAAATTAATAATGTAACATGATGCAAAGTCATATTTAGTGTAATGTTATTTATGTTCTCTGAATAAAACATGTCTGCATTGCCAATGCATTAGAGATGAAGATATGGAATCAGGACATCTTCCTCTCTGATCACTTCGGCTGTGTGTGACAGCACATTAAGAGTGGCTGAAAGCGGTCCAGCTGGATGAGATCAATTTTAAAAAAAGATGAAAAGATGGAGATGTCAGATTTTATTATTTAAGTGAGAAATTTAATACAATTCTCACAGTGGACTGTCTGAATCTTCAAAATATGTTGGCAAAGTGTCATAACTTGGCTGTTAAGTCATTTTTAATTAGCACTTTTGAACCTATTACTGAAAGAGAGAGCCAATTAAAAGTACTGATGTTATGAGTTTGGGCAACTTTCAGAACACATTTCATACTTTGAAATGGATTTCAAGAACAGAACACAACAGAAAAAGCAATAATATAATTACTAAGTTGAACATAGACTATAAAGTTGTAACTCAAGTGAGGCACTGTTTTAATACAGTCTAGACATTATTTGTTTCATTTCTATCAAGCCCACCCACTGAGACTGGATATAATATTGAATATACCATAGCAAGAGCCATTGAAATATTACAAACGCATTATGTGTGAAGAGCTGCTTTGGACCCATAAATGTTGAGAATGAGATTGAAATTGAAAAGTTCTTTGGAACAAATATCATAAAAGTCCTTTTCCATACGTCATGGGCCACAATTCAATAAACCTGGCTCCTTCTGCTGCATTCATTCTGGCACATAAAAAGTGTCAGGTACACGTAGGAGGTGTAATTATGGTTGCTCAAATGTCACACCGGTCGTTTGTCTTTCCGATCGTGCACTTTATAATGCATGTGGAGCCACACTGCACATGTTCGGATATGTTTTGATGTGAGGTCGGGCAGGTGGTGGAGTTCCAAGCGAGCACATCATGTGTGGATTCAACATTTTGCTAGGGGGGAAAAAAAAAAAGTAAAAGTCTCGTTTAGTATTAATTTCATTCCCTTCAAACAGGACCAATAATAGGAATTAGACCTGAGACGAAGGTTGTTCCAGATCTGTGACATATTATCCCTGCAAATGGAAATAAACACACAGCTCATCATAGTGGCGAATAAACAATGAAATTGTGTCCTCTGGCTATGACTTGGAATGAAGGTGTTAGTCATAGTAGCACTTAGCAAGACTGATAACGCATTATCACTTGTGTCCTTCACAATGTGTTTGGGAATTTGCCAGAGGATTACTAATTCTCGAGGACCACAAAGTTCTTCTTCCCGTTGCCGCTTGCAGAATATTTGTTATTGAATCATTTTAATGGTTTGTCTCTGTCAGTAATGGTTTTTCTGTGTTGCAGATTTCGAGTAAGTTATCTTTGTACTTTGTGCTTGTGCCTAAACGTGTGCTCCATAATGAAAAATGTTACCACTTTCTTCAAACACCAAGATGTAATACAGCAGTAGATGAAGCCAGCCTACTTTATCACTGTTCTTTGCGGAGATCATGAGAGTGATTATGCGTGCGCATGCCCTGAATTTGCAATGAAGCAGAACCAATTAAGAAACGGTATATAAAACAACCAATAATTGAAATGTGTTAGCCAGTGTGAAGGATGCGTACTCCACACCTGTGCACTGCAATGATTTAATTTAAAGCATGTCATATAGCTGACATAAGAAACCTTTTGGAAAGTGTGCTCATCACTTACTGTTTACATTATTACACAGAGATGATGAAAACTGAAATCCCTATTACTTTTAAATGATCACTCTCTTTGTTTCTATGTCTCATTTTAGACATTTAGAATAGAATAGAAACAAAACTAGGAAAAAAAGTTAAATATCAAGGAAGACAGGGCAATATTAAATATTAATATTTACAAGCTTTCTGGTGACTAATAAAATAGTGTGGAGTGGTGTATATAGTTTCTTATATTTGCGCTTTGAAATCTTTGAAGTATAGCATACAAACAATGTTGTGCTCAAAATTTTAAGTTAGTAGAATACCACCATGCATTGTATGGTATGATGAACCTATCCAACTTGTTTATAGACAGCAACCGTGTAATAACTCATCTCCATACTCTGAATTTGGTACAAAAAAAAAAAAATCTAATAATGTATTTTGTGAGCCTACTGAACCAACCACGTTCTCACTTTAATCCTCTGCTGTTTGTAGAAATCAAGAGTAATTATTCACATGCATGCTCTGAATCTGAAATAAAGCAGTACCAATAGCTCTATTAACAAAGTGTATAAAGTGAAGGCTGCTAAGTGAAAGTTGTACCAGATGGTGTGCATACTATTCATCCCCCCACTTGTATGCTGCAATGATTTAATTTCAGCATTTTGAGAGGCTGAAATCAGAAATCCTTTGAATCCTTAAATTTGTAGTTGTACTTTCTTCCTCGCTTGCTGCTGACGTGCTCATTATGCATCGGTGATGGAAAAGGAAGTTCTGATTATTCTCATTGCTGTGGTCAGCCTCTATGCTGCACAGTTAAATGAGAGAATGCTGGGAAATGGGTAAACTGCTCCTGCATTCTTTTCCGTCATAATGTATATCAAAAATGATATTCTTTCTTGCCCTAAATTTTCCAACTGTTTTTGAGTCTAATATAAAAAAATTATAATAATTCTACAGTAGCATGGTAAATCTAGCCAATTATTTGCTGTTGTTTGTCGAGGTCAAACGTGTGATTATTCACTCACATGCTCCGAATTTGAAATAAAGCAACACCAATAGCTCTATTAATAAACTGTGCATAAAGTGAAGGTTGATCATTTAAATTTGTACCAGATGGTTTTCATAGTGATTTCATTTACCTCAAGTATTTCGAGAGGTTGAAAATCTTAAGGAAAATTCAATTTTTTTGTTGCCTTTTCTTTTGATGGAAAAAGAAATGACTATTTTTTCTGAATCACTATGGTCAGTTTCTGTGCCGCACTGTGCAAGTAAAACTGGAGAATGGTGGTAAATGGGGAAGGTGGAAGGCTCCCGTAATCTCCTTTTTCCTAATGTCTGCAATTTCTCTTTCTCTTTCCCTTTGCAGGTGTCATGGGTGAATACGAGCCCAAAATTGAAGTGCATTTCCCGACATCTGTCCTGGCTGCTAAAGGAGTCACAGTCAGGCTGGAGTGCTTTGCTCTGGGGAAGTAAGTAAACAAGGACATCCGTATTGCACAAATGCAGGTCGCCGTTCATTGTGGCCGGATCATATTAATCACCAGGAACAGTAAACTGGAGACTATCGCTGCACTGCTGCTCAGAGAGCCTTTTGATAACACTGCCTGTGTTTTCTTTTTTTTTCTTGTTTTCCATCTCCTTTAAATTACATTATTCCATTACCTGAATGGGAGCCAGCCATATCTTGTCTTCAGGCAGTATGTTAAGTGATTGCAGCATAGTGACTCGGTTGTTAGACGGCATGTTAGCGCATGGGGGCGGGGGGGGGGGTGGCGGGACTGGTGACACGGGTGGGGGGGCAGGGAATTCAGCCTTGGGAACTTATGAGTTCTTATAATTGAGAGCCATAATGTATCTGTGCTTGCTGGGTGCATTCAGCGTCCACTGTGAACGTAGAAAGCCAAGGTTATATGTTGGGGAGGTGGGGGGTGAAATTGGTAATAGTTGTCCGCCAGGAGGGAAATCACTCTTTTGTCCACGGAGACTGAATCCAGACCACTTACCACAGTTACTAAAGTTAGCAGCGCTCCCTTCATGCTTCACTAAACTATTGCCTTGAACAACGTTTTTGTACTCAAAAAAAGAAAAGAAAACTGATTTGTGAGTGGTTACAAAAATAGTTTTCACTGTACTGCATAATCTGTTATCACCATAAATCCATTATTGTTGTTGTTCATCATGAATTATTCAGTTTAGTTTCATATCTTAAAAGCAAACACATTCTAATCTACAGACAACTAAGAGCCGCGCAATTATTTACCTTGATTTTAATTAATTATCTACATCATGGCAAGTCACTTCCTGAATCTAGAGATGGAGCATTTTTTTTTTTTGTTGGGATCCAATTTTTATTTTTTTGCATGATCATTTCAAACGCGACCTGCCATATGAACATGATCGGACCGGATGCCCAAACAGCGTAAAATCCACACACTTCCATAAAAACCAGACCAAATCTCAACCTGTGTAGGAATCATGTTAAAACCATAAAACTGTTATATGTGTCATAATGAACACGGCATAAACACTCAAATGCACAAAATAAACAAAGTTAGAAGGTAAGAGAATTTGGCTCCTTAATTGGGGGATACCCGCCATATCTGGCGATGCTGGTCAGACCGTGTAGATCCATTTTGTTTTTTCCTTTTTTTTTCTTTTTTTTTTCAAGTGGTTGTTAAATACAAGCTGACAGAATTTAGACAACATGACAAGGGAAAGAAGAAAGAGTATGAGAATGAGGGAAAAAAGAGGACATCGCTTTTAACAGCTTTTAACATTTTGGCGGTGCTGCTTCCTCCGGCACTTATCCCTGATATCAGTCACACGTCAATGGTGAAGCATTCACATGTAGATAAATATCAGAATTGTTACCACACACATGAACGAGGCCTTGGTTTAGTGTGAAAAAAATGTAAATTAGAGCTTTCGCATGGCCACAAAACGGGTCAAATATCGGTCGCTTGTTATTAAAAATCAGAATTGGCTTGAATTTCCCTGCAGTGTGAACGAGGACTTAGATTCTGTTTTTCCATTAAGCTGAACAGGACTTTCAGGATTCTTTGACTCCTCGCCCTGTACTTCCATCAATGAAGTAATTTGTGCACGATGGCTTTCAGTCAGACCGGGATCTCGGTGACTTACCTTTTATGCAGAGATGAATGATTTATAAATGCGCCCTATTAAGGAATGTCAGTCTTTATATAGCTCCGAAAATGAAGTTAGAATGGGTTCTGTACTGCTGTTGATCAATATGCATGATGGCACCACTATCCAGTAAGGGGAGAAAAGCTCTTTGTGCACGACTGCGAGAGCTCCTTGAAGTGATGGTCTGTTGTGATATTTACCCGTGACAGTGCTTTGTAGGCCCCAGCCAAGGGCGAAGAGAACATTGAGACGATGAAAATGAAAAACAGTATATTATAAAAGCCCTCTCAACTTTTTAAAGAGTTTTGAACTGTGATCACCTTGTATGTTATTGGGTCCTACCTTGATGACTCATCCTACAAACACAGCAGGGGGTCAGAAGTTGATACAACAATGGCAGAAACTCTGAAATCAGTAGAACATGTCCTGTTAAGTTCAGGTTAGGCACTTTTATTTATTCCAAATAGGCAATTTAATTTGCAGCTTCCCCAAATTGATCAAGCAAACAACAAATACACGTTTGTTTTGGTTTGTGCTGCTTCCATTCATGGTCTCCAATAGCACATAATGTGATCATGTGTATATTTATGAAAAAATCCTCTGACAGAGCCTGAGTGAACGTCAGCAATAAGCTTGCTTCTCTTTACTACTTCCCAAATAAATAAATTAAGTTATTAGTGATCGGGCTCAAACTAAATAATCAGATCAATGAAATCCAGTAAATACATTCAAATAATACAGTTGTAAAAATGGTCAATTTTATCTAAAATGTATAGGATTGGAAGCTTAACAGCAAAAGAAAAAAAAATACTTTCCAACATGTTGCATCAAACATATTGGCGGATAATTATCTTTGAATTCTTCATTATGTAAATTTTTCTTCAAGTTATTTTGGGCTCTCCTTGAAACCACATATCAAAGTAAAACTGCTCATTTACTATGTTTGCGATTTAACTTGTTTACGATGACTTTCTTTTTGAATATTTCATCATTTATTTTCTTTCTTTCTTTCTTTCTTTCTTTCTTTCTTTCTTTCTTTCTTTCTTTCTTTCTTTCTTTCTTTCTTTCTTTCTTTCTTTCTTTCTTTCTTTCTTTCTCTATAAAACTCAAATGCAACTTTTTGAAAATGGCTCCCAAGGTGGAACCTTTTGAAAACACTCTGATTCAGCCTCTGTGAAAACAGCAGGAAAATGCTACGTTTCTGAAATGCTGCTACTGTGCATGCACGCCGTGGTCGTTTGTAGTAAATACTTCTTCTGTACATGCAATGGTCAGCAATGTCACCTGATAACCACAACAACCACAGACTACAAGCTCCAGTCGAGCTGCAGAAGCGACTGACGCTAGCAGCAGGAGGAGCCTAAATTTCTATGTGCGCCGTCTTCTTCTGCGTTTTTGGTGTGTTTGGTGAGTCACAGTGCCCCTATAGGCCTGCCATGTGCACGACATGCCCTGAAGACTTGTGTTCATAGAGACGTGTGGATGGAATTTTTTTTGAGAACCCCAGGGAGAAAAAAGATTGTTTTGCCTGGTGTGGCTGTGGCCTTAATGTTTATACCTTATTGTTCTTTGCACGTGTGTGTGGTCTCAGTACAAAAATAAACATCTGCAGCAACTCGCCACCTGGCATGCCAACTCCATTGCTTTCGCTTTCAGAATCTTTAAAAAAAAAAGATTTTCTGAATTGAAAACGCACAAACAACGCATTTTCACTTGAAACATTGTGTCAACAGGGCAAAGTACAAAAACTAAAGCATGAGGAATCTCTTAAGGATTCTGTTCAGTATTTCACTGACTTGTTTCGAAAAGCTGCACAATCTATACATCTTGTGACATAAGTGTTGAAGTAAATGAGGAGCTATCGCCCTGCCTGGAGCGAGTGACATGTAATAGATATAGCCTATGTACACAGCAGCAACATGGTATATTAATAGAGTGAGTTGTCAAGATAACAACAAATCCATGTTTATAGCTTGTAAACAGCATTTTATCGTTCAGTCTATATCACTTTCTACTTTTTGTCTGGGGAGTTGCCATGAATGACAATAACCACCTATAGATGATGATACTGGATTTACACATTCAATTTAAAGCCCTGCCATCATGATCTGATCCACAAGCAACTCTGGAAAGTGCAACACTATTAGCCGCTTTTATTTCAAAGAATATTGAAGTACAAAGTTCGCTGCGGTGCAAAAGGCCTTGTACATTTGATGGGTTACACATTCAACCCACTCATTTCCACTTAAAATACAATATGTGGCATGTTCTGTGCGCTTTCATCCAAATTGCACTGGAGTAGTGAATCTGCTCTTACAATTTCAGCGACCCCAGAGAGAATCAAACCCTTGAGGCTGTGCAGTTACTTTACCTCATTCAGCTGCATTTTCAACTTCACAAAGTGCCTCTTCACTCGCCACATTTTACATCTTTGGCACTGCTGCTTTTTAAAAGACACTTGTTTGTGCTCTCATCATGCAGGTAAAATGTATATTTAGATACACCTTTCCAAACAGTTCACAAGTTCATAAAAGGGAACTGAGAAATTGAAGGCTTCGCGGGCGATCTCTGTTGTAGTGTATTATCTAGAGCTTAATGATCTGAAGGAAACCCATTTGCTGTTATATTTTGATATTAGATTTGATGTAGAACGAGTCCAAGCAAGGTCATAGTGGTTGTGTTAAAGGCTAATTAAAATGCAATCTGCCGAGCTGGCCAATAGGCATTTTCTTCAATTGAAATCCACAACACCTTACATGAACTCTGCACAGTGTTTGGAGTATTGAGTGCCGAGTTTGTGCACTTTATTAAATGAGTCAGAATGACCAGAGTTAAAGAGTTTGTGTCAACAGCTTAACAAGACAGCAACAGGAAGAGGTTCTTGATTTGTTTTTAAACTGGGTGAGCCTATTCCCCACGTACCTGCCCTGGAGCCCAGTGAGCATGTACAGGCCGGCTGCTCGTTATTCAGCCTCCGAGGAGAAATCCTGCCACCAACTCCAGGAGAATCGCTCTCAACCCCTCAAGATCTCTATAGATTCCCTTTGTTCTCTTACGAGTCAAGAGTTTAGTGCAAGCAAAGGTCTCCAGACAAGTTCTCCATCAGTAACACATGAAATGCTTCACAACAACTCAATGAAGTTACTTATGAATACTGATCAGCTCTTGTTGGTTTTCCATTCTGCACCCAATCATTGCGCCAGAATAGACCCGTAATAGAACATGCATTCTTAATTTGACCTCAAGTTTCGTATTTGACCTCAGAGTCTGGAAACATTTTCTTTATTTCTGAGACAAAAATATTGTATAATTATACACCTGTTCGACCAGGATCCTGTTATGGAAGTTGCAGCTTTCAATTATGATTCCAATTTCTAACGCACGCTGCTATAAAAACTCAGCAATAAAAGGGGACAGCATGCAAGCTGCTGTTGAGTCATTAATTAGTTTTAAAACTAAAATTAAAAGAAAATGTACAAATCATTAGTCTACAAAAGATCATGTGACCCTAAAGTCCTGTCCAAATTGAAAAAGAAACGCTTTGTTTAATGTGAAACGCCGTACGAATATTAATTTAAGTCCATCGCAGCCGAGAGCACTTCGTTGTCCTTGTGAAAGTAGAATGGATAAAATAGGCTCAGGGATGTAACATTTCCACCGTGGTTAAATGATTGATGGGTTTACCATAGGTTTGTACGGTGTCACATTCCCATCTTTCACAGACCTGTCAAATCTACTTGTCATACAAGAGAGTACAGACACAGAGCACAGAGTAAGACATTCTCTTTCTGCATGCCCAAGACATCTATCATACGGACCTATAGGGAAATCCATGAATGAACAGGGGCCCAATAACGTCGCCTGAATACTAATCTTGAAATCTCTGTAATAACCAGGTTTTAATATGGTCCCTGTCCCTTGGATGTATGGGATCTAATGGGCATCGTTTGTTACAGTAGGTACACGAGTGGTCAAAATATGATTCACAAACGTTAAATCCTCATCATTGATTGGGGGGGCGGGTATAATGACACAATTAAGGATTGGACATACTGGATTAAATGGGACACTTAATAAGTTATGAAAACATCAAGATGGAAAATGTGAACAGTGTGGGACGTTTGAGCCAGTACAGCATGTTATGATGGAATGTAAAACATATGAGGAGGAGAGAAGAACATTCAAGGAAGCACTTGAGAGAACAAGGTGTTTCTTTAATTTAACTAATTTACTATAAGGAGACAGTGAGGAGTCTATTTAGGTTTCTATAGAGAGCAAAATTAGTAGGAAGAACTCGAGACTGTAACTGCCTGAGCTTGTTCCAACTCCAGCCCAGTAGGTGGCGGTAATGCTACCTTGAATAGCTAGCAAACTGTCATAAAACACAAAAAAATAAGATGTCATGGGGGAAAATGTTTGACAGGTCGACTGTCATTCTGTGGAAGAAATACAGAAAACCCACTTGACAACTCTGTCCATCTCCTCTTAAACAACTTCCACATCGGTGACCCTGACATTTGAACATGTCTATCGAGAACGCACAAGCCGGCGGGGTCACAATGTTTGCAGATACCGTCAAGTAACCTGAGTTTTGGCAACATGACCCGGAGCCATGGTTTCAGCATGTCGAAGCCAAATTCCAGCTCTTGAGGCATCACAGCGGACAACACGAAACACTCCCAATGGTGGGTGTTGGTGCAACTCAGCCGTTATGGCTGTGACCTCCGAACAGGACTTAAGTAACCTCTTTTTTTTTCTTTTTTTTTATGATTCTGTGGTACCATTCTGAATGTTTGGGGAGGCCTGTGTGGTGCACCTTAAGGAAGGTTCTCTCGTTCAGAGTGGAGTGAGTGTGACGGTGACGTGTGGGGAGTGTTGGTGATGCGGTAGGTTATAAAGGAGGAAGTGCCGTGATGTCATGGGGGAAAATGTTTGACAGGTCTACCATCATTCTGTGTGGAGGAATAAAGTAAACCAGCTCGACAGCTCTGTCCGTCTCCTCTTTAACGGCCTCCACAACAGTATATTATTAGCCCTCGTGGTGGTATAGTGGTTTTGGGTTTCCTCTTTATACTCCGGTTTCCTGACAAGGTCCAATAGCATCCATTTCCTGTGGTTGACTGATGACTCTGAAATTGCCCTGTGATGAACTTGCACCTTGTCAGCTGGGAACAGCAGCCTGGAATCCTGAACTGGAATAGTGTGGAGGATGGATGGATGAATAGATGCAGCAATGATTGTAGTTTTAAAAGATGAATGCATTATATTATGAGGAGATCATCCGGATAGATTTATTCAGTTCAGGCTCTCGGTGTGCTGGAGCTCATTCAGGCTAACTGAGGCTCTGTTTACACAACGTTTCACGTGAAAACATATCTTATTTGCGTTCATATTTCAGAAACATGGAAAACGATCTCGTTTGGGCCACTCGTGGTTGCTTTTGGTTGTTTTTTTAAATTAAACCACACACAAGTGCATGCAGAGAACAATATGCTATAAACATTAACAATGCTGAGTCCACAGACCTTCGTGTGGACAGATGGCCATGTTGAATGGCTATTCTGGGTGTCTGTCAACTTTAAAACTACCAACTCCCAAGAGAAAATGGACAATGAGGCATGACAGTCGAGAGGCCGCCATAGTTATTATTATTCACCTCATCATGCATATCCAGAAGAACTATTTACTATCTCCACGGGACCCATGTGCAGTACCAGTGTTTCAGAAAATTTACATTTCCCCCATTTCCACAGGCAGAGTCTGAGTGTTTTGTAAAATCTCCGCTTCGGGAGCTGCATTTTCCAAGGTTCTGAGCACCGTTGTCGTGTAAACAGACACCCGAAGCGCCACACAAATTTTCATTTGGAAATATTGACATGTAAGCCGGACCTCAGTCCCTTATTTATGTTGTCTTCTATTCCTCTTTTTTCATCATCATGGCCTTCCTCCTCGTCTCCTTTTTCATCTTCTTAGACGTTGATGTACCTTTTGTAAAAGTAGCTCCTTTTCCCAATCTTTAAAGCAGCCAAACTAAACTTGCAGAGAAACATAGATAGAGTGTCACTTTGTGTCATCACTTAAAACTTTATTAAAAAGTAAACTAGCATATTAAGAAAAACTTTAAATGTCACCGTGATATAAATCTGCTCTGACATTATGCTGGTTCGGCGAGAACATTTGGTGAATTATGCAAGTTGCATCACTGCAGCCGGCACATACTTTGTGTAAATACTGCCTATGCTCCTGTTTTACTGTAGCACCAGGCGAGGCATACATTACTTCCCTTTCTCTTTCCACAGCCCGGTGCCAACGATCACATGGAGGAAGATAAATGGCAACATCCCAAAAAAAGCTAGACTCCGGAAGTCCCAGGCTGTACTTGAGATTCCCAATATCCAGCTGGAGGACTCGGGAACTTATGAATGCAAAGCTGAGAATCCAAGAGGAGGCACTGCTTTTAAAGGACATCTGCAGGTCTACAGTGAGTCTCACTATCCTGTTTTTGTTTTTTTTCTTATTCCACCTCGATCTGCTTCAACTCGCTGGTTCTGTGCAGCCTTTATACATTAAATAACATGAAGCATACATTAGGAGAGTGTTGATGTATTAATTCCCAGAATAGCTTGAGTTAGTGTTCCACGTTCATCAGAAGACATTTTGATATATGCTTTTTTTTTTCTTTCCTTTTTTTCTCCAAGCATTTTATAATAATGTAATGTAGCAAGCTAGTTATAGGGGGCTGAAATTCAAAGCTGGGGACCAAAGTCAGTCCTTGGGAATGTTCTGAATAGTCTTAGAACTAATTATACATCCGATATAGACGATCAGTGAGAAAGTGTTCATCACTACAATAAATGAGAACTTTCTTTGAGTTGAGCCTGACTGGAGTCTCTCAAGTGAGGTGTCAGGAGTGTTTTAGGATGATTTGACTCAGAAGTAGCTTCCATTAAAGACGGGGCTTTGGATTAAGCAGCTCGGTTTCTTTTTTATTTTATTTATTTTTTTGAACACATTTCCTGCCACTGAGGCCTGATAGCGACATCATACTTATATGGTTTGGGGACATTTCACTGTGCTTTGCGCCAGAAAGTTCCATTAATATTGGTTTTCTGCTGAGATTGTTGTTTTGGTAGTAATTCTTTGTTTTTTGCAAAAATCTAGTTTCCACAATTTCCACTCCCTATCAATAATAAGTTCTGCTGATGTTGCTTGTTTTCTGCCGTCACTGTCAAACTGTCAAAATCATGTTCTTCTTTTGTTGTTACTCCTTTGTTAAATGTATGTACCTACTCAAAAGTCATGTTAATATCAGACAGAGCTGATCAGGTTATTTTAATCGAACAGTTGGACAGTGTTTGGATCAGTATGTTATAGTATGTATAGTATTAACAAGGGTCTGTTGCCACCCCTCTCTCCTCAATCTTCTCTCTTCTCTCTCTCTTTGAGCATTCCCACCCAGTCGTGCACAGCAGCCATGCCAACCTCTAATAAAGGCAGCAACAGGAGGAGATTCCAAGTCTCTTCCTGTGGCAAGAGCAAAAACTGTAGTGACATCGGAAGGCTCTCAATCACATCATATTGTTTGCCCAAGCTGCCAATTAAGACAAGGGAAGACGAAAAAAAGAAGGAATGGCATCGAGTAAAAACTATCACTGGCAAACTCTGAAAAGAGACTCTCACTCATGCCTTTACAACTTTGTTATAATTGAAGGATATAATTCAATTAAGAACAGTTTGAAGCTTCACAATGATGAGAAACTGAACTGCTTCGAAGATGACAAACTTTGTTATGTGGATGCAACCCTCCCACTCGTCTCCGCCCGTGCCATGTGCACAATTCCAAGATACTGGACTGCTACAACCTTGGTAGGACACGCTTCCAAGGCCCTGCACTTCTTGGTAACCTCCATTCTGTTGACATCACAAGGAGAATAGGAAGCCTAATTTATATCAGCCCCACACTAAATGTAATTTATGCAGGTCAGTTGGTAGTTTGAACTTTCATTGTGCGGGAGACCTTCTTGGCCATAATCATTCAATCAACACGCACGAAGAAAAAAGAAGCGTATTCTAGTGGAGGTGCCATATGCGAAGAATAGAAAGAGAACGTGTTCGGCATGCAAATGTGGGAGAATAAGCTCTCAACTGGCGGTGTCTTCCTGTCTACAAACACTGCACAATACAGAGCACAGAGTGTGTCACACTATGCACACTGATCTGGAAAGGTTTTTATGTTTGAAACAAACCAAATATTACATAAAAGATGTCAAGTCAAGGCCTACATTTCTATTAAGCTCTGAGCTTTTAAAATGTTTATATATTGTCTTTTATTAAGTGGACTGATAAATGGCCTCACACAGCTTTTTCCCATAATGTTTTTACCAGACACTTTTAGTTTAAATGTGACACACATCAGTAAATGAATTGCTCAAGGGTACCACAAAAACAAACTTGTACTGACAATAGTGTTTTTTAAGGGTAGACTATGATTTCTTGGGAGATTACATTGAAATATCAATCCTTTCAGGAAACAGAAGGAAAAAAAACATTATTCATTTATTGCATAATCAAAGGGTTTTCTCGTGCTAAAGAGATTCAAACCTGTTACACCAACAGCATTAAAGCATATTATAAATCAGAGTTGCGCATCATAAGGGCCATATGTGGCCCTTTAGCTTTGCTTAGCTGGCGCTCAGGGTGTCACTGGGAAATCCTGAATCAAATGATTCTTATTAATTGATTCATTACTAAAATAGTCACATTTTTCATGTATTTGGTCCCATTATTACATTATTAGTTGTCTGTAGCACCTTGGCGAGCAGAACTATCGACTGTTACCTCACAAGATTAGTGTTTCACAGTGGGGAAAGAAAGAAAGACGATTGATGATTTTTTTTTTTTATTAATTTACTGAACAAAAAGCACAGAACAGTTTAACCATGATTTACAGTCAAAGGCTGGTATAGAGAAAGTGATGTATAACAACAGTAGCTCATAAAAAAAAACATGTTAAACGCAAAAATAAGTCAACATCAAGTCCCGGCCCTCAATAGTATTGCTAATTTTTAATATGGCACTTTGGGGATATTAGTTGCCCAACCTAGATATAAATAATAGTCATCATTATGGTTGATGTGTTATTGTTGCACGATAATAATCATCATCATTGTAATAACTATCACAATGTGAATTATCATCGTAATGAATCTTTGTTGTAACATCGTAATCATAATTATCAATGGAAACATCGCTATAGTAATGTCAATCATCATAATAATCGTAAATATTATAAAACATGGTCTTTGTCATAACAATCATCAGCATCACAGCAATTGGTATTGTTCCTGGTTGTGATTATCATCATCAGAACAATCATTATTATCACCATAACAGTCAGCCTCATCACTGTAGTAACCACAATTGTCTGACACAACGTTTTCAAGTGAAAACACAGAAGTTTCATTGCGTTTTAGCTGTCCATTTACACAACAATAGTGTTGGAGCCACTGAATACATAACTTTCCTGAACCGCTGCTACTACACATGCACACCACGGCCGTCGTAACAAGTTGTTCTGCACATGCTCAACTCCTTCTTATGCACATGCTCAGTCAATGGACAATGACAACAATGTTTTCCTCCAGTGTGTCATATACTACTAGGACTTGTTAGTTTTATATTTTAGAGTCACCATTATAACAACCCAGCTCGGTCTTCTGTCCATGCGAATGTCTGTGTATGTATTTCCATTAACCAAGCATGAAACTTCATCGATAAAGCGCTTTAAATTAACCACAGCGGACCAAAGTGGTATGAGGAAAACAACAAGATTAAGAAGTGCTCAATTCACATGTTATAAAATAGTTAAAGAAACAAATATAACAAATAGTTCAAACAAATCAAATGGAAAAAACATGGGTAATATAAAAGTTGTTAAAAGATAACTAAAACCATTTATAACCTATTGTTGTTTGCCTGTTGTTGTCTTTACCATGAACCACAATATGCTTGTCCTCATCATCATTATTGCAATAATCATTGTGATAGCCATAAAAAAATTACTGTTTTTCAAAACAAAGTTTACAAAGTGATTTAAGATAAAAGTCAATAAAAACCTTCTTCAAAATGTTTTTGAAGTCGATCATGCTCCATGTTTATATTTATGCATCTACATATTTCACTGGGCAGGCTGAATCTAATCAAGCAAACAATAAAAAAAAAATCCCTAAAATTACACAGAACTACACCCTCCCCCACCCCTCCAACACACACGCACGCACACACACACACACACACACACACACACACACACACACACACACACCAGATTTAACAGATTTAGCTTCAGTAAGAAGTTTCATAAGCCCTTGTAAATGTGCACGAATTGAAAAATTCAAAACCGTAGATAAGACCCAGAAGATGAAAAGAGAGTAGGAGATGAAAAGAACCTGTACCGTGCTCAGATCTCGAGCTGTGACACTGCAGCGTGTTGAGCTGGACTGAAAATTGCGGATGGAGTGTTGGAAACACGGAGCAAGTGGGCTGCAGAAATAAAGAGGCAGGAGAGGCTTGACAGTAAAAAAGGCCCCCAAGGAAGGGCAGTTGCTTGGTTTAGCATTGGCCGTCAGCACACAACAGAAGCAAACATCTTGACAAACACCATCCAGATAGCTGTGGAAAATGAGCAAAGGGAAATGTTTTCTTCCATTCACATAGAAATGCTTGTTTGCTTCCTGCACTTATTCAGTTGTTATCACCTTGATACAGTTTGGGTCGTGCAGTGACACTGACGAATTAAAAACATGAATGTGATCGGTTCTGGAGAGGAGAGGATGCCTTTCTTCTTTTTCACTATCTTTTGCCTACACCTGAGCCTTGTGTACATCACCCGCACATGCTCTATTCATAATTCACTCACAACTTGGGAGTTTCTTTCTGGGAGTACTCGTCTTATTCAAGGTGCTTGTTACTTTTGAGTGGATTTTTTTCTACCCTGAATTTTGCCGTTGTAATATTTACAGCCAATGGATAAGAACCCTGGATGCTGCTTGGCTTTTTGTGTTGTTGTTTTTTTTTGTGCATATTTAAACCTCTCTCCTTTTTTTCCCATGTCTATCTGGTAAAGCAGATAAGTGCAGTACAGAAACTCAGAAGCAATGAAAACGAGTGTGTCAACAACATGCAATGAATCAAGGATGTTTTTGCAGAAGCGTCAAAACACTGCTTAGAAATTACAGTCAAAAATATAAAAGGACACTATTGAAAAGAATTTCACCAAACTGGTCATGGTGTGTTAATATAAGCTGAATGGAGTTGTAACTAAAACCCCATTGACATGTTTTCATGTGAAAATGCAAAACATCCGTAGTGTGTTGGGTGTTTGGAGTGAGGGAAAAGGGCTACCCAAGGTGGAACTCTTTTAAAACACTATGACTCTGTCGCCGTGGAAATGGGAGAAAAGGAACTTTTCAGAAACGCTGCTTACTGCACATGTGCACCCCAGTTGTAGTAAGCAGTTCTTCTGCACAATAGATGAACAATACCAACAATGGCGTGCCATAACTCCCAGGCCATATTCTCCTGGGACTTTTTTTTTTTTTTTTTAAGTTTTAAAGTTAACAGTCATTGCAGCACGCATGTGTATGGTTTCATTACAAAAATTAACAGCGCTCACGAGTGGCCTGCAATCTTAATTACATTGTTTTCAGTGGGGTTTTTTTTGGTTATTTTTCCTTGGTCGGTACAGTCTCTCAATCGGAAGGTTGCAGGTTCAACCCGCATATCCTCCTGTCCATGTGTCGAAGTGCTTTTGAGCAAGACACTGAACCCCAAATTGCTCCCAATCGATGGTTTGATCAACTTGCACGAGAGTGTGAGTGTGAACGGGCGAATGCAATTAACAGTGTAAAGTGCTTTGAGGACTGCACAAGCAGTGGAAGAGTGCAATATCACCAAAGTACCATTTTTTACCATTCAGCCATTTTTGTGTAAATCATTTTCAACACTTTACCATGTGAAACTTTTCTGAAACAAAAGCAATGTGTTTTTGACTTAAAACACTGTGTAAATGGGCCTAATATTTTGACCAATGACGGATAGACTAGTGTTTAATTTTGTCTTTGATTTGGGTTTAAAAAGAATGAAATCAGTAAGTAATAACTTAAACATAACACATTTTCAAATATATTTTTTTATATTAATCTGAAGACAAGAAATTAATCTAAACTGGTTTTTCTTCTTTATTACTTGTTAACTTTTCATTCGTGCCTGATTTTCTTCTATAGCCATCTTTGTGCCTTGTGCATGTTTCAAGGATATATTACTTATTCCTGAACCTTTCCTCTTTCTTTTTTTTTTGTCTCCAAGCTCTCCCTCAGTGGGTCAGGATGATTAATGATACTCAGATGGATAGTGGAGAGAAGCTCCAATGGGAGTGCAAGGCCATGGGGAGGCCTCGGCCCACCTATCGCTGGCTCCGTAATGGTTTGCCCTTGACATCCCAGGTACCCATTTTACTTCACAGCGCCTTCTCCTTTGTTGATTGAGCCTTGAAACATCTGAATTATCCCTTTGAAACTTTGCGTGCACCGCATGCACGCCATCATGCAAAGTGCTCAGATATGACGTTCCTTTGTGCTTTTCTCTCTGTTCCAGGGCCGACTGGAGATACTGAACGGAGAACTGACCGTTCACAAAGTCCAGCAGGCGGATTCGGGGATGTACCAGTGCGTGGCGGAAAATAAATATGGGGCCATCTACTCTAACGCTGAACTCAAGATTTTAGGTAGCTCCAATTTTGGTTCATTAGATAAAGAGATGTATTAAGAAGCCTATTTCATATTTCTTTTAAACTCTCGCAAGGAATAAAACTGCACAGCAACTATTGACATGTGAATGAGGCACCGGATGATAGGCAACAGAGATTGAAATACAAGTGGAGAACGCTGAACTGTGAGATGTGCTGATTGGCAATCAATGGTCCCTGATTTCACCCGGGCCATGGACAGCATGAATAAAAGAACTCTTCTGGGCGTTTTCATCGAGGTGTCTGTGAGCATCAAGTTGAGCAGAGTCCTTACTAGTTTCTGCATAATTCCGAGGAGAATGAAAAGCAATGACTTGTAGGTATAGATTTATACTAATGGGAGCAAACGCGAGGAGTGAGACGTCAGTGGTTTCTCTGATGGAGTTTAATGACTCCATTAGGGCCTCCTCGCCACTCTGTCGTCTGTCATCAAAGCACAGACTACATCACAATCCCCATTAGTTTGAAAAAACAAACCCCCACTTCGGACATGACTTTCCTCCAGTCAGTGTTCCGAAGATTTAAAAGTAGATTATACTCATTTCCAAGTTATAAATTGTACAGGATGTACTTTTGAATTTGTTTCCATCTTTTGTTTTGTGCGTGTGGTGTAGATTTATACCTTCTTCTTTGTCTTCTTCAGAATTTTTTCTACCACATAATAACCTCATAGTGATGAAAGCCGCCTCACTAGCAAACCAGACAAAGTACATCACAGAAATGCATTTTGAAATCTGTGTAAAGCAGATCTGTCGCCTCTCAGAGAATGAAACTATTACAATTACCTCCAAGCTCACACTTTTCACAATACTGTTTCACAATACTATCTAACACTATTATCATATTTTCATGGAATTAATGGCATTTGATGAGGGGGAGCTTTTTACTGCTGTCAGGCTCTGCACTGGTAATACTTGTGGTCTTACACGAAAGGCAATACAAGTCAATTAATACGGCACAATTCAGACTCTGCGCATTTGAACCTGTGGTTACGATTAGTGAGAAAAAGCATGAGCGAGGATGTTTTTGGATAATGACAGAAACTGGTGCCATCAACAAATGTTATTTATTGACTATGACTGAATACACAATGTTTGGAATTAAACCAAAATATATGACTTGGTGTGAGGCAGATGTGCATCGTGGACGTGAGGCTGGTCTGCAGGGGATGTAAATTTTATCTCTATTCGAGGAGATAAATATATTCCTCCTGAGGAAAAAAATTCATTAGGCGGAAGCAGGAGAAGTAGAGCAGAATCGGTTGTATCCCTCCAGTTATACCCAAAAAAATCCCACCCTGCCTATTATAAAAACAATTAAAAGGTTGCATAGAGCAGGTAGTGCAAATAATTAAATAAATAAATAACACAACAACAGACTACAACTGCATCTGTAAAGCTGGTAAATAAATACCATTAATCCTAAAAATCTAATAATAAAAGCGTGGCTCACATATAAATGCAACAAAGAATGAAGGTCAAAGGTTACATATGTATCAGCAGGAGGTCAAGCAGTGATTAAAACTGAGTTTTTGGTAAAACCGGTTTCATTTTTATGTTGAGAGCGCAAGGGTGGGTGGGGGGTGGGGTTGTCAGCAGCTGCTTAAAGTAACTAAAAAGTTACTTATAATCTAACTTAGTTAGATAAATAATAATCAGCAAATAACTAAGTTACATTTTAAAGGAATAAATAGTTATCTGTAATCATTACTTTTTGCGGCAACACTGGTTATTGGTGACGCCGCCATGAAAGATGGCAAAAAAAGCATTAGCATTAGCCTCCCAGCCAGGCTGACAGGGTGAGTTTGTAATAACACAATGCATATTGCAACAGTTATAGCAGAAGCTTTCTTAACATTTCGCTGTATTTTGCACCAGAACCTTGTAGTTATTTTCAGTACTGTTTGATTTTGGGAAAATATCAACATTTCCATCACGTATACTCCGCGCCACAACAAAGAAACACTTTGAAGTTTATTTTTAAAGGTTATTATGACACTATTTTTATGGCCCAGTCCGCTCAAGTTGAAATTGGGCTGTATGTGGCCCCCTGTCAGATTATGTAATGTATTTAAATATCAATTCTTACTGAAAGCTTCAGCTTTGAAAAACTTTTCACCCTCTACTTAATGCTTTATTTTTCTTATCGTGATTGCAGAGTGGACACCCCGCCGTCCTCTGCTTTCATCCTCAATCGCTTCCTGTGTATAACCAAACATCTACTTGTAGATTTTAAGGACATTAAAAGTCAGGGGAACTGTGCTCTTCAGCCCCGATGCTTCCAGCTAAACACATAACAGACAGAATTGCTGCCTACTGTTTTCTCCTTGTCATCTCCTATACTGGGACACATCTGGTGACACCCATTCCCCTTTCATGTTTCCCCAAGGGACAGTTTGATTTACTGTCTCTGTGGCTTGCCCTTTTTTGAAGGGGAATCTCTGGCATTTAAAAAAAAAAAAAATACTGCTAATGGGCCAATTTTTTCCTTTTTTCCATCTATAGTTAAGACATGTTTTTTTTTTTTATGTTGGATAGACGACAGTGGCTTGCTTGATTTAAATTCAAGGTGTTGTCTGGTAGAGTCAAAAGTTCCTGATTTTAATAAGCTTTATCTGGGCTGGCGAGGAGGTGCTTTTCCCTTTTCCTCCGAGTCCCAGTCACATTGGTGATATTTGGACGCTGTTGACGAATGTTTTCATAACTATATCCCCCAGGCACATCTTCCCTGTGACCTGTGCTCTGCAGAGATGTCCACCAGCAAATGCTATCAGGACAGATTACATGACTAATAACAGCCTGCAGATGAGCGATCACTGGAGGCTACACGGGGGCAGCGGCTGCCCTGGCGTCTGTGATCTTGTCCCAGATCCAGCTCTTCTGGGAGGGTGGCGGGTGGAGCAATCCGGGTGCTGCTGCCACCAGCTGCAAGCTTGCTCTTACTTTGATTAAAACAAACACTCACAGCAACCGCTCCGTTTCCTGCTACTCTCCGTGTCCACAGGGACCTCTGCCACTCAGGCGAGCGACTCGGGGCTCAGAAACACAAGTGTTGGGAGGGAGAGGGGTCGCCCCCCCAGCTACAGATGGGATTGAATTGTCATTGTGGATAATGTCACCTATGAAACATCATTCAGGGTTTGAATAATCACAGTTGACAAAGCCTTGCAGCCTGTGGATGGCCTCGATGCGAGATGCAGCTGTATACCAGCACAACATCCACTCCATTGCCCGAAGGCTTATTTGGACCATTACTGCCTGATTCATTCTCCTGGGTGAGCCCATAATTGTTGTAAATATTTAAGTTATGCGTGTTTGTTATTCATGGGCAGCTTTGATAAATATGGGTTAAACCCACTCTTCAGTGCAATTCATCCAACCATGTCATTATTAACATGACAGTTATGTTTAATAATTAGGCTTCACAGTGTAGTGCGTTAGTGAACTCGCTCAGAAATAAGTGATTTATATTTATTGTTCTTTTTTGCCAATAAATGTACAGAGGAATTCTTATTTATCTTTTTTTTTTTTATACTATTTTGATGATGCCCTGTCACCAGTGATGTTACTCTGAACCCTTGAGCAATGTTTAATAATTACTCTGAAAAGCACCACTTGAAGAGGCAGAACAGCAATTCATTTATCAGTAATATTAGTCCTTTTACATTTTGCACAGTAACTGAAGCAGCGTTACACATATAGTTTTTACTCTCAGATCAGAAAAAGATTGTTACATTTTACTGTTTGCAAAAACATCTTTAAGGCTAAAAAGTCTATAAAAACATGCTTTTCTAATACTTAATTTATGAATTTCAGGGACTAATTAAAAAGAATAAAGTACTTCCATCTATCAGTATTATGAGTGATGTCTCTCTGAAGCATCCAGCAAATTACAAATAATCACTCAGTTGAAAAGGCACAACAACAATTATGTATTGTAAGTATTATCAGTCCGATTAGCACCCACGCAGTAATTAAAACAGTATTTGGCATCATTTTATTTCCATTCTCACCTCTGAAAAATCAAAACTAGGGGCTGGATTTACAGAGATCCGGCATAAAGCATGCTCACGAAAATAGATTGTAAATACTTTTGTGAGTGATTTACTGAGATGAATACCAAGTGGCATCACGCAGAAACAAGAGCATTGGTTGAGCGTGTATTATACCTTGTTCATATGAGAATATTCTGCTGGATCATTTGTTTGTTGTTTGTTTTCACTATGGAGATGGATCACTGAGCATCTTCAAGGAAAACAATGTAGATTTGCACATGTGAGTGGAGGAAGTTGGCAAACATGTACCGGTAGTTGCATTACTCTATCACTCGTAACAAAGTCAGAATTTGAGGAACTACACAATAATAGAGAATGAAAGTAGCTGGGTAGTTTGGACCTCGAATAAGGTGAAAACAAATGCAAATATGAACAATCCCAAAAAATGTTTTACATTGATGCTAAACAAAAACCATACAATCCCATCAGTGTTTTGTAGATCAGACTCAATCCTTCAGCTTCCACACGTCTGTGTGCACAATATCATGGTGGTGCTCATCTCGGTTAATGTAAATGTTTAACAGATCAGGCCCATCGCGCAACGTATGCTAGTGAGTGTTAAAACCATCTTCAATCCAACAGAGGTGTCCAGATATTATTTTTAATGAATCACATTCAGACATGTATTCATAGAGCCGTACGGATACCTTGAGGTAGAGTATATTCCTCACTTTTGTTGTAAAGCTATTAGTATCAGTCAAACGTATGTATATAGTTGTTGATAGGTGATGGGGGTTATTTAAATATCAATTATGGACATGTCTGTTATTGGAGCAGGATTTGTAATACGTAACTCAAATTCAAAATAAATTGGTAACTCAATTGATCAGCTATTAGCGGCAGAACATTAATTATGTTTACAAGTGATGTTTGTCCTTTCCAATATGAGCAGCCTGTAATTTAAGTGGCATTAGTCATCAACTTTAGGTATTTTTTTTATTTTGCTCTTGGGTCTTAAACTAATTCACAACAACAAGCAGGTAGGTTTGTGTTGCAAACAGATTGAACAAACACACAATAATGGGAGAATCTCATCTGTGTCTTTTAAAAAATGTTTGTTGTTTGAGCAGGGAGCAGATAATTAGTTGCCGTCAGATTTGCATTTGAAACAGGAGCTCACATTTCTACTGTTCAATTTTGTTGGTATTGGACCAAAACTCTAGAAAAATTAACACAGAAAAGGTTATGAGTTTTGCATCTCCTTCATGAAACAGACTGAACCCTTTTCTTGATTTGATTTATTGAGATTTAATGGCTGTAGAATTGAAAAATATGCAGTGACCAATAAAACCAAGAAAGCTACCGCAAAGTTTATGTTACACATGTGTGAGACACTGGTCTGTGATTGGTTGGTTGCACTGAGAAAGTCCTGGAGCTGCTGTAATAAGTTTATTCACAAAGCTATTTCAGACGGTTTTTGAATTTTTATATTTTTATCCAGGAGTTCTGATAATAAAAATTATTCATGCCAGATCCTGGTTAGTGGTGAACGGGTTAAATCATTTAAATCAGGTTGTATGAAGGGATTGGGTGTCCTTTAGAGAAGCATGCCTTTTTAATACCGAGTATCATGTCTCATGCATAATTCAGATAACTTGTCCAATTATTTATTCATGCAAGATTGGACTATTATTGTGTTGACCACAATTTGACAAGTTGTTGTTTTGTTTTTTTTCCAATTAATGTGTGTGTTTTTTTTCTCCACAGCATCTGCACCTGTCTTCATACCCAACCCAATACGAGTCATAGCAACATTAGGAAAAGATGTTTCCCTCGAATGTAAGCCGAGGGCATCACCCAAACCGAGGATAACATGGAGGAGAGGGGACAGGAGAATACAGCCCAATAAAAGGTAGAAGCTTCTCTCCCGGGTTTACATAGTGACTTTATCACTTTTATTCCGCCACAGCACATGCGTTGTTTGCATAATCTCTCGCCTTTTTTACATGAAGCTCGTGGAAAAAGGTTATAGCTGATAGCAGCGCTACTCAAGGACACTTGAAGAGCGTTCATGTCTACCTCCACATATTGAGGTCATCATTCCAGCCCTGAATCCCCAACTAAAATATTTGACATGAAATGGTGCTATTTGATGATTTTTTTTTTTTTTTAAAAGGTTGGAGCAACACCAAAAAAAAATGTAATGTAGAATATCACATTTTATGACATTGTTGCTACTATAAAGCTTCCCAGGTCTTTAGTTGCAGCACTGCATTCCACGGTTGAATGTAAACAAAGCTATTAAAAAGAGATATGCCTTTATCCAAGCATTTAAATCAGATCCCTGCTATTTAAATATTCTTTTTTTTATTACATGTGCACAGTATATCATCCTAATGGCTGCACCCAAGCGCTGCTGCAATTTCTGATATTGAAAGAGTAGAAGGAATTTATGAGAAACTTAAAATATGCCTGGATCCCTTCCTTGTGCGTCCAAAATAATATGTTGCCGGATGACTTTCAGCGTGTGAAATGAAATATTTTAGACTTAAAGGAAGGATTAATTTCTCTTTTTTATCACTGGGATAGATTATGTACATTGTCTTTGAAGACAGCAGCAGATTTACAGTGCCGGCACGCTGTTATCAGTTTCTATATATATATATCTTTTTTTTTAAATTATTATTATCATTTTACAGTTTAGAGAAAAGAATATTACGAGGGGAAGTTAATTGCCTTGTGAAATATGTATGAAGTTATGAAAAGTTTGTCTCCCTCAATTTCGTCATACAATTATTCATCACAGTTTCACAGCATAAATTCAGCTGTTATCGTTTGGGCTCAGGCCCTTGAGAAATTGTCTACATGTCTTGTTGTAACACATCACAGTTTCATTACTGTAACTGAAATTAAGTGTCACTGCTAAAATAAAACACCTCAGGTGCTGCCAAAGCTCCGGAGACTCCTCCTCAGCCCCACCTCCTCCTCCAGGACGCTGACAATTTAGGCCCCAACATTGCATTTGGAAATCACATGCAGTTTGATGCATCATCTTTTATGAGAAACAGCTCTCGGTTGCACCTAGAGGGGGGCCGTGCGGGACGAGGGCTCCATCAATCAAACTGAGAGATGCTGCCGGAATTATCAGTCACTGCCGAGCGTCCCAAGTTTAGAACGAGAGAAAAAGGGGGCCTTTTGTTTATCAGCCAAGATTCAGCAGTCTGTTCGGCGGTGGATAATCAGATCCGCAGCGTGTGGCTCCCCTCAAACAGACAGTGACAAATCTTCATGCCACTAACAGGTGGAGGGAAGTCAATCCAACATGCTAATTTTAGAGGAAATCTGAAAATCATTTCATTTGCCGTGAAAAGACTCAAACTCGTCCTCTGAGGAGGTTTTGTGGGTTTTTTTCCCCTTCAGTATCGCTGATGAATTGGTCGTGAGACTGTAGCCCCCTGAAATGATGATTAATGACCTTGGCTGGTCTGAATCTGATAAAAGCCTTTAAGATATTTGTCAAACCTTTGCAAATCCAATCTGTCAGAGTTGTCAACCAACGCGGCAGAGACATTCAAACCTGAACACCTGGATCTAGTTTCTATCTGACTATCTGAAGAAGTCGTCTTAAAAGCGCTTGAAGTTTCTTTTCTTCCAACACAAAGTATTGAAAACAACTCTGAGATGTTGTTGCTCCTCGGGGTCATTCATCATTCTCTCTCCATATCACACATGAATGTGGTTTATGCTCCACTTAATCTCTGCAGTGAGTAATTTTACCTTTTCTAGAAGATTCATCTCAAAGTGATAAACGCTGTGTTTAGCTTCTTCGAGCAGAAACCGATCCATCTTGCTGCACTAACGTCAGTCTGGCTGAAATCTGTCTGATGAGGGATCAGATTGTCCTGTTTACATTAACTCTGAATGAAGTGATCAGATTGATGTGTTGGTTTATGTATATAATCCTATAATGCTTTGCACTGTGATGTTGGCTGTTTGTCTCATGAATAAAGCTTGTTTTTTTTTGTAGCCGCAACACCACTATTACCTGATCATGATAAATACAGACCACTTTACATCTGTTATGTCTTCAATTAATTGTCTTATTTGGTGTTCGAGAATATTTTTTGTCAAAATACTGTGGGGAAAGAATGTGGTAAAATAGCCAATGAGCTGTTTTCATGTACTACTTTCTCCAAACTGATCGTGATTTGAATCAGATAGAAGTGTTTACATGACATGATTTTAATTAGATTGGTGTTTAATCAGATTACTTCAAGTCCACGTGTCCTCAGGTAGTGACATTTTTGTTAAGGTACTGAAGCAAAAAGGTGTATTCAATTTTGCTTGATTTCAAATCTGGTGAGGATTAATGATTGTCACCCAACATGAAGAATAACACCTGTTCGTTTGTATTATTATCTGTAATAATGTTAATGAATTCTGGATGTCAAAGCTACTTCATACAAAGAATTAATGAAATTATATCCATTATTATCTCCTTACATGATTTTGATGAGCTACTCTTCCCACTCAGTCTTCTGCATTTTGTCCAACAATTGGAGAATTACATACAGAATTCCAGTGTTAGAGAAAAATATCCTTCATCAGTTTAGAAAAGCAACTGAGATTAATAACAAGCTCAATTTGTCAATTAAAATTTTTTTTTTCTTAAAGGTATTTCATATTTGGCCACAAGATTGACCATAATGGAACAATTTATTCATTTGTATCTATTTATGAAACCATCATTACCAATAAAGGAAACATCAATAGCAATTAATTCAGCACAGCATCAACTCGTGTGGTTTATACTACAAGGAAGGACATTTCGCTACTCTGTAATGTGAAAATATTAATATAACAAAAAATGCTGTTCACTTGCAATTAAAGTGATCATCAGAAGAAGAAAAAAATCACACAAGTCACATCAGGGTTGGTGCAGGCATACTTACAAGTGCAAAATCATACACACCACATCTTCATTGTATCCCACTCAACTTTCATCTCACCTCCTAAATTGGCAGTGTATTAATTATAGCACTGCCTCCCGCTGATGATCACATTCACTCATTCTCTAGCGAGTCCGAGCAAAACCGTGCAAAATGTTCAATCATCTGTCACTCAGAGCATCTCAGGACTGAATGAATGAGCACATGAATTGTTCACACAATAGTCAGCGACACATAGCACCCCCCCCCCCCCCCCACCACCCCCCGATCCATATTTCACACTGTTGCCATCTGTCCATGTCTCTGGATCCCTGAGATGAAGGAGGGCACGCTTTGGCAGCAGCTTTGTTCCTTCTGCCGTCGCCAACCCAAACAGAATACTTGCCGACTGACATTTGGAAATGCAAAGCTAATACCTATATACAGTATACTGTAAATGGTCAAGCCTGACAGAACTTACTGTTATAGGATCCGTATACATTTAATTCTATTGTATTCTATTTAACCTATATTCACAATTTCAATAAAGGATTTAATGCTCTAAAAATGTTATTACATAACTAATTTACATCATTTACATTTTCTTTGAAGATAAAAGCATTTAATTATGGGGCTTTGCGTGTACACGTGTGCGCAATTATACACATTTACTGTGTATATGTGTGCATGCTTTTTCCCATTCAGTGTGTCATGTGTGTAAATCATATGGAAAGAGCAAAACAAATACAGCTTGACTGGTGATTGATAGACTGAACTCAGCTGGGAGTCAGCTTTTAGTGGACCATGGTTTTATAAATTGTTATCTAGGTATGTTGTTATATGGGACAATGAAGTTATCCATCTAATTTAAAATCTATTTAGATTCTGACACTCCAGTTGGACATATGTCGCAACTTTGAGATATTATAGCGAGTTAATAAAGTGGAAAACACTGAGTTTGGGAGAATCACTGCTCAAATAGAGGTTAGATGTGTGTGTGTGTGTGTGGGGGGGGGGGGGGGGGGGGGGGACTCTGAAAACATTAAACTATAGAAAGAAGAGCAGTGTATTTCAGGTCTCAGCCAGGGTGACTCCTGCAAGGATTTTCTGCCATTACCCCTAGTGACGAGTTTATGGATGAAGAGGCTTTCTATTCTTGCAAGAATAGAGGAGGAATCGAAACAGCTTCACGTTTATCTGCCATTGACAGCTGTGCTGACTTAATGAAGGTTTGTAATTAACATGGATTTCCACTAATGTTCAGGGCTTTTGTCTCTTAAATAGAAAGTATTAATCCCATTAGTCTGAAAGTACGTGGCAGACTCAATTGAAGCCCTCACAGTCTTGTTGTCTTCGAGGCGGACAGTGAGTGCATGATTCTGCACTTTTTGATGAATACTGCAGGATGTTTAAATCTGCATTATGGGTTATTGATTTCACGTGAGAAAGATGAGGATTTTGTTGGTATTTTGTTTGATTTTACATCAGAAAACTAAACAAATGCCTTTTCCAAATGTTTTTGGTTGTTGTTGTTTTTGCTGCGCTCGCGTAATGGTTACCTTAAACCTCCAAAGGTTGAACCAATTAGCATGTTGTGTACACCCTGCAGTGCCTCAGATCGCATCCTCTCTACCTCAGTGTCCTTGTCAGGTGTGAATTTCCTCCCTAATTTGAAAAATGTCTCCTGGCAGCACGTTGCTGCCGAATTCTTGGCGTGTGGCAAGATTTTGTCACACCTTCCTGAGTGTCTTTTTTGCAATTTCAATCGCCTCGCGTTTGATCAAAGTGCTTAGTGTTGTAAATATAAATACCGTGCAATATACAGGATTTTCGTTTGATTCTATGTGAAGTGTCAATGCCAATGTTTGACCTTGTTTCAAAATATTTCTCTCGGGTAGCCATGCCATCCTCTCTCATACCTTTGTCTTTGCAGCGTCCAACAAAGACAAGAATAGCAAAAATCATGATAACTATGTGACTATTCATCCTCACCTTTGCTGAGATCAAGTGTTATGAATATTTATAGTTCAATTAAAATGAGTTTGCACTGGACCCTGAAGAGAAATCCTGACCACAACATGATACTTGGGTGCTCCAAAGCCATCTGCTCATGCACCTGCTCACAGACTTGTTGGACATAGTTACGTCCCATGCTATCTTATGTCAAGCACTTAATTCTCCAGCTGTTTATTCACAAGTCAGAGTGAAACGTTAATATAAAATTGCTTGTGTGCTTCAGCTGGATAAAAGGCTACTTATGAATGCAGGGTTTTTTTTTTCTCTCTCTCTGTTATACTCGTGCTTCCCGGGAGGACAGCTTGGCGATATGCACATCAAGCTTTGACAGTTTGTGCTTTGGATTCATTGTATGTGGCGACATTCAGCATTTGTCAGGTGGATTCTTGGACACACTGTTTGTGGAAATATCAGTGCAGATAGAGGGGGGCTGTCATTTTATCTGACTTTACGAAGTGGTCTCGACCAGCCAGCTATTTAACTCATTTCAATGACTTAATTGATGGCAGACTATTGTGTCGTTTCAAAGGAAGGGGATCAGATAAAACGAGACACTGTACTCGTATCTGAAGGGAGAGAAATGTGTTCTTGACATTAAAATGTGTCCTCATTACTTCAAACTATATCTGCACCATCTTTGTTTAATCCGGTAGAAGATAGGGCTACTTAGTGGTATCTGCAAATCAAACTCATTAGCTCATTCAAATTGATGATTGATCTTGTCTGGAAAGTGCCGATTGCATGCTTCCCCGTTTGTTTTGTTTTGTTTTGTTTTGGTTTTTTTGGGGGGGGGGGGTCGTTTTTTTTTTTTTTTTTGAAAGAGCCACACAACAAAAGGAAATCCAGCTTTACATCCCTTGGTGCTGTAAGCTTTTCAGTAGCATAAACAACTCCCTGTCAAAAGCTTTTTGTCCTGAGACTTACTGACGGATCCTTGTTAGCTGAAAACACAATTCTGTTTCAGTGGAAACTCAAGTGGATGATTATTTGAAGTCTGCACCAGCCAGATTGTTCCAACGTTTGTACCCTCGTCCCTCGTGAATATCTCTGTTCTGGTAACCTGACACAAACCTCAAACACGGATTCTCTTACGCGAACTTGTAGTGCGACACACGTGAATTTGTTTTCTCATAGCGGAATCGATTTTTCATGTCCCCTCTTACAGGATTATGTTGTTACGGAACAACACACTGAAAATTGTGAACTCCAGCCGAGCGGATGAGGGGAACTATGTGTGTCGGGCTGAGAATCAGCTGGGCTCGGCAGAGATGACTGCCGTACTGTGGGTAAAAGGTAAGTGATGCCCCGGAGGCCTTTATTTTCTGCCAAATTAGCACAAGTTGGCCACCAGTAAACAGTCCCCAATGCCACCCCCCCACCACCACCACCTTTGCTCGGGTGCCAGGAAATTTATTGTGCTCGCTGGTCCGTGAAGAAGGGTTCTCACATTCAAGAATCATATTACAAGGGCAGGAGGCTGTAACAGGGTGAAACAGCCTTTCTCTCAGAGATACTGCACGTACAGTCTAGATCAGAGCCAACCAGGATATTTATCTGACAAAAGTGAGCGTTTCTGCCCAAGTTTACCGTCTCCAACCCCCTCCGCGTCACTGCCATGGTGTTGATGTCACAGTCTGATGCAACTGCTTGACGCGGGCTTTGGGTTAGCCTGAGGTGACAGTGCAGCAGCTTTGTGCTTGCAGAGGCCATGCGTGTGGCACTCAGCCCCGGCAGAGTGGAGGTGACCGTCGGGGAGAGCGTGGTGCTGAGCTGCAAGGCCACGCACGACACCTCGCTGGACGTGGGCTTCCAGTGGTTCTTCAACCAGAAACCCATCAACTTCCAGCACGACGGCGGCCACTTTGAATACATCCAAACAGTAAGAGCAAGAGTAAGAGCCAAAGTAAGACTGAGTAAATCTATCTTTGCCGGTTATGGTTTCTATCTTGGTTTTTTTTGGTCCCATCTGTCAGTGTTTGTGATTTAGTTTTCCCTTTTCTCATATATCAGCCATAAAACAGATGGTTGATTGTTGTCTTTTGTTCAATTTTGTGTTTGGTATAATTTTCTCTTCGTTCAATTAAAACCTGAGCTCATTTTGATGTTGGTGTGGATCAACCTTGAACCGTCAAGTTCAAATTGTTTTGCTTTGTGCAAAAAAAAATATAAAAACTGCATGCAGGCTGAAGTGTCACCAAATCCTTTGATTCACGAAAAAAAGGCCAATAATGATCAACTTGCATTGGTTTAAAAGTAATTGGATTTTTTTTTCTCTAAAGAAACTTTGATATTTAAACTCATCTATTGTCATCTTTCCTTTCATAGATTTGAATTTGTTCTCCGCCACTCCTGAGAGAGTCATGTTGTTTAAATTCTCTCACCTCAAAAAGACATTTAACTTTCCTTCATTGTAAGCCTTGTCAATTATTTCTTTTTTGTCTGGGCTGAACTATTCCTGACCTTTGTGTTTTACCTGACTGTCTCCTATTCACCAGTTGAGCAATTGCGCCTTAAAAATCCATCATTCTGAATTTCTTCAAACCCACATATCACACCGGAGATAATTGGTAGTTGCATCGTAAAAATGGTGACAAACCAAATCACCAGGAGAGCACGGAGTTCTGTTTATGTCACCGTCTCTTTGTCAACGGTGGATGTTATAGTCACATCTCTCCTGATGTGTCCTCTGCAGCAACCTGTGCTCTCCAGAGAAAGAATGTGCAGCGACAATCTTTTACGGGCACAACAGAAGCCTGGCTGATGCATGGTTCGTAATTTTAATCAGGTTTCGTGCTAAACAGCTGCCTGTAGACCTTGAATATTTCCCCATCTTGCCTTGGGCATTTCTCATTCCGACGTAGTGAAAATACTGGGAGCCGGAGAATGTAGCGCCGAGTAAGCACCTGAATTAAACAGGAATTTCTCAAGCCACTTGAGCCTCGACAAGATGTAAAGGAATCACACTTTCTTGTGTAAAGCATGTCTAGGTTTCCCTGCTACTTTACTTTTTTTTTTTTCTTTCCTTTACCCCATTTGCAGCAGTCTTCAACGGTGGATTTGATGATTAGGAGCATTTTGTTGAGGCATGCTGGAAAGTATGGATGCAGGGCCCAGACCAGTGCCGACGCTGTTTTTGCAGAGGCTGAACTTCTTGTGCGAGGTAAGCTGGTTACACCTGCTGAACGGTTCAGTGAACGAATATGTAAAAAATGCGCTTTCCCAAGACGGTGTAGTGGTGAGCATCCTCACCTCACTGAAAACAACCCTGGTTTAAGTTTTTTAAGTGAAAATGCAATACATTGGTTGTATTGCGGAGGTCCGTTTTTTGTGTTTTCTCCATGTGCGCGCTGTGTGCGTGTGTGTGTGTGTGTGTGTGTGTGGTTTAATTCAAAATGTTGCTGTGTAAACGCCAAACTTTTCTGAAATTAAAATGCAAATATGATGCGTTTTCACTTGAAGCATTGTCATGTAAAGTAAAGGGGGCTAGGATTTGTGCTTTCTATGTGGTGTTTACATGTTCATTCTGCATATGTCTACCCCAAATTACTACAATCTCAACATAAAGGCAATTCTGATTAAATGTTCTGGTGTAAAATACAGTGACATGTCCAAAATAGCTTCTCCTGTTCTATTATGCATGTTTTTTTAGAAACTCACGCTGATGAACTTTGACAGGAACAAGGTAGCTTACCTTCATGGCAGCATCACCGATATCTCACCTCGGGTTTCAGTGTTGTATTGTGTCACCCATCCTTAAGAAATGTGTTTAGAAAGGCAGGTTTCTGTGAACGTTTTACAATGTGCTGGGTGGTTTGGCCACATTACAGCCTTTATCCAGTAATATCAGTTTTAACTGAATTTGATACAAAATACCATACAAAGTTATCTTTTTATATCAATTGAGGAAATAGGTTTAATGTGCAATTAATTGCAAGTGATTCATTAAAAAGCCTTTAATTACCTACATTTTTTACTGGCTTGACTTGTCCAAAGTATCCTCCCTCGGTCAGCTGCGAATGAGCCTGAGTTGTTATGAAGATGGATGAGTGGAATCAGAGTTAAAACCTAACATTGTTTAAATATCAGGCTTGAATCGTTGAGAACTGTACCTTTAAAGCTGTCTGCAATACAGTGAAATAATTGTAACGTTTTTTTTTAGCCAATCTATTAAATTAGCCCAAGTTATTACAGCCGCTGCACATCTGGGAGGTTTGGTTAATTACATCGAACATTAGAGATTTGCTGCTGGTGGGGGACAGTCGCACAATGACTACTGGCCCCCTTTTTGATCATCTTGACTAATTTTATATTATGACTGTGCATGGGCCCAACAGACGGTCTTTCTGCTCGAGCAGGCTTAATATGAGCTGTTAGATTGGCTGAAATGTTGAGTGATTAAAAACCTTGGTCATTTCTCGGTGTTACTGAGATGTATTGTAGCGGGTGCTTCGCCTCGGTGTGTTTTCACATGACTTCAGGCTCATTTTCTGGTTGAAA
Organism: Blennius ocellaris; assembly: GCF_963422515.1. Taxonomy (NCBI): domain Eukaryota; kingdom Metazoa; phylum Chordata; class Actinopteri; order Blenniiformes; family Blenniidae; genus Blennius; species Blennius ocellaris. The sequence goes on along the minus strand of NC_137651.1, from coordinate 25,929,473 downwards.
GTCTCCCCATGCCTCACGATCTGAGGAGTGTCAGTCCTGGGATGACAAGGACTATTCATCCGAGCAAAACCGCAGCACTTACTTTTGCTTTTTCACTGTTTATGCTATGACTGGGCAACAATTCATTATTATTGTTAAATGATGTCTCTTGAAAATAGGTTTGGGAGGGTAATTTAAAGGGTGCGATTGTTTCTCGGGGAAAATGTTATTTCGATCAGCGACATTGAGTAAATTGTGATAAAGTACTTCTTAAAGAGTCTGTATCATCTTCTCAACAACTTTTCTCTGGAATGGCATTTGTCATTGTTTGTCATTGTTGCATTTATTACTATTATATTGCTTTAGCTTTATATTGTTGCATATAAAGCTACTAAAAAGTTACTTGTAGTCTAACTTTTAAAAACAAGTAATCAGTAAAGTAACTAAGTTACTTTTTAAAGCAGTAACTAGTAATCAGATTATTATTGTATAGGTCACTGTGGCAACATGAACGCCACATTTCTGTGCCACCATCTAATGGGCACTTTTTTGTGGGACACAGTACATTGATTTTCACTGAGAGTACCACCTGCTGGCTCCTCATGTGCAGCTGTTTGCCCCAGAGTCCTCAGATGTTTGCTGCACTTTGCAGATTACAATTACCATTAAATACTGAGGTAAACGTATGTTGAGCAGTGTTACAACACAGGAAGGCCTACCACCCAGTCATGCTCAGCAGACCTGGCCAACTGCATCTGAAAGCCCCAAAACAAAGCTCCACTTTCCCCTCAACCAGCAGGAAATCCTTGGCAGCAGATCTGAGTCAGCTGGAGTCCTTGTTCGACTGTGTCAAGCATGACTCTGTTTTATGTGTAAAAATAACTACAGTGAAGCAGTAATGTAATGAAGACATGACAATGCTCCAGGTTTAAGGTGATTGAAACTGCACGTGTGATTGTTTTTTTGTTTTTGTCTTTATTTTTCTGAAGCGTTGCTGCGTTAGACGTCGAGTCCTGCAATTTGCTTCGTCTCCTAATTCTTGTCCTCTCACCAGGTCCTCCAGGCCCCCCCGGAGTGGTAATAGTGGAGGAGATCACAGACACCACCGCCACCCTGTCGTGGACTCGTGGCCTGGACAACCACAGCCCTATCAGCACCTATAATTTACAGGCCCGGAGCCCATTTTCATTAGGCTGGCAAACTGTCAGAACAGGTAATCAATAAGGAGCAAATTGTAGCCTAGGGAGGTTGGAGGTATATACGAAGGCTTTAATGCCACACAAAGTTATGTACAGGCATGGAAAATCAGTCCAGACGGGGCAAGAGATGTCAATGTATTGTCACATTTTACCTCAATCTATATAAGCCTTTCCTCAACAGTCAGGGACTCTAAAGCACTAAAGTTGAATTCAATTCAACTTTATTTCTTTAATGCCAAATACGACACAGGCTTTTCAAAGCACTTTTACAGAAAAAAAAACACTGACAAAATCACATGGGCAAGCAGAGGAGATGGAAAGGAAAAACTCCGTTCAACAGGAAGAAACCTGCAGAAACAAACTCAGAGGTGGAGACTTTCTGCCGTTCCAGTTGGGGTTTGAGGATAGAGGAGATACAAGGACAGACAAAGAGATCATGGGAATTTAAACTCGAAGTTTCGTTTTAAAAAACGCACCTTACTAATTTACTTTCCAAAAAATAAAAAAACATTTCTGGGTTAGCTTTTCCATTGTTGTAAACAGACTTGAGCTTAACTCAGCAGTTAGTGGGAAAATTAACCTTTGGAGCTCCAATCCTGAGGCTCTGCAGCTTGACAGAATAACCATCAGTTATTATCACTTAGCATTAAATGATGAAAGCTGGCTAAGCATTGTGTGTAATTCATCTTAATATGCCGTGTGATAACGATAGTGGAGTTTAAGGTACGATAATGATTCTTCCCCGCAGATACATAAATCATACTTTGTATACACTCCTCTCACATTGTGTCCGTTCAACCATATTTAATTCAATAAAGCACAATTAGGACTCTTGTGATGTACTGTCAGTGTTGAAGTTGTTCAGATTAGCATGAAGGGGGATTGAGCTTTTCGCTCCCACTGCTTGCAAACAGTTATCAGCTGGTGTTTGAAGAGCAGCTTGCTTGAACAGAGTGGTCTCATTGTGAGCGCTTTGGATGATAAGAGTGTGAGCTCCAGTGCTTCGGAGACCTCTGGTCCGTTGGTGACATGGATATGCTTTTAGTCAATGTTTGTTTGTTATTACGGGATCAATATTGACAAAGCTTGATTATGGCAGTCCTGAAGAAACTAGATTAGTTGTGTTACGTGCTCGTAATTCTGTTCTAAATACATTCATGAACCTTGTTTTTTTGTGTGCGCCCCCCCCCCAGCCTCACCATGCCATTAAATTGCATCGCTTGGTTCTGCAGAAACTGTGAAAATTGATTGAAATCAACATCCCTCTGTGTAATGACTCATACTTACCAAATGCTCTCTGAAGCTGCGATCGAGGTGTTGTTCATACATCACAACGACATGTACAAAGTTTTAAGTGGATTGTGTGTCTTCGCCACCTGTCGGGAAAATAAGCCAAGTCACAAAAGTCTGGAGGGAAGGTGAAAAGATGCACAGTCCATAAAACCCAACACAATGCTATTTCTTTTCTCTTTTTTTCCTTGTTTATTTGTTCTGGCTCTACACTTCTGCAGAATGGATTTGAAATGAAACGATGGCTGTGAGGTTAAGATGTCAACTCTCAGCTTTAATCCACAGAAACTGAAAAGTTTGCAGTCATCCTTGTAAGAAAACATATTATACATAGACAAGATAACTTTTTCAGACTTTATTCATTTACAATTGATGCTCATTTGTATTTAATAACTCCAATTTGATTTTATAATGAAGAGAAATTTATGTAGGTTGTCAGCATGCCCTTTTCCTGCAATTTTGCGAGGAAAAAGAAAAGGTATCAGCTGTTTGATTTTTTACCACATACACCCAAAACATGTTCCCCACCCTCTGCTACAAGAATACAGACATGTAAATATGTCACTTGTAAATATGTTAATACACCTTGTCACAGCTACATTTATTATATTGTTTTTTGGTATGTTTCTGATATGAGTGTAAAGGTCTTTCTCTTCATTTTTTTTTTAATTAATCCAGCGGCTCAATATCTGACTTCCATAGTTTTATATAATATATTGCAAACAAGTGAATCATAGATAACGAGCAACAGAGTTGAACTGCAAGTTTAACCTGTATATGGCTAAATACACTACGGTATAGTAAAATGAAATGTTTCTCATGATAATCCGAATGTGGATTCAAATTGGTGGTAGAATACACAGTATTTAAAATATTGTTTTGGTGTTACTGTCATTTTATCGTGCGATAAAAAGCTGAGCTGGGAGGTCTACAGCTATTTGGGGGTTGGGGGGGACTTTTTAAAGATGATGAATCCTAAACTTTACTCACTATAGATATGAGCACTCTGTCAAACACACTTATGGCTGAGTGTTTGCACTTGTGACAGTATATTGCTCACATACTATACAGAAGGAGGAGAGAAGTGTAGCAGCTGTGAAGTAGTGCTTATATTTTTTGGGGGTGAGAGACTGAGCAACAACATTCTGTGTGTGTGTGTGTGTGTGTGTGTGTGTGTGCGTGCGTGCGTGCGTGCGTGTGCGTGTGTGCGTGTGTGTGTGTGTGTGCGCAGACCCGGAGCCGGTGACGGGGGACATGGAGTCGGCCATGGCTGTGGAGCTCAATCCCTGGGTGGAGTACGAGTTCAGAGTAGTGGCCAGCAATGGCATCGGGACGGGAGATCCCAGCGCTCCTTCCAGAGGAGTGCGCACAAAAGAAGCAGGTGAAGTCCCAGAAGTTGAGGCTGAATTCAAGTCACATCCTGTCAGATCTCATTGGGATGCAGAAAACCCTGCGTTTCATATAATAAGGACGAATTCCAGCTGATGATTTATTGTTGACAGAGCTTAGCTGTTGGCCCCACACTCCACATCCTGACCGTGGTATGTCCCCATTGTTAATATACTCGGTTTTAATTGAGGAAGAAGTTGAAAATAAGCTGCTTATATGAATTTCAACAAGTTTGGTGTTTCTGCAAAAGCAGCCAGTCCTTTAATGCCCCGAGGCAACCACACAGCAGAGTGCACTATTTATGGCTGGCAGAAATCCACTGTGCCGCTCTGCTAAGCGCCTGTTTCCCCTCCATAAAATACAATAATTACAAAGGTCAGTGGTCATTTTGAAGTGGTTTATTTAATCTGTCCCATTTCTTCTGCGTAATTACCGGATTAATTACTGTAGCCATACACGGTCGGAGTAATTCATCCTGAAATTTACCGCGCGTTGTTTAAATGTCAACAATGGGCTTTGAACGTGGAACAAAATACAGAAACGGCTCAGTTTGACTGACAGATGTGTCAAAGCAGGCTTCAAACAATGTTTGATTTGTGAGGTTCACTGCAGATAATCTGTATTTCAAACCGAATGCCATTTCCACTTTTGCTCCCTGGGAACAAACCGTAGCTTTTAGTTTGTTGTGGTCGTCGACCGGGCATCGAGAAAATAATCCTTTTTGCAACTTAAAGTGCCACCTGACCATGTTCTTGATGGAACAACAGTGTGAGGACAGTTGCAGATAACACAGAAAACCAACTTGAGCTGAATATGGCGATTGATGCTTCTTTTGTGTATTTTTGTGTAGACTTCACAGGATAATTATTGACCAATAAATATTGGTCAATAATGTAACAAGACACTGAGGCCAAAACTTAAAAACTTTTAATTTCACATTAAGGGGCAGGCACAATATTTTTCCCCTAATAGTGTAATCATTTTATTACATCATAAAGTGAGTCAATGATTTATGGTTTATACTTACATTTGAACTGCTTTAATTTGAATAACACTGAAATAATGAGTTCTAAAAGTTTGGACTATTTGTTTTCACGTATATCTTTATACAGTTTATGATATTCATGTATGATTGCTGTTGCCCAAGTCATTTATAGTCTTCTGTTCTCTATAATCCATAATCTATTTCTCCAATCATCAGTAAAAAACTTAAATTTGTGTTAAACTATTGACTGGAGGAGATCATAACTTTTTGAAGCAACCAAACCTTGAATTTTGAAGCATTTTAAGCTATAATTGATGCAATAAATTAGATTTTTAGTTTTCTACTCCATCAGATTCTTTCATATACAAATGATGTACCTGAGTGCTTATTTTGCTCAATTGAATAAGATGGAAATGTTCATTTTCAGGTGTTTCTAACACAGCAGGTCAAAGAAAATGGCTCTCCACCTGATTTCTCCTTTGTGTCATCATTATAATTCATGCTGAAATGAAACTGTCATCTTGGGGTAGTGATGCAGTGTCAACCGTTTCTATTTCCTGCAGTCCCTTCGGTGGCACCGGTGAACGTTAGCGGAGGAAATGGCCGCAGGCACGAGCTGGTCATCTCATGGGAGGTAAGTCACCCAGCCAGGCACCAATGTGACAACAGGTAACAATCATGTGAATCTTGCACTGCAGTCAAATCAAGAAATCAAGGGCACGGCAGTGAAATGAGTTCAGATTTCCTCCATGAGGTTTTTAATAACGATATTTATTTACTTGAATTACATGTAAATCCAGTTGTTTGGTTCTTCTTAGGTTTATTTTAATTATCTGTTGACCGAGAATTCCAAAGATTTCATCTCATTAAAATGATTCATCCACATTTAATTAGACAAAATAGAAAACACAGTTCTGTTGACTTTTGGTTACAAATACTAATGCAGTAGATTTTGGCTTTTCTTTTTTTTTTTATCTTAATACAAAAAAAGGTACTTTTTATTTTTTTGAATTTTTTTACAGCTGTAATGACAATAAAAGGAGCTCCAGAGTTATTATTGATATGTTAATAAATGCAATTCCAAACAACATAATACACCTGAAGCTGACAAAGCCTAAAAAAAATTATAAAGGCACAAAGAAGAGAGTCATTATCAATCAGACACTCTTGGACCCACAGATTGAGATCAGTAATGTGAAGACAAGCTCCCAGATTCACTTTAACATCCATCTTTAAACTGCAGCTTTGCCCATTGTAGGAACACTCACTAAATAACAAAGCCCTGTGTGTGACTGTGAGTTTATAATCATGTAGTGTCGGTGACTGCATGTGCTCCTGATTAAAAACCTTCACTTTTGGTTCCCTGGGAATACTTGTCAGACGTTATTAAGGGGGATGAGTCGTGTTTGATGGACGACGCTCTTCCTTGTGGTTCCAGGCTTGAAGGAAACGGTCTAATGATTTTACGATACACGGGTGATTGCATTAGTTTGTATTCACTTCAGGTGAGACATGATGACTTTGCTGCAGTCACTGGGTGTTCTCTGTGTGCGTTCGGGATCGGCATCAGCTTGCCCGCCACTCCCAGAACCATAAAACTGGAAACTAACTGAAAAACAAAGAAAAGGTTAAACAGCTCATGTGGAAAATAAAGAATGTTGATCGGATTTCAAGTGTCAGGGCCAAGTTATATTATAGTTTTGAGACATAACAATACCACCAACGACAAAGTTTTTCCATTAGCCTTAATGCCAACAAGTACATCCTGTAAAAAATGACTTTTAATACCCATTTAATATACCACATTATGTAATAATGCCACTCCATTTCATAATATCCACATTTTGTAATAATCTGCTGCATTTTTGTAATGCATTTTGTAAGAGGCTCTAATCGGACCAACCCACCAAGAAAATTGTAAAGAATTAATAGAAAACATTTATTTTATTTCTTTATATATACGGTTGTCAAAATTAACACAATAGCTCAGATTGATCAATCACAATGATCAATCTGATTTAAGATCTGCAGTGCAGAATGAAGGTACATGTCCACAGGATCCGTCAATTTCTCGCATCCTGTTCGCTGTCTATGTGAATTGCATCGCTGTGCATGCTGGGTGCAGTGCGGCTCATTTCTGAGCTGCGTTTTCAACACGTTTCACCCCGGAGCTCAATACTACTGTCTGCAACACTGACGCTGCAGCCTCCGGCTCTGCAGACATACCTTTCTCCCGGAGCTGTCTGAAACTCACTTGCATGAAGTGGAATCCAGCCAAGTTTAAATTTAAAGGCTATTGACCTTACTCAGCGCCAAAACTAGGGCGCCACTATATTGCATAATTTTGTCTTACAACTTCCGGTGGGTGGGACTACTGTAGTGTTGTGTCATTGTTCATAGTAGCAGCTTGCTCTGTATGCTGAATGGGGGTGGGGGGGTGACAACAGTGATGCCGATAACGCATTAATTAGTAACACGTTAGTCTGTTTTGACCACTTTTTCCAGTAACGAGTAATCTAACGCATTACTATTTCCAAACCAGTAATCAGATTAAAGTTACTTATCCAGTTTTTTGTCTGCAAAGCCGCTTTTTTATTAAACTGACACAGCCCTTTTTCAATCAATCAAGCAATCAATGAATGACTTTATTTGTCCCCGGGGGCAATTGAAAGGTCGCATAGAGCAGGAAGTGCAAATAAGTAAATAAATAAATAGTGCAACAACAGACTACAATGACATCTCCGAGTAATAAATACCAATAATAGTAAAAATCTGATAACAAAACTATGTCACATATAAATACAACAAAGTATGACAGCCAAAGGTTACATATGTATCAGCAGGAGGCCAAGCAGGAATCAAAACTGAGTTTTTGGTAAAACCGGTTTCATTTTTATGTTGAGATCATGTGGAGCCTTGTTGTCAGCAGCTGCTGAAAGTAACTAAAAAGTTACTTTTAAAGGTGTAACTACTAATCAGATTCATTTTTTCAAAGTAACTATCACTAGTTGACAATCCATCTCTGAATTAAAAGTTTTAAACATCCCAAATGTGGATCAATGTTCTGTGGCTAGATCGGTGCACCATGTCTCGCCGCCGCTAGCTGTGTGCATTGTTGCAGTGCTCCGTAGCTCGGCCGTGACCGTGGCTAACTTTGTTTGTCAGTGCTCTGTGGCTAACCGCCACTAGCCATGTGTTTCCTCCGGTGTTCCTCGGCTGGCTGTGTGTGTTGCTGATCCGTTAATCTGTGTCTGGCTGTGTATGTCGGTGCTCCGTGGCTAACCGCGGCTAGCAGTGTGTAGCATTACATGCCCCGTGTCGAGATGTCATAACAACTGGATAATGAGGTGAAAGCGGCATACGACCTGTGGATTTTTTCCTAATGTGGAGGGGAAAGCCTGTTGCTTCTCAGAACTCATTGAACTTGTATCAAAGTCTTTTCTATTTTTTTAACATTTCTTTTTGAAGTGTATAGCAAAAGTCCATGTTAATGCTATCTGTTTATTATGGAGGTAGCTATCCGCCTGCTGTCTGCTGTTCGGTTCTCTCTCACACAACTTGGAAACAGCATTTAGTTTAGTCTATTTTATCGAAAAAACGTAATAATTGCAACGTGTTTTTCTCTTTTTTAACCATTTCCAAGATCGTCACAGATTGGGTCGTATTGAACCCTCTTGTGCTGGTTCCGGCTCCCTCTCGGCTTGTTTCACTCTACCGACCTAATGTACTCAGGGATTTGCAGCAGCATTCATAGAAAAACAGTCCTGATGATTGTGATTGAAATCTATTTACGTGTTGTATTTTTTAGCACCAAGTGGGGCTAACTAGCTGGACATATTTATAATTAGGGACCTCGCCAACGGCATGGGCCCTAGTTTTTCATTTAATTTTTAAAGATCCATCCATCCATCCAAGATGAACATTCCTCATCTTTCTTTGAGTAATAGACAGGAAGCTCTGGAATATGTTGGCACTTGAATTGAAATCCTTGATAGAGCTCACGGTTTTGAACATGCAAGCAGAAACAGTGAAACTGACACAAGCCTGAACATCAGATTTCATTGGATTGCATTCACTTGTACTTGTACTTTTTAAATGAGCTTTCTTTATGCCATTTTTTTGATTATCTTTTTGTCTACATATTGTCATTGTTCATACTTTATTTGTATTGTTTATACATTTTAAAAGCCTCCCAAGTGTCAGCGGTTGCATATTATATAATATCTGTATTAACAATTCTGTGCGTAATCATACCTTGGGCAAAAATTCATCCAACTATTTATTGATCCACAGAGCTCAGTGCTATTGAAGGCAGGTGGTCACCAGTTGATCACAGGAGAGTCACACCAATTTACATTCCCCTTTAATTCACATCTGCTGTTACTGTCTCCGGCCTGCTGACGTCTGTTGTGATGTTCATCCACATATTCACAGTTGGGCTCTTCTGTGCAAGCATTTTTTCATAGGGTCCTTGCGAGCCTGCCGCCAACAACATATTAAATAGCTATTTGTCTCTTTTTGGCCATCTTTCTGGCATGAGTCAAAAAAATTTAGCTTTACTGTCCAGAGGTAGGTGACTTTCAAAAATGTCCTTTCCATAAGTATTAATAACTAAAATTGGCAACTTTTAAATCCTTTGCTGCTAAACCTATTAAAAGTTCAATTTGATGTTTACACCCTTGTATAACATTTACATATGTTGAACACAATTTCATGTTTCATGTTCATGTTCGAGATGGAGTTGTTACCTGTGTTATGTAACAGAGATGCACACAAGACTCAGACACTACAGATTCCAGCTACACAACCTCATCTAGAATCTAATCAGACAGAGAAGTTTAAATTGGCGTTTAATCTGATCACTTGTGGTTCATGCAAATGCAGCAGCTGACCTATAAGCACATAAATATTTCATCAGGAATACAATATATTCCTGGGAAAATGTGTTCCTGAAAGATTGGTTAAGGTTTGTTGTAAAAGAATTGTATCATTACTCGTAAAACATGATTGGATAAGAGAAGCATGGTGAGTGTTGTGGAGCATTTTCAGCAGCATTTTCCACACACCAGCGGGTTCACATACTGAACCGCTCGACTTAAAACACCCAGGCAGTGACGATCTGAACTCCCGAAGGCCGTAACCCCTTTGATACAAAGAGGCAGGGGAGATGCATGTTTTTATTCTGTGGGTAACACAAAGGTTGAGATGGTCTGGTGAGTTTTGAGGAGCTTAGGTGAACCCAAGTCATTCAAGCAAAATGACCTCTTTCCATTTCAGAGGGCAGGCAGCGTGGACCCATCAGCTCCGGCATTCTGCATGACTTCTACTGAACCGTCTTTCATTCGCTTTGACCTCTGAATTGGAGACTTTGATCAGGTTGGAGGAAGGAAAAAAACATGAGCCATTTCACTCTGTCAGAATCTCCTGAGCTTGCTGGTACTGGATGGTAACCCGAGGTCAAAGCACTCAGTTTAAAAAATGGATGAGATGAGATTAAATGTTATTGAAGTAAAGAAATATATTAATGCTGTATATCTCCACACTCCCTCAATATGAACAGATGAGACATCTTCGATGACCCTTTCCAGTGTCATATCAATCCCATTACGTGTATTTCGTTTTTGCATTTTGCACACAATCTCAGTTTATTCTGTTAAAATGTGTTCAATCATCCATGATCTCAAAAGTTAGAGGGCACAATTTGGTCACAAATGCAGAAGTTGCTGACAAAGCTCAAAGGGGGCCAGCTGGGCCGCACACTACACAGAGCTGCATCAGCCCGGCAAGTGATTAAGATGTAGTGAATTTAAAATTATGTCCCACCAGAGAGGCACAGTTATGATTAACCTTGACTTTCCCAGTCGCTTCCTCTGAATCCAGACTTGTATATGAATATCAGTTTTGTGATCCCCGGCTACAATGGCTGCATGAAATGCTGTAAATCACACACCATGTAAAGATGATATTAATGTTAACCATTTCCAAGAGGACATCTTGGCTCTTGGCCAGATTCTTGTGCTGAATTACTATGAGCAGTGTTGAAAATTTGCAATTGAGATTAGTTGAAGGATATATTAACAAGGGAACAGTGAACAGATGTGGAGGCAACTGACAGTTATTCTTGTAGTTATTAAGTATGGGAGCCCAACTGCCACTGGGAAGATAACCTTCACATCAGGAGAAGTGCACCTCTGTGGCACATTATGGGGCATAATGTCCATTCCAGATGGGATGGTGTTTGGTAGAAGACTGTTTCCTATTTATAACTCAAGAGTGTCATTAGCTTTGCAAGTATAACAAATGACAACCTCCATATAAAAAATACAGGACGCCATGTTCAAAGAACAATCGGGGGAGAGTTAAAAGAAACTTTGTTGGACACAAACACTAATAAAACTGTTTTGTAAGCATGCGTTCATTTTACAGTTTTTAGTGTGATCATTTTCGCAGGATTTGTGTTTTCATCTTTTCAGGGATGATTCGTCTCTCCAACAGCACAAAACTGAGCGCTATAGTGTTATTCAGTTTACTCATTTTTATTCATTTTTGCTGTCAATTTAAGTTTCTTCTAAAGTACTAAGTGTAGAATTGAAGTGCTTCTTAGAGACTAATGTTTTCTCACATTGACCAGATCCTGTACAGACACGTGTGTGTGTCTGTACAGGATCTGGTCATCCATCAATATGTGTGTCAGCTTTCAGGAGTTACACAGATACTTAGATACAGTAGCCTCCGTTTGAGACTTGGCATTTTAAAGTCAGTCTCGCTCTGCCCTAGTTATTCCTGTTTCTGCTAAATGCCTTTGGAAATAAATCAGGACTTGGTGAGTGATCAATGGAGGTGGATATTGGAGGAGACAGTGCGGGAATGTTGGCCCTCTTTGGCAGTCGAGGCAGGCAAGAGCATGGCAGTTCTGCCTCTCCAATCATCTGTGGAGGGCTGTCAGTGTCTGGACAGCCATGGTGGGTAGGATTATTAAGCAGGATGAATGACTAAAAAGTCTCTGCAGCTTCGTTCAGCCGTCTCATTAGAGTCGGCTGTGAGAGACCTTTTTTTTTTTTTCTTTCTTTCTCCGGGAACCATAGAGAGGACCATTAGTGATGCCCCACAGTTGCCATCACTGAACCCAGCGGGTCCCATCATTCCATCCACAAGACTTACCTCTGTCCCATCATCCCTCTCACCATGTGACCACACTTATCAACGTCTGTCCAGCGCCTTCAAACCCGCAAGTGTTTCTAAACATAACTATCTCATTTGTTCGCGCTCTCTTTTTGTTCTTTGGTCTCTTTTTGTGGTAAAGCACTGCCAGTTTACATAATAACTCTGATGGAGGCTAATTCATTTTCACTGTTCATCCCTATAATTAGGCAGTCATGGTGATTGCTTGTTGCTGAGTGAAATGTGAACTACCTCTCCGTAGGCTACATTGCTAATACGGGCAAAGCCTTCAGGGGACAGCATTACTCTGAATCTTATTAAATCAGGACACATTACAGCGAGAGTGGCAGACTTCTCGCCAAAAAGCAGGTGTACAGGTGTTCGCCATTTATTAGATCTAGCCAAAGATTTTATCCCTCGCAGCTCACGTTTTAATTAAATTCTCGCTCACTTAATAAATTGGCATTTGATTTGATTAACCACAGAGCAGCTGTGGAAGACAGCTCCCAGTTTCACCACTTCAGGAAACTCACAGATAATTGTTGAAGCCAGGGCACAAAAACCCAGGTCCCCAAAATTGGCTTGCCAGTCATGAAAAGATAAATAGCAACGTCATGGGCCCAACTGAGCCAGACATGATTTGTTTCCATTACTCAACGCTGACTGCATCTTTATTAACACGGAGACACAGTTGCAGTAAATGGGTGGGAAATTGAAAGCTGGTTATTCAGGATTACCACAGAGGAAAAAGTCGTTTTCTGTACACTTGGATTTGGACTGTCTCTGAGGGAGCTGCCCAGAAGACAAAATGTGCCAATAGTGCATGTACAGTCACAGGTTGTAAATCCGGGTAAGCCAGTTTTACACTTTACCCTCTGTGAAAGACTTATTTTTAGTGATTGCTCTTTTCTTTCTCCCATATTTCCAGCCTGTGTCCGAGGAGTTCCAGAACGGAGAGGGTTTCGGGTACATTGTGGCATTTCGTGCCAACGGGACCCGAGGCTGGAAGGAGAAGATGGTGACCTCTGCAGACTCCACCATGTACAAATACAGGGACGAAACCTTCCCTCCTCTCACGCCATTTGAAGTGAAAGTCGGCGTGTACAACAACAAGGGAGACGGGCCATTCAGCAAAGTGGTCATCATCCACTCTGCTGAGGGGGGTGAGTTAATAACCACATTGTGCAGACGTGAAAGCCACCGGGGGGAAGTTTTAAGCATTTCACAATCATCATCATTTTGATTTGCTTTGCAGAGCCAAGAGAGCCGCCGTCTGATGTGAAAGCTTACGGCATTTCTTCCTCGGAAATAAGGCTGACGTGGAAACCACCGAATCCTGGGCCCGGCAGACCGAGAGGATACGAGGTTTTTCATATTTTTATAGATTCACTCTATGCTCGCTTGGATAATTGTGCATTCACATACGGTGCGTGACATGTTACCCTCTGCATAAGACGACAGTTGCGAGCGGTACGTTTCAGCCCCTCATTTATGTTAACAGGTCAGCTACTGGAAAGACAGTGAGCAGGAAGAGTCGGGGAAAAAACAACAAACCGTGAAAAACGAAACGTCCATGGTCTTGACAGGACTAGAGGGGAACAGCCTGTATCTCATCACAGTAAAAGGCTTCAACAGCATCGGCCAGGGTCCTGCCAGTGCTGCTGTCACAGCCAAGACCAGGAAAGCCCGTGAGTGCAGCCCTGACACTAATAATGTAATTCTATATATGGAATACAGGCTACCTGTTAAGTTAGATCAGAATCCCTTTGTAAAAAAAAAAAAAAAGTATGCTAATTGGCCAAGTTTTTAGAAGCTCTTTATGGAAGTGTGTGTTGAGTGTGCACTGACGGGGTTGTGTTCTTGTTGTAGCTCCAGCTCAGCCTCCGATCAACGTCATGTGGATTCAGGAGGGCAACAACGTGTCACTAAGCTGGGATCCAGTGAAGGCAAAAGCCAATGAATCAGGTGTCATTGGGTACATGGTAAAGAACCAGTCCTAAAACTTGCACGCACAGTTGATATGAGATGCAGGAAAAGTCAAATATTTACCTGCATGAATTTTCACTTTCTGTAATCTTCCTTGAAACAGATCTGTAAGTGTCCATCTTTAACTTTGTTTGTTATCTTTAAAAGTGCTGGGAAATGAAATCACCTTCCTTCATTTGAGGCCATTTCCTAATCCTGCATTCAGTATAAATATTTGTCTAAATGTCCTCGGCCCCATCTTCTTCATTGCCCATCATCCTACACCTTGGTCATATTTTCTGCAGACACAATATACAATTTCATAGCTGCACGGATGACACTCGACTCTACCTTTGTATCTAAAATATTTAAATGATACAGATCATAAATTTGAGGGGGGGGGGGGTTTTAGCTACTGTTTACTGTTTTTGTTTAACATTTCCTTGTGTTATGTTATCCATCCATCTATCTATCTATTTAATTATATGAATGTGCATTAGGTTTTGCTGAATTCATTGTAGAAACTTGCTGTTGTGATTGCTGTTAAAGTGGGTGGCCAAAAAGACACTGATGTGATAGGTCTTTTTTTGTCCTGCAGGTGTTGGTCAAACAGGAGGGTCGGAGCTACAACCAAGTGACAAGAACCATCAACCCCTCCACCATCCTGTCCCTGCCCGAGGGGGGCACTTACACCATTGAGGTGCGCGCGCTCAGCGAAGGCGGAGAAGGAGCGGTCAGCTCCCAAGTTCGAGTTGTTACCTCGTCCGGTAAGCTCCAGGCTCTTTGACTTACCTCCCCTCTCACTCCCGGACTCCATTACATGACCGCAGGAATTAAATTTCTGTGCACAAGCTGTTTTCTGTTTGTAGCAATCCTATGTCCTGCCTTAATTGAGTCGCCACAGCTACTGTGCGAGCCAAGTTTTCTTTGGTTAATACGGTTTTAATTACCTCTCCCACGCAAACCTTTCAACTCCTGCACAGCCAATTAACTTCTGAGCAACAAGACGTGCTGAAAGTTTTGTGGTCCACACTGTGACCAGCGTGCTTTTCATGCCTGCAAAATTGCTGTTTCTCTCACCGCCTTTCTTTTCTCTTTAGTGGTCTTTTAAGAATGAGACTATTTCTTCACAGCTCCACACTCCCTAATTTAATTAATTCAAAAGATCAATGGAGTTGTTTAGCGTTAAAAATGAATGCTTCTTTGTTTTCATGTGTATTGACTACCGCCTTGCTTTTTCTTAGGTGTTCGGGCAAAAAGCAACCAGTGCTCAGTGCACCGCCGGCCACAGGGCCTAGCATGGACTGCACTGCTCCTGGTTCTTCTGGTGCCTTCAGCTTCCTAGCGAGGCCATTGTGCCATCCTCACTTTTCACGAGGGGAGCCACCAGTCTTCTGCTCCCAAATTCCCTCTGACTGCCTGCTCGCTTTGGCCTTACCTATCCTGAAGGGCCCGAGGCCTGCCGAAGGGGGCGTTGAACCTGCCGGTACACATGCAGCTCTTCAGAGTTCATCCTTTTCACTTCCCTGTTTTGCCCTTGAGGCACTGGACGTTTGATTTGCACAGCTCTTTCCAACATCACGGTAGTGTGAGACTGTAGTGCGTAAACATTGTGTGGAAAGATGTGTTTTATAATTTACTTGAATCCCCAATGTGTTCCTCTCATTGACTGGCATCTCACCACTTCCTCACGACTCCGAAAGGCTCTGGGGCTCCACAGAGCATGAACAATTCCTTGAAAGCTGCTGTGGTAGTAATACAGGGATCAGCCGGCCTGTTTCTTTTCATTACTTATCTGCATCAATTTACCCCTTGGCTGGCTAACAAGCAATGCAGCAGAAGCTCAGTAGAGATAAGTGCATTGTTTTCTTATTCACACATTGAGAAGGAAAAAAAAGTTTTTTTATGGAAACAAGAATCTTACTATTTCCAGACTTGCTTTTTTTGTACATTGTGTTACCTTTAGAGACAAAACAGTGGTGTGTGTCAGCTCTGTCAAACTCTGTTTTCTGGTAGCGATTAAGCAAAGCTTGGTGATCCAGTTTGTTGACTGTTGGATGTATGGAAATAGGAAAGAGGCACTTTGCAGTGCCCGAAGACATCAGTAGACAAAGACAACTCTGTACGGACTCCTGGTGTCAGTACAAATAAATGTGATGTATATTTTTAAATGCTTGTTGATGGTGTTTTTTTTGTTTTTGTTTTTTTAAGTATTAGTGAAGACATGTTTATAATAATGTAGTGATTAGAGGCTAGGGACAGTTTATGACATTAATGTGTGTTGATTTTCAACGAATGCCTTTACACGTGTGTCTCCTATAAAAAAGTAGAGCTATTACTGCAACACAAGCAAAACGTACAGTGCATTGAAGTTTAATCTCAGACACAAGGTTTCATATGTCACAAGTGACCACAAAGTCTGGGTTGTTCAAGAAATGTCATTGGGACAAAAGTGACACTGTAATATAAATTTGTGACAAATGAAACAATCTCAAGTCAATAAAGAGCTTTTTTTTTTCCAAAAAGGAAAAACAAACTGTTACTTAATAAACTTTTGGTGTTAAACATATCTACCAAGAAACACAAACATAATTTAAGGTTTGAGAGGTTTAAGTGCAAAGCATTGAATGCTGTCATGACGGCAAGTTAAAATACACTGAACAAACATATAAACTCAACACTTTGGTTTTTGCTCCTATTTTTCATGAACTGTACTCAAAGGTCTTCAACAGTGTGTACTGTTCAGTGGGAAACGAGTCCAAATGGCTCTTTGTGTGTTGAAGGTTGCCGACCCCTGGTCTGTACAGAGAAGGAGTCGGAACATTTTCAAAAGTCCCCCCATGGGAGCCATTTTCAAAAAGTTTTCAGTGGCTCCGAGCGCCATTGTCATGTCATGTAACAGACACCCAAAAACACAACAAAGTTCCAGCATTTTCACTTGAAAACACCTAAAACTGTTCATATTAGTGCGGCATAGGTCATATGGTATGCAATTCCACTTGTCATGATTTACTTAATCATTTATTATCTAGATCAGTGTTTTTCAACCTTTTTTGAGCCAAGGCACACTTTTGTCTTTGGAAAAATCTGGAGGCACACCACCACCCGAAAATGTTAAAATTTTAAACTCTGTAGCCTGTATTAAAAATATAAAGTCATTGTCATCAAAGTTTTATCAACAGGAATCAAATAAATACAGAAAAAAAGTATTTCCCAATTTCTTTTTTTAATAGACTCAGTGTGAAACCTGGGCCTGTTTGGATGAACGCAGAGCTGATATCCTGGTTAGCATTCTTCCTTTTCAAAAACGTCTCCATCACTGTCACTGACAGTACTTTGAGACAAGATGGTAGCAGCAGCAGGTGGTGGTGATTAATGGGACTGACGTCTGTTAAGTTTCGATTTCAACGGCAAATTTATGTGCTGCCATCTATTGGCGAAGAGTATTTATACATGATTACTCTGCAACACTCTGTCGGCTGTGAGAGCGAATGTTTTTATAGAAGAAAATGTGTTTTGGACAGTTGGAAGGACGAAACTAAGCATGTTCAGAGAGGATTCTAACTCGTTCCTGCTCCGAGAAAATGGTGTTTGGGGTTTAGTGTCTTTGGGCAAGACACTAAACCCCAAACTGCCTGTGAGAGTGAGTAGTCAGTCTGCCCCAGGGCACCTGTGGCTACATATGTAGCTTACCACCATCGAGTATGGGGTGAATGAATAATGCAATGTAAAGCGCTTTGAGTCTCCAAGAAAAAAGTGCTATATAAAACCCAGGAATTATTATTTATAACTTGGCCTTGATCACTCGTGTCTCACTGGAGGCACGAAAATGTAGAAAAACACACAAATTAGCAACAGTTTGAACTTGAATCGTACTGAATTAGTACTTTTTCATCCATCACATAAATCTGGTGACAAAGTTGCATAAATTAATCTGACATGATTTTTTCATTTCGTCTACACAAGCATCTGGTTAAAGTATAATTCAAAAGCCAACCCGATCTATCAACTCGAGAATAAATCACGATGAACTGGTGCGAATTGCTGTGATTCTGACATCCCAGGGTCTCCGCAATCCTTTCAAAGTTGCCGGTCCTGCCAACAGTTCTGCACTTGAAGGAGCTTTTCCCAAGCGTTATGTAAAATAAGGGTAGATTGAATTCCCTGCATGCGGCATTAGAGGCCACAAAACTTTGTGTGATTAAAGAATGGCTGCAGAGCTAAAAAGAAAAAAAAAAGGCAGTATCAAGAGTATCTCCTCCTCCTCTCTGGCTCCTCTCTTGCCTTGTCTGCAGCAAAAAAGCTTATCTCTCGCTGGGCAAAATTCCAAATGAATTTGCCTGAAGTGTAATTAATGTAACTGTGGAGATCTGTGGTTTCAAAGCCAGCTTCCTTGAGCAGACCTTTTGCATTCCCTGTGGCCCTGTGGACTCCATTACATAGTCGGAGTAACCCGGCTCACCCATGCAGGTTCAGACAAAGGTACAGGCTCAACAGGGAGAGACGGGACCACATGGTAGAACAGAGGACGACCGCTGCTCCAAGCTCTGTCTATCCCCGATGTACTCCTCTTCCAGACCTCTCTCTGTTTTGGTTACACTGAGAGGAAGAGCGGATGATGAAGCCGACCTCTTCTTTCTAACTTGTACTCCACATCCGTCTGTAGTGCAAAGCATTTAGCTGTTTAATGTGGATGGAGGGGTTTTTGCGGTGCTTTTAGCCCGTTCAATGATGTCGACTCAAACACATGCCTCCACACAAGTGCTAATGTACCGACCTTTAATTATTCATGCTGCACCTGTCTGTGTTGGCGCATCTGATTTATGATAATGGATTATGTATCCAGCAAGGAGACCCATTTGGTTCAGAGAGTTAGAAGCTATAGTGTCAGCAATTAAAACATGAACTCCCCTTAGGTTAATGTCAGGGTGTGGGTGTGTGTGTGTGTGTGTGTGTGTGTGTGTGTGTGTGTGTGTGTGTGTGTGTGTGTGTGTGTGTGTGTGTGTGTGTGTGTGTGTGTGTGTGTGTGTGTGTGTGTGTGTGTGTGTGCGTGTGTGTGAGAAGCAGGATGTACTGTACCTCCCATGAGAGACTACATGATGTACAGTATCTCATGGGAGATATTTTTAGGGCAAATTGATGTACGCAAGGAAATGTGTATTTTTATGGATGGTATTTGCCTTTATGTTTTCTTATTGACCTAAACACAGTGACTGAACAATGAATAATATATGTACTGAGGACAATCCACATCTAGCAACAGGCAGGATACACTGACTTAAGCATGTTGGGTATTATTTATGTTTCCGTCAAGACAACAGAAAAGGAATGTTTTAAATAAATGTATGGCTTATAAAGCTACTTTGTCATCTTTGGCAGCGGACACAGGGACAATGATGTAGTTAGTATGCCGGGTCATGGGAGGGCGCGGTTGCTTGCTTTTGTAATGAAACCACACAGACGTGTGCAGGGAAAAATACACTATAAACTTGAAGAAAATGGAGAGAACCTGACACCCGCATGGACTGATGACGCATCGGATGCCATCAGGGGTGAGTCTCAACTATAAAACTACTGATATGGACAATAAAACTCGAGTACATACCGCGAGTCATACCATTGCGGGTCGCCATGTTTGTTTACAAGGGATGGAAGGAGAAGGGAGGGGGAGAGTTGCGCACGTGCAGTAACAGTCTAAAAAGCCTCCAGCAATCTGCAGGAGGGATTATTGTATGATTGTAAACAGGGCCTACTACCCACTGTCTTATTGGATTGAAGGAGAAAGCTGTAGTCCTGTGAAAACCTGTGAAAACCCCAAAACATAGACAATATGCAAACTCTTTCCCAGAATCAAACCAACATCTGCTGTGAGGAGAGAGCGCTAACCGCCACACCACTCTGCATGGAATCCATTGAAATGCTTTTACGTTCTACAGTATGCTTTGTGTTTTTCAAATCAAGTCAAGGAATTTTACAGCAATTACATTTGATTAGATTGAATAAAACTCATTCTGACAGGATTACTGGCACACATGCGGAATCCAACAGCAGCCCTGAAGCAAGGAAGTCTATTAATGTGCTGAAGGGAGCAATTTAGGATTTCATATCTTAATAGATTTGTCCTGTGCAAAAAAGTATATCCTCTTCATTTTGATTTCACTCTGCCAAAAGCATAAATCCCATGTACAGCGAAAAGGGAAAAAAGACCTTGATTCATATACGATACCCAAGCAATCAACTAGTTAAGAGTTCCTACATCTTTACCCATTTCCGTAATGTCATTCAGCAATCTCAAACTTTCAAAGTCAAGTACTAAATTGTCTGTGTGGCGTCGTCACTGGGAGATTCACTCAGGGATTCAAAGCTGAGCTGTGACTTCACTTTTCAGGCAGGTCACACTTTTTATCCCTCACCTTGAAATTAGCTGAAAAGTAGGGTCCTCTAACATGCTGCTGTTCCAGCACTACACTGTAAATTGTAATATACTGTAAGGCTCTTTTCTGTGCTCCGTGTCTTTTCTCTTGCGCATTTTGTTGTTGCTGATTGCACCAGTGTGCCATTTACTGTCTTACACACCACATCGGTCTCAGAAACAGAAAATACAAGAAACATTGTGCTCTCTGTATCTCAAGTCATTTCAATTTTGAGGGTGTATGCTGAGCTGTATTAGTGAATAATTAAAAGCTTACGTGGGATAGAAACCTTCCAAAGCAATAGGAGCTCCTCTAATATAATGCATCCATAAGATGCTATGTGTTGCAGCATTGAAATACAGAAATGTTCCTGTTGGGACTTCAGTGAGCTAATTTGTGTTGGTTGCTGGAGGTTTCTGTGATGTTTGGATTTTCAGCCTGTCCGCCCAGCCTCCCTCCCCAGCGGTGGCAGGGGTGGGAGAGAATGAGAATTAGGGAAGTGTGCCATGTTCTGTTGAAGACTGTAAACAGAAGGATTAAAGGAGCAGCTTTGCAGAGAGAGAGAAAGACAGAGAGAGAGAGAGAGAATTGTGTTGCCCTGGCTCACTAATTATTAAAGTTGTAATTGAAGTTCTCTCGACCTCTAAAAATCGAGGATACTGAGAAGAAATAGTGCAACAAGAGACGACAACTACATCTCTGAGTAAATAAATACCAGTAATAGTAAAACTCCGTGAGTCAGATACAAATACAACAAAGAATGAAGGTCAAAGGTTAAATATGTATCAGCAAGTGCAGGAGGCAGGGATCAGCAGAGTTTTTGGCAAAACCAGTTGTAATTTTTATGTTCAGGCGATGGGGGGTGTTGTTGGCAGCTGCTGAAAGTATCTAAAAAAGTAACTTGAAATCTAACTTAGTTGCTTTTAAAAACAAGTGATCGGTGAAGTAACTAAGTTGAAGTAACTGGCAACACTGTTTGTGACTTGCTTTCCTTCCACAGTAAAAGAGCAAGTCTCTCTAATTGGTGGCACTAAATTGCTAATTAGTATTATGGTTGGGATTTGATGGATGGATGGATGGATAGATGGATGGATGATGAATTTAAGCCCTGCATATAGAATTTATTCTACCTATAATGAGAGTTATGAAGCTTTGTCTAAATGGAGTGACCTGATGGCATCAACATCTGGATTGTCTTTCTTAACCATAATGCAAAAAGGAAACAAAAATGCCCAAAACATGCAAGAAAAAAAAAAAAAAGAATCTTGTTTCTTTCTGAATGTTTCCTCGACACTGGTCACCCAGAGGCAAAAATATTAATTTTACACACAAGATATCTCGCAAAGTGTAAAAGCTGCTGATGGTGATCCTGTACCTACAGGAATCAGCCTTCATGATTTTAATGACCTGATGGCCTTTTCTCAAGCACCACTCTCACAACAAGCTTCCCGTTTTAGCTGCACCACAGAGGCTCTCTACAGGAAACATTTGTGTTTATTGTTCCCATAACGGAGCTGTCGGTGTCGGTTTGTGCATCTGTTGTTGTCTCCGCTTTGCTGCTCGATGGACTTGGATTAAAAAGAAGAAGAAAAAAAAAATGAACGCGTGTACAACTACATGTGCATGCATGTGTGGTTTCACTTGAACTAAGATTTAGCAGCCATCAAGATGAGGTTCTAAAGTATGAACTCTGTGCTTGCAGAACTTTGTTCTCTTTCATTGCATAACTAATGCTCTTGCTTGTTTGATAGTAGATAGTGTACTATTAAAGGAAAACTTCTTTAAAAAGCTAATTTGATGTTCTGTGAACCCTCACTCATAAGAAATTAAAAGAAAAAAGGCTGTGCTGTAGGACCTCATTAGGGAGGAATATTTAAGAGTAAAGCTGTGGAGAAAAAAACACCCAACACATCTACTTGATTAAACTTTCCACCCCTTGGAGTCCAGATCTTGAAATATATGTATTGTATAAAAAAATAGCTTTGAAAGGAAGTCATAGGGTGCATTGTATAGTTGTGTTTACTAAAGGCCTGTATCTGCAGAGGCAAATTAATAGTCCTCTGACATTGCTTCAGTTAGAAATTCAGCACTAAATGAATTACACTGTAGGTTGTTGTGAGTATTGATATATAGTGTAGCACTATACCGTTACGTTTGGCTGTTGCTGAACCACATGGTGTTTTAACAACAAATACTCCCCCAAATGGTGTGATGTGTCATGCTGCACACAAAGACTCAGTATTTCCAAGGATTCTTCCAGCAGGTGTAATTCCTTTCAGCAAGTAAAAGTCACATGTGGTGATTTGTTTATACAGATCCTGGAATTCAGCCAAATCCCTGCAGATTGAAGAGGGTGGTGATTCAATTTGGAGATCTAAACTACCTTTTTTCTCCCCAAGTCCCATTGTGTGAGGAAATATAATGGGATGGATGTGTAAATCTGTGGATAAAGAGGGATGGTGGGCTGCATTGGGAGATTTAAAGGTCAGGAAAAAGCAGTCAGCTAAGTATACACCTCTGCCAAGACCTTATAATCTCCCCAGTTAGTTGTTACTTTCCCATCCAGTTATATTGCATTCTGCTGATGACTGGTCAGCACCATTTCACCAGAGGGTCACACTCGCATGAAGGTCAAGGGGTTCATATAAAGGAGAGGAAAAAGTCTCACAGTTATGCAAAATATCTTATCAGTGAATAGGACCATGCATTAAAAGTTTTAAAGAAATCTGTAACTAAGTTTTTGGAGCTAATTTGAAGGTTGGGTTTTCACACTATGATTTAGGTTGCTTAACTCCACTGCTTGTTCATACTTGTCAAAGTTTGGTACAATTAAAGCAAACTGGTGCAACTTCTCAGTTTATATGGTTCATTTGGGAGCCCAATACCCACATGATAATGCTCTAAGTGCATTTAAACACAGCATGGCTGTGGAGTGTAAGTAGGAGTTTTTGTGGGGGGTTTTCGTAACATGTCACCACGACTGTCCATCTTGAATTGTAAGTCATTTGGTTTGAATCTTTATGGTTTTGGTTTGAATGCTATAAAGAGCTTTGATCAAAATACTTGGACATTGAAAATTCTGACGTTTGCATGTACGGTAATGAAATACCCTTTAATGTCTTTTCTTTTCTCTGTTTTTTCTTTGCACAAAATAACAACATGATACACAATTGCAAGAAATGAAACCTGACTGTGCAGGAGAGATAATGAGATGATTCTTTAAAATCTTTTTTGAAGTATTTGATGTGATATTTGGTGTTCCGCGAGATATAGTCAGGTGTGCCGTGGGAAAGTATCCAATTTCAAATTTTTTTGTGAAAATCATTTGCTCTCAAAGCCGCTGTCAGCTGTGAGAGCAGTGTGTTGAAGAGTAATCATGTATAAATACTCTCCGCCAATAGATGACAGCGCAGAACTTTGCCGGTGAAATCGAAACTTAACAGACGTCAGTCTGGT
Organism: Blennius ocellaris; assembly: GCF_963422515.1. Lineage (NCBI taxonomy): Eukaryota > Metazoa > Chordata > Actinopteri > Blenniiformes > Blenniidae > Blennius > Blennius ocellaris. Next base: position 25,905,636 of record NC_137651.1, on the reverse strand, counting down.
TAATCACCACCACCTGCTCCCATCTTGTATCAAAGTACTGTGTCAGCGTACAATCGTTCATCAACTAAAACCTGTCTAATTTCAATATCACTGATTAGTGATTTATATTAAATACTGCATTTGCATCCAAGTACAATTGTCCTACTATGTAATATTTCATTTCTAAAAATCATTTTATTTTAAATAGCCCCAAATATGACTTCCTTTAAGCGTTTATATATATGGGAAAAGGGGACACTTGCACTTGTTTCTTGTGCACAAGCAGTTAGAATTATTAGCTGTATAGTTTCATATTCCTCATTTGCTTCAATCAAGTGCACATACTGGGAGGACATGTTTTCTGTCCATGTTCTGCATTTCCAAGTATTAATTTGGAAGAAATATTAAATAAAGGTTAATCTGATCATAAAAATGCCAGAAGTTCAAAGTGAAACAGATGCTCTTTAATTCTGCTTTTGTTTGGAACAAGAGACCATGACAACCATGTGAACATAGCTTCATTTTTTATCTTTAACTTTGTACACTTTAATGTCAGTACAAGATTGAACAGGTGTATTGTAAAAGAAAATTATGTTAACCATTGCATGAAATACTTCTTATTTAAAGTTAAGGTTTTCCATTTCAAAAAACAGGAGAAGACTGATTGTGTCAGTTTGATCAATTGCCCACCCATTCAGGGACATTAATGTTGGCCTTGCTGTTTGTCTGTCTAAAGAGCAGGTGGAAGGCTTTGACTTTGTATTTAATCATTGGCTTGTTAGCCTGTCAACAAGAATTGTGGGGACGCACCGATCGTAACTTCCTGCTTTGTCTCGAATGAGCTGATTAAATATATGACGGCGCCTGTTTGAGGAGACGTCGTGTCACCCAGGGGAGAGACTGTTGACACCAACCAGTAATCTCCTCTCTCACCTGTGAGTCCTGATTACCTTTCCCCACACAAAGATACAACAATTATTTTCATTGCAGTTGGAATGTCATTCATTCTCGATTAGGGATGCATTGATACCGATACCAGTATCTGTAAGCACATGGCTAAACCCCCCCTACACACACACACACACACACACACACACACACACACACACACACACACACACACACACACACACACACACACACACACACACACACACACACACACACACACACACACACACACACCACCACCACCACCACCCCACTCTCAGCCAATCACATGTTAACTCACTCTGACATCATTTAACCTCAACAGTGCAACAACATGAAGCAATTCAAACGACCATGACAAATGATGTAAGGATTGGTGGAGTGGTTCAAATGTTGTTGCAATCCATTGGTTTCCATAGTGACAAATGTGGCATTGGCTCTATCGAGTGCCCGTTCTAGTTTAACCAGTCATTATTGTACTCAGTATTGGCAGGTGCCTAAAGGTTAATACTTTTACTTGTACTCACCCTTTAAATAAAGTGGTATCAGTAATTCCTAATTGAAATAAAAGAATGTCACAAGCCCTTTTTGACATTTTCCACTCATCCAGGAGCTGCAGAAAACCTGATGGTCAAATCTAACCTTTTGAGAAAAAGATGGCTGCTGTGGTCACTTTGCTGTCAAAAAGGTAACAATTATTTTTGTCCTAAAAGGAACTCTCTTCAGTAGTGCAGGATATGTAGTGACAGGACTACAAGTCAGTGTCAAACATCATTCCATGTTGTCTCCAGACGCTTCTCAATCAGTCCCACTTTGCTATTATGGAGGGTATGTGTCTTTTTAAAGATCTTAGTCGGAAGTGGATCTGAAGATAATACCCAATGTTTTATTCATCGCGTTTAGATTCAGATGAATCAAAGCTTAATCAGTGTCTTTAATGCACTGGCTTCTTCTGGGATTGAACTGTCCTGACCTGTCACTAAGACCGCACCACAGCACCTCCACTCCCACCCTCAATTTACCGTGGCAGAAGGAGTGAAACGTAAATGCTGGGTTTATCCTTGGTCTGGAGCCTGGCTGTGCAGGAGAGCATTCAGTTCATTGCTTGGCCTTTTACAGCATCATTGCCTACTTTATAGTAAAGCCAGGTGCAGCGAACCTTTCGTAGAGCTGACATATTGCCTGATTTAAAGATTCCCTGGGTGGCAGGGCACAGTAAAACCGGGATCAGTCGCAGCAATCAGAGGATTGCTTCAGAGTAAAACTAAGTAATAAAACACTAAAGAGGCCACACTCGTCTCGTCATTCTGCCTCTGTCTGGTCGACTTTTATGTATTTAAATTGGCTGGATTATCTGAAAAGCCCCGTATTTGTCTCGTACAGGCTTTACCCAAGAAGAAATGTGACAATTTCCATGACTGATAGAATAAAATCGAAGCTCCCCCACCTTGCAGCAGTCGCATAGCTGTGATCTTAATTCAGCTTGACTGAAATGTGCATGATTTTCCAAAGTAATTTGCAGAGTACACCAACACCAGCTGTGTCAATTTGGAGCTGAATCACTCAAACTGTGTGTTTTAGAAAGAATTTCTGATGATTCCATGAATATCTCTTTGTTTCATGGAGTGTGAAACAAAGGTCACGTTTTGATGCTGAAGGAACTCTCAGTGTAAAACACTGAGTGGAGTACTGAAAACACTGTCCCTGGTGTGACAGACTGAGCTGGTAGACTCAGGACAGGTTTTGTTTTTGTTTTACTTCCAAAAAACACTTTTTTATGATTTTTTTTTTCTTCATGTTAAGAATACCGTATATCTTAGTTCGTGAAAGAAATCAACAAATCAGAAAAGGCCTAGACAAAGCAAACATTTTTGTCAGGGGTGTCATACATTTGGCCAATCGGTCTTAACCAGCCCAGAAGAGGCTCCAATCCGGCCGCCAACAACAAACAAATTGTTGTATATTACTATATAATTTTAAAGGAAACATTAATTTTTTCAGAATAGATTTCTCAAGAGTAGCAGACACAAGACAACCCTGAGACCCGAGCTGATGTATCGGTGATACTGCCATGAATGATAGCCACCGTCTTGCTATCCAACTAGCCTCAAAACCATACTGCCAGGGTGAGTTTGTAAAAACATGCACAGTGCAAAAGGTTGTCTTGACATTTCACTGTATTTTGCACCAGTTGGTGTCATTAAAATTGGCATTGTGTTGTGGTTGTAGTCATTTTCAGTTGTTATGGTTTGGTCTTGCAAAAATCTAACACATTTTATCACATATACTCTGCGACTATTTTACCCTCTCAGCCAACTTGGGACGAAACATTACACTGTACTACCACACTACCACTACACTACCACACTGTACCAAAGCGTTACTTGCATTCTCGTACAGTCTGAGGTGTATCCATGACACTGGAAAGACGGTAAGAGTTTAATGTGTTAAGCATCCATCTATCTATCTATTTATCTTCTCTCCCTGCTTTCTCTGAATTTGAGCCAGCCCTGGCTGATTCTGGTGGAAGGCAGGAAGTAACCTGGACAGGTCACCCATCTGTCATATGGCTAACGCATTAAGACAGATTTTCACTGACTCCCAGCGTTCCCTCTGTAGAGCGGGTCGTCTTTCAATCCCATGATTGGCAGTTTGAGCCCCATCTCCACCTGTCCATCTCGTGAAGCAGAGACGAGCACCTTGCATGTCACCACTGGAGTGTGGGCATGAATGCATAAGTGAATATTAGCAATCGTGTCAAGACTGTTGTTGACACTGCTGAAGTGGGGGTGGGGGAATGCCCTTCATGAGTGATGTTGGAGCCAAAGTCCAGTGGTCACTCAACCTCATGGAAGGGGGGAGGGGGGACCACGTTTTAAGAACAAAGAGACCACATGCTCAGGACTCCCCCCAGCATGGTGCAACACTGGAGGTCAACAGCAGGGGAACCCAAGATCTCCCTCACCAGCCGGAAACTCCAGGGCGGGCCCTCCCTCAGGATTGATCCACATTGCCCTGAGCACAGCGGTAACCCGGAACAAAACCAACAGGTATAAAATCCACCCGCGAAGGTAAACAGACCTCTTCCAAGTCGAAAGTGCTCCGAGACGGATACACCTCTTCGCACGGAGAAAAAGCACCACGTGTGTTAACACGCTGACCGGGCCCAGAGTTTCTTCACCTCGCTGGACGACCACCCGTGGAATTACTTTTGTTTTTCCTTTTTCCTTTTCTTCACCCCGATCCTTAGTGTGCGCTGCGACCGCACACTCCCCGCATGCCGACCTGAACCCCGCTTCTTCTCCCCCTCTTCATAAGAAGTGCCTGATCACTCCTCGGATCATCCTGTGGACTTTTCCCCTGCTCGGCAACTCGGCAACAGCTGTTCCCGTGCGCTCCTCCACCGCGCTTCTGGGAACGTGTGTAGTTCACTGTCCCTGGGATTTCTCCTCCTCGAGACCCCAGGCGTGCTCACGAGCCGTGCACGAGCACAGTGACGTCACGCTGTCCAGAAAGAGCGCGCCGAGCGCCTCTGGTGGCCGCGTGGGTGACTGCAATCTCTTGAGAGGCCGCCACCTGGTGGACACGTCGAGTCATTGCATTCTCCCTCCGTGCCCCGCCGCGCCCCTAGTGGTCATTACGGTCACTGCCTCGAACCAGAAGCCTGCCTCCCTCTGGTGTCCGTTCGAGGTCATTACACCCACTCACACTGACCCTCCAAGGTCCGCCGCCACCTGATGGACACTCATGGTCATTACATCCCCACTCAGGCTTCCACACACTCACACACACACACACACACACACACCCTCTTTCTTTGTACATAGTGTTGCTGTTTATTAGATTAGATCTCCGTGTTTAACTATTACTTGATTGTGTTGTTTTAATGAATAATTCCTGAATTATTTTGGAATAAATACATTTTTGGTAAAAAACGCATTTTAACTGAATTGATCGATTCTTGGTATTTGTTGTGTATTTATTGTTGACAATTCACTGGTTTGTAATAGTCTGCGCTCGAATCTCACACCTTCCTTGTTATTTAAGATTGTTATATTCTGCACAGGAATATTAACTAACTTAAATAACCTTTTGACAAACGAGACTGAAACTTGGTATTAGCTATTTCCAGCTTAGCTGGTGGTGCCCCGATTCATTATTATTTGATAAATAATTAATTTATTCAAATTAATTATTTTTCATAAATTATTTTTGATAATTTATTAACTTTTGAGTAATTACTCAATTATTCTAGGAGTTGCTGATGAGTAAATGACCGTTTACTTCATTAGTTATTCCAATTTTTCCTAAATTACTTTCAGTAATCTATTACTTACAGTAATTATTAATGCTAGTTACCAACCATAAATCCCAACAGTGACGTTATGTACATTAGCATCTATGATCAATTTAGAGACAGACAATTGTGTATTTAAGGACCCCGGTTCAAGTAAAAATGGAAAACCTTTGTAGCATTTCCAGTGTACTTTTACCAACAACAGTGCTCAAAGCCACTAAAATTGCATCTTTTTGAAAACGGCTCTCAAGGTGGAACTTTTTGAAAACACTCCGACTTCGTCTCCATGTAAATGGGGGAAAACTGAACTTTTCCAAAACATTTGGGCTCTGACTCCATGTTGACCATGACCACATTGCAACTGCGCATGTACACTGCCAACATACTATAGTAAATCGTTCTTTAGTTTGTGTGTGTGTGTGTGTGTGTGTGTGTGTGTGTGTGTGTGTGTGTGTGTGTGTGTGTGTGTGTGTGTGTATATATATATATATATATATACACACACACATGAAATCAGAAACCAAAACAGATTGAATCCAGTCAAACTGGTAGAAATTCACAGAATAACGTGGTTTAGTATACCAGGTCCTGTCAGTGTGCACCTCAAATGCCCTCCAGGCAACCAAAATCTAAAGGGTGGATACAACAGTGATACTTGTAGAATCAATGCCTTTGTCAATACCGTACAGACTGCCAATGTGCTCAGGGCCTTAATCATTCACCTTTGATGTCTCACACAAGGTGTTGTCAGTGTGTCCTTCCTTGCATGTATGAGTTGCACACCATCAAAGCCCAGCAGCAACCGCAGGCACTGTCCCAGCTGAGAGGTAGCATCCAGGCAGAGTGTTGAGTGAAATCAGGCATCCACATGTGCTCCAGAATCAATATAAAAGGAGACTGCAGCTGTAACTAAGACCATGATAGATGAGACAGACTTGGAGGTGATTTAGCATGTCTGCTCTGATGGTGGTGCATTTAAATTGGGGCGTGCATGTAAATGTTTTCCCTTAATTGGTGGCCAGAAGAGGTTTATCACCCAAGGTGAATACAGATCTGCAACACAGACAACTGAAATGAAATTCAATTCAGATTTAATGAGTTGTATGCTGGAAAACCAGGTTTGCGCATCTGGACTGAGCCGAGACTCTCTCCTTTGCGCTTTGACATAAGGATTTTCTCCTTCCACCTGTCTTGTTTTTTTGTTTTGTTTTTTCAAACAGGGGTGATTAATGTCCTCTGTTTGACCTTATTGACTTAAAGCTCAAATGAGGAAATTGCCCTCAAGAGCTCTGCACTTTACCCTTTATTTGGACCAGCAGGCCATGTCACATGTGTGGCTCATGTTCCCTTGGATGGAAGATTAGGTGGACAGATTTTCCCTCCCACAGAAGTGAAATCAATTTTACAAAGTGCACCACCCACAGCCAATGTAAGGCCACAAATGGCAGCGTTGTCTGCTCAGGTGGACCGGGCATTAAGGTATCCGGCGCCGCCAAAGTCTCCTTGATTAATGTTCACTCGCAGACACAAACGACACCTTGGACAGCTCCTTTACAGTTGTGACAAAAGCGTCAGCACAAAAAGAGCCACTAGGAGCTGGAAAGTAAAGAGCTGAAAACAAAGCAGATGCCCAAATTGAGAGAATTATAATAAATCATCAAATAACAGTGGAAGCTTCTGGAGCTATCATCTTCACACATCACAGCATGCAAAGCCCTCGCAGTAAATGAGACGCCTCTCATTTTAAAATGGCCATGCACACATGTTTGATGCTGAACATGTGAAGATAAGCACATTGTCGAGAAAAAGAAAAAAAAAAAAAGGTTTGTCTATTGAAACAACTGACGATTGTTTTTTCTTTTTCTTTTTTTAATCAGTGACAAGGAAAAACAATTTGACTGTGCAAAGAAAAATGATTTATGGATTTTCTCCCTTTGTGTTTAATAAAGTCCAAAGAATCTCATACCATAGTGAAATTGAAATTATTGTTAAGGCACTGCTTGGAAGCGCCAACGTCACCCTGTTGTACTGATGAATGACTGTAATAAAATGCAGCTGTGGCATGGCATTTTTCAATGTTTCGGATTTTGCAGGTTTCAAATGAAATGGAGATTCCACATGAATGTACTCGATATGAAGAAGGTCACTTACCCCACAAAAAGAGAACCAGCGGAATCAACAGAGCCACTGATATGTTCACTTTATCGTATTCTGGGCACAAAATCAATGCAATATGGGCTCAACAAGATCCTGGTGGATGTTTTAACTTATGCAATTGGTGGATAATCTTCATAGCTTTCCTGTGGGTTTACTTTCAAGCAGCTGTATTTTTTTTTTTAGGCGTTAAGTGGTTCAGTTCCAGGATTTTTCACACCATCAGAGTGACTGTGTGATTACGGCACTCTCTTTTGGGGCTCCATGTAGCCTGGTTGACTGCCCAAGCTAATCTCAGTTTAGCATTTCCGCACAAAAGCTGCCTTTGTGGTTAGACAAACAATGGCAGACCACGAGAAGCCTCAGATCAGGCCGGTTGTGAAAACAATGACATGTCGTCCTCTGTTTGATTTTTTTTTCTCCAAAAAATGTCAGTTCGTACATGTAAGCTGCAGCTCAAGTGGTGTCCCGCTGGGCCATCCCAGAGGCCTCAATCCTTTGTCACGAACATGTCTATGCTCTCTGTGAGTCATCTTGTACACACAGCATCACAGATACATGCACTTGTTACTTCAACAGTCATACAGCAGAGTCATCATAGAGTCATATGTGCTTGCATCTTTTGAGTGAAATTAAGACACTTCTTGCAAAAACATCTCCTGACTGTACTCATTCATGTGCATAGATTTAAAAAAGAAAGAAAAACCAAAAACCCTGACACTCAGTCCTGTCACATCCTTTTCCAAGCAGCCTGTTTACAATCTGCAGCTGTTCTTTGTCTAATTCTGAGGAGGCATCTGTCACACCTGAGCATCCAAATATCAGATGTCCCCTGTCTTTTCCTACCTGCAACAAAATATTTGGAGCTCGAGCGTTTTCGAAAAGTTGCACTTTCCCCCATTTACATGGCATCTGAGCATTTTCAAAAAGTTCCACCTTGGGAGTCATTTTCAAAAGGTTTTCACTTGAAACAGAGCCTGAAAAACAAGATGTTGATGCCAAGTGTTTCTCACTATTATAGGAGTCTACGCAGTAAAATGTCAAATTGCTGTAATTTTTATCGATTGTTTTGTCTCGTGACGCCCAACACAATCTCAACAGGCGATCTGCACACAGCCACTTTGATTAGCATAAATCTTTAAAGTGGAGGCTGTCACTCATCTGGTTTGACTGGCATTACTGGTGATGTGGGGCAAAGGAAAAGTGGTTAGATAAGCCTTTTGTCTTTGTCTGTTAAATGCCTCGACCTTGGGTTATTGAGCTTCTGTCAGCTGCAGTCTCCTCTTCCCGTTGCTTATTTACCAGCGTTGTGCTGGTGTAAGGACATTCTGCCATGGAGATAGATGACAGTTCTGAAACTGACTTTACAGACACTTAAGATGGTCATTAGTCCTGATCTCACCTGGCACTGAAGGCGTGGGCTGGCAGGCTTATTTTGCAGTGTTTAGCATGGTGTTCATGAGCGCGAAAGTAATAACTTGACATTTGCGAGCCGCATCAAACAGCACAGTGAGGACTGCAATGACGAATGTAGGGACGCAGTCTCGCAACTCCATTTTTGGAGAGTGTTTTGAACACATTGAGAAATGACTGAGTCCAAATGTCACTATGGCTGGTTTACCAAAGTTATGAGTGCTTGGATGTCACACTGATTTAACTAATGTACCAAAACGCTGCGAGGTGGCCATAAATACGGGGATCGCTGCAGCTGCCTGTCGGATTCCAAGGCTGTGAGAAGTACTTAATTTCCAAATGTTAAGTGGATGATTGAGTGAAGCTGCATACAGTTTCATATAAACACAATGGGTGCTATCATTTGTTTAGGATAAACATAATAACTTCAAAAGAGTGAATATTATATAAATTCAAAGACTATGAAATTAAATCTTATATGTTTAGACCTATTGTTCTGGTATCTTATGAATTCTAATTTTGTTTTTTAGATTCTGATGCAAAATATCATTCCTTCTTGAAATTGTTGATTAAATGTGGGGAAACCACCCTTCTACTGTGAAGCATTGTCACGTGAAAGAAGACACTCGATATATTTTTTTCTTGGACATTATTTCCTGTTTAAAAGACGATCAGATGTTATGTCATGTCTCTTCCTCTGCTTGTATTCTACATCACTTTTATTATTTAAAATGCACGTTTAATATTCAAGGCCACATGGCGGTGTAGTGATGAATAACCCCAGGATTTTGTTTTACTTTCACACGGTGAAAAACTTGTTTGAGGTTATTATGGAAAAATATTGAGTTAAACTCTTCTCTCATATAATTATCCTGATTATTTTGTCGACTCTTTCTGCTATAGATTGATCGTGAAGATGTCTTGACAAGATGCTGAAAATGCGTCTGGTAACTCTGGTAAACATCTTCCCACTTTCCTCTTAAGATATGAACTCAGTTGTCTTCAGTAGTCTCTATACTGACTTGGCTGTACGTGTCAACTATTTGCTGCAAGTAATACTCACACAATACCTCAAGACTCTGCTGTGTCTATTCAGCTTTTCTTTTTAAAATAAAATACTTCAAAGAAAAGCAAATGTCATTCACTGTAGAAATTATTCAAGCGAAAAACTAAATATAATAAAAGTGAATAAAATTCATAGTCAAAACACTTTCTTGTGCAATAATATAACAAAACAGTCATGTAAAATCAAGAAAAAGTGAATAAATGACGAAACAGGATACAATCAAATAGATTTATATAAGAGAAGAAAAATCTGTTCTGAAATCTTGGATGTGCAGTAGAGTAAAGGAAAATTGTGTAAGATAAGTCTACAACCACATCGTAGTCGTCCTTTGACAAAGAAAAGGTGGAATCAGTAAATATTGACACACTCTTCCTCATTTTGGTACATTCGAGGGTTTTAGGTTTGACCAGCAGCTTATGAGGGCGGACATCTGCAAACAATAGGCATTGTTTTGTGCTCAATGTGCTTATTTTGAGCTAATTAGACTTATTTCTGCCACACTGACTAAGTTTGTCAAAACATATCACTCAGTGAAAACATTTGGCACATAAGAAAAATGTGTTCAAAAGGTCAGTCTGAGAAACTCCAGTCATTATATATGATAATAGGTAAGTAACAACAATAACCTTTAGGTTTGTGGCTTTGTTTTAGGTGATTTCAAGGTGCCTATGATCCTGTTGCAAGATCAAAAATTTAAGTAGTAATAGTAGTGTATAGTATAAGCGCTGGGACAGACCTTGAGGATTTTTTTTAAATCTACAAAATAAACATATTCATTGTTTAAAACTTTGGTTAGACTGGCCATCTTAGTTCAGGGTTCATTGTGTGTGTTGTGATTTTATGTAAGTACAAATACTCATATGTGTTTTTGTTTTATGTCCTTTATTTTTCTTTTTTCTTTAGTGGTCTCTATATTGTTTACTCTTTCCACTCCCTCTAACTTCCCCCTTGTTAAAAAACTAACTCTTGTTCTGGGCATGAAGCTTCTTTTTTTTCCTTTCAGTAAATAAAGGCGTGTTTACACGTCAATGTTTTGAAAGTGATGTGTGTTACCAGAGAAACAGCAGAAACGCTGAAAATAATGTAGGTAGCCTGGCAGGCCACAAATTGTTGCTGCTTTTGTAATGAAAGCATACGCACGCACACACACGTGCAGAGAACAATACGCTATGGACATTCACAATGGGAGGAACACAGACATTGTTATGGACAGATGACAAAGTTGGATTGCTATTACCGGTGCTGATAAACCTTCCCAGTCCCAGGACAATATGGACAGAAAGTCATGATACTCTGGACAAAAAGACTGTTGTTATGATCCATCTACTCGTGCAAGTGCAGAACAACTAAGGCTGAGTTGGACATGCGAAGTGGCAGCGTTTCAGAAAAGTTGTGTTAGCACTGTTGTCATGTAGACTGTCATCCAGTAGAGACTCTTAGAAGCAACTGAAAACCCACAGATGCACCAACACATGCAATCCCAACATTAAAAGTTGTGGTATTGAGCCCAGATTATCCTCATTGGGCATTTACATGTAGGATCATTTATTAATCCTTTGAAATTGAGCCATTTATTATAAAAGGCTTCTGCTCAAAAATGGCAAAGCTATCCTCGTATTCTGCCAGTTGTAATTGTAGCATGTACAAATATCTTCTATATTCTCACAGCCGAGGTTCCCCTGTTTGATTTGATGTGCAGCATCAGTATAGTTTATATCATTGGTGTATTTTTTTATGCTGTTTGAGGCAGAGCTTTCTTTCTGTCTGCCTCTCTTCATTTGCAAGATTTGAGGAGCTTTTTTTCCCCCTACATTTGAGTCTTATCGGTTCAGAGGGTATGTAGCAATGAAATGATATCATATGATGACTCATCAGTAAGATACAGTTCACAGAAAATAACATCACACACAAAAAGAAAGAAAAACAAGACCAATAAAAAAAGTGATGATATCAGTAAAGCGGCTCAACTTTGTTTCTTTGAGCGTGGGGACTTTGGACGATGTAAGGAAATGTTACCCGGTAATTGCCCTGCTTGGATACAGTGCCTGCGACACTGTGAAAGCTTCAGTCTCTGTGTGCCCCCCCCCCCCCCCCCCCCTCCACACACACACACACACAAATGCCCTGAGAACAGCAACAGACATCAATGCATTTTTAATGGATCCCAACAATTTTGTTTGTGGGTCCGTTCTGAGAATCATGGCCTCATGGGAGCCTTTTGTGTCTATACATCTCAATTTGGCAAGAACACTGCAATTAGTACCTAAGGAAAATTTAGTGGGAAAAAATATGGTTGTTTAGTACTTTTTGTTGCTGTTGTTGTTGTTGTAGTTGTGTAGTCATCGCATGCTGCTGCAATTAGCCACTTGGAAAAGTGTAACTACCTGCCATTAAATCCCTTACTCTTTGAGTGTCATTACAAAGCGTCCAGAGTGGCCTGATTGAAAGGCACAGCTGGGAAGCAGTATGGCACAGTGAATATGGTCCGTGAGGCATCACTCTATTGAGGCTTTCCAGAATTGTGTAACTGCTGATGAAGCTGTACCACTATAGATTTGTTGCCTCTTGTCTGTGCCAGTGCTTGGGATTTAGCTTTTCTTTCTGCTCTGCGGCAGCATTTAACCTGTCGGATGATGTTCCATGCACCCTGCTGATGGACTGTGAAAATCTCAAGTTAATTTGAATGCAATACGAGCATGAAAGCATAGGCTGCATAAAGAAAGAAAGGAAGAAAGAAAGAAAGAAAGAAAGAAAGAAAGAACGCAGTCTGCGATGCTTCTTTCTAACCATATTGTACCTTTAGGTGTGTGGGCTTAGTTTAGGTATGACCCACACACAGGCTTTCTTTTACCTTTTCAATTACCGAGCACGCTGCTATTTTGATCCCAGTGAGAGTAAACAAAGCTTCTATCAGTCAGTCACCCACAGCTGCTGGCATGAACGTGTGTGCTTTTCAAATTGAAAACTACGCAGTTATAAAACCTTTCCTTAAAAAACTAAAAAACTTATAAAAAAAAAAAAACATACCTCTGAGAAGAAAAGGAAGCTTTCCTCCACCCCCACCCCAATGAGGTTTATCCAGCCTGAACTCCAAAGTACTCTTTGTTTCGTCACCGGTGGTAAAAGATTGCTTTTGTGTTTCTTATCGAATGTGTCGCATGCTATCGATGAGCTGCTTACACTCATACAGAAACTGTCTGGAAAGATATTGCACGAGGCTGCTCTGAGGTTTTATAAAGGTATATCCTGTTTGGGAAGGGGGAGTCGGCAATTTTTAATGCTTCTTTCCTTTCTGTGTCACCTCACGTAACTGCTCACTTACTGTGTTGCTTTCCTGAGAAATATTGTATCTCTTTTTTTTTTTCTTTATCCTTGGCAACTTGTCGTATCGCAGCAGTGCAATTTAAAATTTGGTGACAACTGTTTGCATGATTTCTCTCTCGGAGTACACTGGGGAAAGTTAATCTCAGAGTCTCCTTTCTCTCTGTCACCAGAGAAAATATATTGAATAGAGAAACTTCAGGTGACATAAAACTAATGGGCTTTAAATTTAACCGTGAGAAGGAAAGATGATTGGAAAAGTTTTTTGAAGAATGTAAAATTATAATTCTGCCTCTCCAAGGAGGAGTCGGGCACGTCGAAGGACCTGTGTAATTCGCTCTCTGTTGAAAACCCTTAATACTGATTTATCTGATCAAGAGTGTCTCAACAGCTTTGTCCGCTCTGCTTGAGGAATACTAATAAACCATGCAATGAGGCTCTTTTGGCAAAAAATGAACACGATAAGATCTTGACAAACAATATAATCCGAGAACCCAACACTTGTACATCTACAGTTTTTCATGGTGACTTCAATGCTTCATTGTTTTCAATAGAAATATGATTATCTGGAGGTTGTTCAAAGAAGAAATAGAAGAAAAAAAATGACATATAGACGAGCAGGGCGATCTGCTTATAATGACAAAAACTTTTCTATTCTCACAGATGACTCAACTTACAAATGCCCAGACTAAAAGAACAACCATGGCTTCATTTCCAACCAAAATGGCATTACAAAAGGATGCATGGTCAAAAGTGTGGAGTCCAGATGGAATAAGCTGCAAGAGAGAATGAGCCAGTTTTCCATGCAATCTGGTATTTTCTTGTGGGACGTGATGATCGACTGGATCCTATGCAGTCAACTCCCAGATGGTTAAAATTAATTGTTCAATAAATTTTGCCATTCCTGAGATATTTTTAGATTTCAATCTATTGTTCTTCAAAATGAATTGACCAATATTCATTGAGTTGGACAGAACCTGCTCTGATTTATTTGATTTTGTTGTAAATGGAGATGACATACGGGGATTAAATGAAGAAAAAAAAAAACTGATAGCTGGTAATTAAGAAAATTTGTGTTTCCATGTCATCATTACAATGATTCACACTCGATTTGACTTTCCTCTGTCTTCACCCACTGAATTGCAGCTTTGATGGCCAAAAAGCAAAGGTGCAAAGAATCTAAAGACGAGCGAATTATTCATTTCTCTGTGACACATTAGATGTGAGACAATTCACTTTGAGCTAAAATGGAATCAAAGTCTTCCCTGCCTTTCTGAGGAAATCAAATGCCGCTGCAGGGACTTGAAGATGAAACCTGTATCAGACACGAGGTTTTAAAAATAAGAACAAAGACATCCCTTTAATGCAGTGACTCTAAGATCTGAGACGCGCTCCTCTCCTCGCTGCTCTAAGGTTCAGCCACAGAGATTCACACCCGGCCCAATAAATGGTGAGAGACCAAAACACTCTCACAGTATGAGGCCGAGCAAAGAGTGTGTCAAAGAGCGGTTTATCTGCCTCGACAGAGGCGTGCTGCGGCTGACGGGGTTTCTTTTTGAACTTGTGTTGCTCCAAATTAAAGCCAAAGTCCCAGAAAAGCACACCAAGTGTTTGCTTACAAAGCTGAAGGAGCGGCTCCTGCAATTTATCACCCAGACTTTAATGTGTGCCTGGGGTCTGCCTGGACAGGTATCACAGAATGAAGGTCAATGAGGGGAAAATAAATAAATAAAACCGCCTTGCTCCTGAGGACAACCCTTCTTTTGTGGGTTGAGAAGATTTGTGAGTCAAAAGCAACAGACGCAGAAACCCAGATGAGGCTTTTAATGGGTGCCGGATTGCATTTACTCTCCAGCTGGAGTATTTTCCGGAGGATGTGTCCTTTACCTGACTCCACATTCAACTCGTATGTGGCCGTGGCATTTCAAGCTAAAAAGCTTACCATCCCAATTTTCACCGTGCAGTGAGAAGCAATAAATGAAATCCCTGCGGATACCCCACGCTCCAGCCCTGCCTCTTTGTGTAAAGAAGAGGTAATCACGCATAACTGCTCAAACGTCACCGGGACATGGGAGTCATAGACGAGAACCCGGCACTTGCCACTTTGGCAGATTGCACTGTCAGGAGGTAAACAACGGAAAAAATGAGAAAGGACTTATCTGATAGGAAATGTCAGTGCATGATTGGATATTAAAAAAAAAAAAAAAAAAAAAAACAACCTCCAAATTAGGGTCATTAATCATGTACTGGAAAAACAGTGACAGGTCTTGTACTCAAAAGCTCTCCTCTGGAACTAAGCTGAGTGCCACCCGGAAATTGTGCAATTACCTTAATACCTGATTTAAATGAAGAGTATGCATGGCTGTGTCAATTGTTAATTGAGGAAAACAGCTCATATTACTGAAAGGTAATTGGCATCAAAGGAAGTCTAGTTATCTAATCCTGTCTTCTTCTTTTTTCTTTTTTACACAATCAAGACAACAGTAGTGCTTTACATTCACTCATATCCTATTCTGTCCCACATATCAGAAACGGAGGACTCCTTTACACAACAACTATTTCAAATAACAATGCAAAACTTTCATTGTGTTATGGGTGTCTGTTTACATGACAGCCTTGGTTGATTTCCAAAACATGGTGTTGAAAACGCCAATCAATCAATTCCAAGGTGAACATTTCTTAAAACTCTGGCTCCTTCGTCATGTAGACGGGCGAAAACAATACTTAAAACATGAAAACAAACGCTGTAGTGTAAAATTGGCCTGATTATGATATGAAGCTCTGACAGAACTATAACTTGGCCAGTAATGCACATGTCAAGTGTGACTCTATCATCTTCCATGCTTTCTTATAGAACATTCAGGCATGTGTATTGAGCAGAAACATTCCCCCCCCCCATTTTCCATCTCACTTATCATCTTTCACCCAATAACCCAATTCAGCACTGCAGAGTGCACACAGCAATTAAGTTGAAGCAACAGGGTTTCCACTAATGTATCACATTTCTCTGCGCACTGTCAGTGTAACAAACTGCACCCCCGAGGGCTGCTGCTGCAGAATGATGGCACGCAAGCTGGAATTGACGGGGGCACGTTAGGAACCAACAACCCCCCACTTCTCCCTGCACACGGAGACCAGACATCTCCTCACAATCACTGACTGCCCCACTGCGTGATGCAGCGATATCGCAGGAAATCTAATCAGGAGCTGCCTGACTTGTGCATAATTCACAGCACAGAAATCGATGCTTATTCTGTGTGGATTATTGATATCTGTTGTGAAATCCAAGTCCTATTCTGGTTTGGGCTTTTTTTTTTTATCTGAGTGTCTCATTCTCATCACGCGAGGCCAGCTCTGTTTAATGCAGTGAGAAAGAGTGAGGATGCCGGAAAGATGTATCTCACATCTAACTCCTTCTCCTCACTTGTATGATCTGTGAAAAGACGTCTCTCCCATTTAGTGTGATCAAAAAACCAGTGCGATTTCACCATGTGTATATTTTCAGTGCTCCCAGGCCGTCTCTTTATAGCTCGCCGTTGGTCTCCATTAGGTGCAGTCACAGAGAAAACAAGTGCTGCTTCTCAGCAGACTCATGTTTGCATGACTAATATGAACGTGTCAACGCCTTCATGAGAAAGAAGTAAAGGGGTGTAGTTCTCTATTGAGAATCATCTTAATTAAACCAAATTTCCCGCAAAGACTCTACAGGCAGCTATTGTAGATTGCAATTAGCCATGCTTCATACGGCTAACTCCTCGCTCTCAATTCTCTACTGGTGTATTGTTAAGGCAATACCTTAGACTCTTTTCTGCATTATCCTTCCCAATACAGCATATTCCTGGAATGCATGACGTGTTTTGTCTAATTTTGGGAGAATTACCTGCATTGCGAACCACTGCTATTTCCCACAGTCATATCTGAGCGAACGGCTACTGTCCATTATTGTGGCGATAATCACATCACCTCCAGCAAACTAGGCTCTGTGGCCTGCTTTGTCACATGCAGATTTTAGTGGTGGCCACAATGAGCGTTACACGTCTGAACATATCAAGCAGAGGCCTCTGCTTGGTTTCATTACCAGACGAGGGATTTCATCACTGTGACTGCACATGGGTGAAGACACAGATGCTGCTGTTGCTTCCTCAGGTGCAGCCACAGGCCGGCCTTTGTTCCACTTCCAGGTCCTTGCAGGTGCACTACAGGAGCTCACTGCTGCAATGTGTGTTGCAAAGTCAGAAACAGTAGCACACCAATGAATTAAACGTATAGAGAGTGGCTAAAACCCACTGGTAAATAACCAGTAAAGAACAATAAACCATAGGAATATGCAAATCATCAAAGCAGACCTGGAATGAGTTTAAATTGCGGACCTAAAGACTGATATTGAATAATAATTTAGCTTTAAAAAAAAAAAAATTAGGTGTCTTGGTCTGTAATTTATTGAGATGTTATTATTTTTACCATATGCAAATATTTTATGATTTATGTGAGTCTTTGTTGAAAACGCACTCTTGGCCGCAGGTGTATGAGCCACTGGTAGAATATGATGGTAATACACAGCAACAACACAACTGGAACCACATGATGCTGCCCAGGAAGGTTATCTGTCTCTGATGATTTATCTCACTGCCACCTAAAGTCATAGCAGGTATTGCCAGAAAAAGGTTGGTAGTTAGTTATCCAAGAAAACAAGAGCAGTCGAGGAGAAGCCCTGTGCCTTTCTCACTGTGCTTTTGATTGTGACGCATTGAGTTATTAATTCTAATTTGAAGCCCATGCTGCAACATCTGTCCCTCCATGGAGAATGTTTTTAGAATTTGCTCAGAGATAAAACCTCCACCCATCGCTATAAAGCGCCATATAAACAGAGTTGTCCAAAAGACGACTGGTGACAGAGCCTGAGCTTATACCAAAATACTAATTCAGAGTGTGACTTCATTATCGCTACCCGTCCCTGTTGCATGCAAAATGTGACAAATTCCTGACTCCAATTAGACTCTAGTTTAATTACATGCATCTACATAAGTATTAATTTGGATCCCTCTTCACTGGGCCTTGCTAATTCCACAATAATGCATTGTCATCTATAATTTCTGTAATTTGTCACAATGTTAGAAAGTAGGCCCACTGGCAGATTTGAACCAAACATACACATCCAATTCATATATCCAAATAGGATATAAACTAATGAGGACATGTTTAATTGGAGTATGGAGTATGGGAACTCAATACTTTTTTTGAATTCCTTTGAAAGCTGTGAGATGCAAGTCGGCAAATGAAGCTTCCCTTGAAACGGGTGGATTTAGAATTTTAAAAGCTTTATTGAATCATTGTTAACATGTTAGTCATCGAGATGTGATTCATCCAGGCGAGACGAGGCTTGTGAAGTCCATTCATTCATCTTTTACATTTTTGGACCACAACCTTTGTTGTGCCCTGCACTATTTTCATGTTGGACAGATTCCCTAGTGAGTGGCTGTTAAGTATTTAAAAAAAATGTGAATATAAACTATTAAATTTGAATCATGTTCACATTTTTTTTTATTTACTTTAGAACATACGAGCAGTTTAAGTTCACCCACATGTTTTTGGACTGTTGAAGGATGCTTGGATCAAACCCATCATGTTTAGGGAAAACATGCAAGCCAAAGCTCTCCTCAAAAAACAAACAAAAACCCCCCTGAAAAAAATCAAAACAGAAGTTACTACATGACTACATTACTACATCCATACTTATTTCAGTTTCTCTCCTGTGTCCATGCTTGCTGCTCCATCCCAAACTCTATCTGAGATAATATTTTGTTCTAAATTGTTCAAGAGCCATAGTTTTGTACACTTTGTTTATTGAACAACAAATTCAGATATTATAATGTATGAGGGAAAATTATTTTGTTACTGTTTTATTATGGTAAAATATTTGCTGTTTACCTGTACCATTTTCCAAAATGTTTATCTCAGTTTTAACTAATTAATAAGCCAAAGGAAAAAGAAATTATAAAAACATTTAGAGGTCATGAAAATCCATCCAAATATAGGAATCTGATGATGCATTAACAACGAATATTAGAAAGGTATTGTTATCGGATCCGTATCGGTGATACTGGCCAATATTTATTTGGTACGGTGGCCCTGAAGTGCAAACCACAACAACAAATTGAAAAACACAACTGCAAATTCAAAAACACAACAGCAAATCATTATACACAACAACAAATTCAAAAACACAACACAAATGAAAAAAACACAACAACAAATTGAAAAACACAACGACATTAACTTTAATGGAAGAGCAGCAGACGAGCTCTCTGATTGGACGACGGTGCAATTCAGCCTTTGAACCGGAAGTTATTCTGCCTGGAGCACGAATTTCAAAACTTGGAAACGTTTGGTGACTCCTCTACCAACTCTTTCTCGCAGCTGGACAAAACATTGTTCCTCCTTTCCTTCTCGATATTTTCTCCTCTTGAAACCAAACGCGCCACAAGTGAAATGACCTCCGGTTCATAAGCGGTACTGTCCCGTCGTCCAATCAGCGCTATCTCTCGCTGCCAAGTGGTATCTACCTTTTCTGTTTAAGTCACCGTCTTTGTGTTTTTTTCATTTGTGTTGTTTTGTTGAATTTGCAGTTGTGTTTTTTCGTTTTTGTTGTGTTTTTCAATTTGCAGTTGTGTTTTCAATTTGCAGTTGTGTTTTTCAATTTGCAGTTGTGTTTTTTCACTTGTGTTGTGTTTTTGAATTTGCAGTTGTGTTTTTTCATTTGTGTTGTGTTTTTGAATTTGCTGTTGTGTTTTTGAATTTGTTGTTGTGTTTTTGAATTTGTTGTTGTGATTTTCAATTTCCAGTTGTGTTTTTCCATTTGTTGTTGTGGTTTGTACTTCAGGGCCACCGTAATTTGGTACCGGATCTATCCCAAATCTTTCAGTACTGCACACCACTACTTCCAGTGTCTGCTTCAAAGCTCATCCAATATACTATGGAGAGCTTGGACATCATCTCAGGTGCTGCTTGTTCCGGAAGCAGGTTTTAGCATTTTGTTTTATCTAATTTTTTCTTTTATATGTATATGAGTTGAAGTCGTAATGAATTTCTGTTTACCTTCTTAGTGATGAGCAGTAAAAACTACATGGGGAGTTTATTGGTTTATTGGTTTATTGGTTATATTCTTCTAAACTTAACTTTTAAACTTTTTCTTTGCCAACACCAACAAAAACCAACAAGATGGCGCCCCCCGTGGCAGACGTGTTTGCTCGCTCTTGGACTCAAAAACTCTTTCTTCCCCGTTGCAATCAGACTTCTGAACAGCTTCTGACATGTTTACATTTTGCACATCTCACTTTCTTACTAATATTTTTGCACTGCTCTGTTATTTTATTTTATTTTATTTTTATTTTTTATTTTATTCTATTTTTGTGTATATACTTACTTATTTATGTATGTCGGCTCCAGGGTAGATGGCAAAATAAGAATTTCATTCACTGTGAAACCTGGCTTTTACTGGTGACATGACAATAAAACACCTTGAACCTTGAACCAAAAAGTGTTGAAGCTGGATATTATGTTAAACTAAAGGAAGAACACAAAGCAGTAGACAACAGCAAAAGAAATGACAATGCACAAAGAAAATTAAATGTAGAACAAAGATACAGTATATCGAAAAATGTTCTGTTGTTTTAAACCTAATCAATTGAATCAAGAATTTTTAATCCAGCTTCTCTGGGCTTCTGTTTTAGACAAATGAAAGGATTTATTCTTTTTAAATTATTGATTCCTTAAGCAACACGTTTCACATGGATACTAAAGCATTGAAAAGTTATTGTACAAAAGTGATTCATTTAAAAAACAACAACATATTATTATAAAATAGATGAGATAAAAAGAAAGTAAGCAGAAAAGTAGCCTGAAATGATAATATTATAATATAACTTCTAACATTTATTATTTCAAATTTAGGCTTTGAATTGGAAAAAAAAAAAAAAAATATAAAAATATCCAGAAAAAAATTATTAACCGTTATGGGGACTCCTTTGTAAATGTAAATGTATTCAAGTTGCAAATTGAGTTAAAAAAAAAAAAACACAAAACAAAACAAAACAAAAAAAACATAACGTGCAGCTTTAGATTCCAGAGTCCTTTGACTGCGTAAATGATCCAAAACCAAAGTTTGTTGTAAACTATCCAAAAGTAACCAGCAGGAGTCATTAGACCGCTATTTGTAGGAAAGGTATGTGGCGGGGGAGCGGAAGTGCGGAAGTGATCTGAGCAAGAAAACTTTTTTGGGGGGAGTAGTTTGGAGAACTCGGTGTGTTTTTATCGGAGCTGCGGGATGAAAAGTGAAAAGTTTTCTCTCCAGAGTTCCAGTGCGTAAAAGAGCCAGACGTCACGTTGCGCACAATGGGACTCCCCACTTTGGAGTTCAGCGACTCTTTCCTGGACAGTCCCGACTTCAGAGAGCGCCTCAAATGCCACGAAATCGAGCTGGAGCGGACAAATAAATTCATCAAGGAGCTCATCAAGGATGGAAACATGCTGATCACTGCGCTGAGGAGTAAGTAGACAGATGATGCATTCATGCGCCTTTCTGCACAGACTGCTGCTCCCCATCTGTATGTCCAGCCAGCGGGGGGGTTGTGGTCCCCCACTGGAGCACATTTACATTGCATGTGGGGAAAGCTTAAAACATACCTTAACACAAAGAGCACCTGTGATTGATTTTGCTGTGATTTCTGTAATTGCACATTCAGTTGCCTTTCCTCTGCCTCCCCGGCGACTCTGCATGCATACAAACACTCTCGCAGCCTTTTAAGCCCTGTGATATGAATAGATCTGCGCTGTCCAGTAAAAAAGGCCAGTCAGACGTGTGGATCTCATTAGTGCAGAGTGCACATTGTTCTAACTCCAATTCATTAATGAGAGATGCTTTCAATCACTCTCAAGGGTCCTCCATCCCTAGCAGAGGAAACAGACTTTTTGCTTGAGTCTTCTATAACTTGCAAGCAAAGAGGGCCTGCACCACTGTCACTGCAAGGATGCCAGCCCCCTATATCGTGAGGGTCATTGTCCTCTCAAGTTCAGCCTCAAATTCCACTGTGCTGATTAAAGCAGACTTCCTGTTCTGCTGAATCCCTGTGGGGATGAGAGTTTGGTCCGCTCACGTCACAAGTGTGTCTGTGAAATGGGGGAGAGATTAGAAATATAGGCCGTAATAAATATGGAAAACAGCCGGCTTGAAATAGAGTGGAAAGGGCAGAGCGGTGTGTTGTGGTGCTCTCACTAACTCATCACTCAGCTGGGTGTAATATAGTTGTATTTTCACAGTTCAAAATAACACGGTCCCATCAACCTTTACTTGGGAGAGAGAGCTGCATTCTTCATGCTTTCACTCTTTTAATCACCATTCCCACAGAGCGAATGCACTCTGCACGTGCAGCCTTGGTCCTCAAGGCAGTGGAGCCGAAATGCTACATTGACATGTTGACACCTCCAAGCTGACACATTCAGCAAGTTGCACATTAAATACATTATTATGCCGTGTGGTCGGAAATTATAAAGCCACTTTAAAAGTCAATCGTGTTCATGTAAACCCGAAGAATCCAAGAAAGTTCAGTGAATTAGAAAGATTGAAAATGCAGGTTTGACAGGTTTGAATTCATAATAAGGTATTTTTCGTCTGGAATTCCATAGTACTCCCACTTAACTGGAGTAAGATGGACTTCTATAAGCTCCCAAGTGAACACGATGATTTCATAGTCCTGTTTTATTTCCTTCAATCTGAAGTGGTTAGCACTCTCTCTTCACTGTAATAATATACACAGTCTGAGTCTTGTTTATTCCCACAGTCCAAAAATATGCTTTTAAGGCCATCAGCGATTCTAAATGGGGTAAATGTGAGTATGTGACTGGGATCAACTCCACGAGATGAAAGTGGGATGAAACATGTAGGACTGGATCCATTATTCATGTCCAGTTTGTCTTTACACTTTGCACAACCATTGTTTTTGTTTTAGACAATATGAAAATTTGTGACAAAATATATGATGTGCGATGATGCAGTGGTTGGTGCTTTTACCTCACGCAATAAGTTGTGGGTTTGAATCCAAGTTTGGACCTTTATGTTTGGTTACTACTGTTTCTTCAGAGTACTCTTGCTTCCTCCAACAGTCAAGTTACGT
The DNA here is from genome assembly GCF_963422515.1 of Blennius ocellaris. Taxonomy (NCBI): domain Eukaryota; kingdom Metazoa; phylum Chordata; class Actinopteri; order Blenniiformes; family Blenniidae; genus Blennius; species Blennius ocellaris. The sequence continues at coordinate 25,882,307 of NC_137651.1, read as the reverse complement.
TGATAAATAACTTGCATATTACTTGTGTACAGTGTGTTGCAAGTTTATCATCATTGCAATATAAAGCTTTGCAATATACATATGGCAAAAGCCTAGCTGAACTGCAATAAATGTTTCCATGCACTGTGTGTTGATGCTCTGTCAACATTACTTTGCTAATCAGATGGTGCACTACTGTGCTAGAGTGTGTTCATATTTCATTTAATTATTTCAACATTAAATCATACCTGGTGGTGAAAAGGTCAAAGGCACAAAAATGATATAAAAATGTCTTTGAACAGCTTCTGGTGGGAACTGAAAATGTGCATGTGATTTGAAAAGAAACATGGCCTTAAAAGAGAGAGAGATCACTGTTATCTGGAAATTTAAATCCCAAAATTCAGCTTGGATCACCGTGTGCCCTGGTGTTTGTGCGATGTCTTTGGATTTGAATAACGCAGGTATGGAAGGTGACTGTTAAATGTAATATTTTTGATTTGATTTGTGGGTCAGAAATCAAAACAGGCCAGAAATTTGATCCTGACAGCATAATAAAAGGTCAGATTTCTTCAAGTTTCCTGAAAGTAATTAGCAGCTGATGTTTACTTGGTAGACACAAACATTTAAATATGGCAGGGCCCCAAGTTTCCAACAGAGCATTCCTTTCTTAGTTCATTTTATTGTTGTGGGAAACATTGCATTGAACCATCAAAAACTGAAATGTGGAAGTCTTCCATGTCTAACTGTGAAGAGAAACTTCCTCCTAAATGTGGCCGGACTGACGCTTTTTTTCTGGGAAAGTGCCTGACCGTAATAAGAAACAGCAAATAAAGGGTGAGCTGGGGTGGCCTCAGAGGACGAACGACATCTCCAAGATACTTACGACAAGGGGGAAACGAGGTTAAAAGCTTAGGGTGAAAATCACTTCTACTTTTAAGAATTCTTGTTTTTCACGCCGTTGTATTGCTTCATTTTAGTATTATAGGTTTGTTTGATCAACAGAAACGGTAGGAAATTTCTTATTATTTTTGATCATCCTGCTTTATCGCCTCAATCAAAAGCTTTACTTTGCCTACAGTGGTGAACTTAAGTGAAATTGCAGATAAGTATAGCTTATCTGTAGAATATTTGCTGTCAGTTTAATGTCCGTAATATGTCTGTAATATGGTTTTGATGAGGCCAAATAATGAGAAACTCTTCTTCATTCCCGAGCATTGGATTACTGACTACAATCGGCTGCTGAAAGCCTCTATTTTGTACCTTTTTTACAGAAAAACTGTTGTGTCAGTAGGCAGAGCTCCACTGGTGGACAGGACTACCCTGCTGAATGTTTTATTCATAGCAGTGAAGGTTCTCCGTATGAGATGTCAAAGGTCTGGGCAAATGGTTTAAGGCCAAATAAGACCTTAATGCTCCATGTTGTACTGTGCATATAGGAATGTGGCAAAGTGAATCGCAGCTTTGATTGCATTTGATTGGCTTATTGATTGAATTAAACAGCACAGCTGAGGCTTTACTGCAGGGATGTCAAGCATAAGACCCGCTGGCCAAAACCGGTTTGCCAGAGGTTCTAATCTGGCCTGCCAAACCACCAAGTGGAAAGAAATTCAATGAAAACATTGCTTTTTGGACTTTGGATTGCATTTTTTGGACATTTTACTGTATTTTACACCAGAACGTTTCATTAAAATTGGCTTTACGTTGAGAGTGTAGTCATTTTATGTAGTTGTGGTTCTTTTTTGTCATCTATACTCTGCGCCGCAACAAAGAAAAGCTTAAATTGAAAGGTTATTATGGCATTGTTTTACTGATCTGGCCCTCTCAAGATGAAATTGGGCTGTATGTGGTCCCTTAAGTAAATGTATTTGATACCCCTGCTTTACTTGATCCTCCCTTGTATATCCCTCCATGTATCCAGTCTCTTGCAAACAGTTTATGTTTAAAACACAGAAACCATCAAGCAGTGGTGCACTTAAGAATGTAAAGCCCAACTTCACTTCCTAAAAGGCTGGTCGACTGTATAAAGTGTAAAAAAAAAGGATACATTGATTTGTTTACATAAAACTATATTTCCTTCACAATAGAACACATTCACAAAGTCACATTATGCAAGTAGGCCTTTTTATCATTAACTCTGGAATTTGGTTTGGACCACCGCCACTGATCCAGGAACATAGCCACAAAATAAACAGCTTTGGAGCTCTGTGGAAGGACTTGTGAGCTGTGTTTGTCTTTCCTTTGTGGTGATGAGTGGTTTAGTCCTTTGACTGGAAAGCCCAGTTTCAGTCAGGCTGGGAAAGAAAGTGCAGGAAGCGAGGAGACGGCAGTAAATTATTGATGGGCTTTAACTTAGGACCCTGCAGAGGTTTAGGACCCTTTAGGGCCCGCCGTCACTGGTGACATTACTGGACCATTTTTTTTTTTTTGCTCTAATAGCAATCAACTCATGTTTCTGGATTGAAATGTGAGCGATAATTTATTGGTCTTCATGTCCTGTCTATGTCAATGAGCCCTATTCAGCCAGGCCGTTAATAACTGAGAAACCTTTCTTATATGCACATGCACCAGGTCTTTGGATTCTAGTCGGTGTACAGCTACAATGCTGAAATTTATGGAGCATGCATGTTGTTGGTATGCTTAAATATAAATGTAGTTTGAAATTCTTTTCTTCTCAGAATATCGACAAAAGTACTGATATTTGCACACAAAAAAATGGTTTTTGGAACTACATGTTGTAAATAAAATAAGGGATTGATCGGGACACACGTGTATATAAGCGCAGTTAAATTCAGAACTCGTTTTTTATGATAGAGTAATGTGCAACAGTTTAACTAAGGGGTGACAAACATTATTATTAGTATTAAGAATAATAATAATAATTTCTTTTTTAATTAAAAAAGAAATACATTTCTGAAGAGTAAGACACAAAACAATACTCAGCCCCGAGCTGAGGTATTGGTGACGCTCTCAAGAACAAAAGCAACTTTATTGCTATCAAACTCACCTCAAAGTCATGCTGTCAGGGGGAGTTCGTAAAAACATACAAAAAAAGGCAATAGCTACAAGAGAGATTCTTTGTACATTTCACTGTAATTTGTGCCAGAAGATTTCATCAAATTGACTTTAAGTTGGAATTGTAGTCATATTTGATAGTAGTTGTTCATTTTCACCATGTATACTCAGCGACACAATAAAAATACACAAAAAGGAGAAATTAGGCCGTATGTGGCCCTCCAAATAAAATTGACACCCCTGGTTCAACCCCTTATGAAGCATGTTACAATAACTGATCGTTTTTCATATCCAGTGAAAATTAAGCGAAAAATAAGTTCAATGCATCAAATAAGTCAAATTTAAGCCCCTTCTTTGCCTATGATTCAGTCGAGTGAAAATAACCTTTTACAGAAATCCAGTGAGAATCCCCTTACATTGTTAGAGGAATAGTTTTTGATCAATTTGTATAAAAATGGCATATAAAACTGTTGAATCTCCGAAGTGTTAAAATGCCTCTACAATTCTCTAAGCTCTAAATTCCAAAATATTCTAATGTGTGTCCTATGAAGAGTAAATGTTAAAATTCTTCTGCGTCATCCAGTTTTAATGAGATTCCTCATCAGCCCCAAATTTACTCTGCAGTATGACAACATCCGCAAATATTCAGCGACGAAGTCCAAGAAGCAACACGAGAAACCCGGCACCAGATGGCGTGGCCCCCTGCTGAGCCCTGATCTCCACAACATGGAGTCTCTCTCAGATTAGATGAAGCAACAGAAGAAACTGAAATTGGCCTAATCCACACAAGAACTGCAACAAAACTCGAGAAAACAAAACACCTTCCTGTCATGAACTATGAAAAACTGAGCACCATGTAAAACAGTCCTGCCTCAAAGACTAACTACTGGTTACCCCAGACAGCAGTTAAATTAAATAGTCTGAACTGCCTTAAACACCTGCATAGATCCGTACAAGTCTGATATATTGAATAAAGTTTTGGAAATTCTTTGTGCTACAAAGGCATATGAATCACACTGTGATTCAAACTGTTATTTGTCTGTAATTATTTAGTCAGGTGCAAAAAGGATGGATCTCCAGATGCTGCAAGTAGCTGTGCTGGGCTTCATGCTGTCAGTGGTTTGTGCTTTGTAGTCACATCTGGTGTAAATAACCACTGCCGAGTTTTGCTAATCCCTCAGCTTGACTGCAGTAATTGGATCGACTGAAGGTGCTAATTATGCCTTTAGTGAGTGGGGTTGCTCAAACCACACAGAAGGAATAATTCTATACATTTCATTTGCAGTTGCGGTTAAGTTTCTTGAGGCTGGAGTGATGCAGGTTGCCACGGGGATCATCAGAGGAAAGATATTTGCAAATTAGAGTTGGTAACGTAACTTCAGCTGAACTTAGTGAGTGACCCAGTCTTTAGTCTGACCCACACAATGACGACAGCTCGACTAACGTGTCAGAGCAACACTAAAATCATGCAATTTGAAAACTGTCTAGTTGAGGGAGACAGTTACTGCACCACCCATTTCATTAGGTACACCTCTTCCTACAGTCATTAACACAAATCGGCAGATTGCATGGCATGAACTCGGTGTATTTCGTGGGGATGCATCAAACACGGTCAAAATGGGCTGCTGAAGTTCAAACCCAACATGGGAATTTACAAGAAAGGTATATCAAATATGGCATGGAGTTTGGCACCATACAGGCCAAAACTGTTGGTATACTGGGTTTTTCACGCACATCCACCTCTAGTATTAACAGGAAGTGGTCTGAAAAATATCCCATGACCAGAAGTTCACGGGTTTAAAATGCATTGTTGGTGCTAGGGGTCAGAAAAGAATGAAAGATGATAATAATAGTAGCTTGCAACTAAGAGCACATAACACAGTGAATCCTGAAACTGATGTTGTCACTTGGGTCAGCTAATAACAGGAAGTTGAGACGAGTTCACACAGCCTCACCAAACTGGACATGAGAAGATTGGAAAATGTTTGATCAAACAAGTCTCCATTTCTGATGCCACCTTTAGATGTTAGAATTTGGCATGAATAACAGGAGCACATGGATCTAACCTGCCTTGTATCAAAGGTCCAGGTCGGTGCTGGTGGTGTAATGAGGTGGGGGAATATTTCCTTGGCACAGTAGGAGACCATTAGTATGAACTACATAGTTTAATGTTGAAAGCTTCCTTGGGTTTTGTTGTCCAGAGGCCTTATGTTTGACACCACTGAACTAGACTGTTCTGATGGTAAAAAGAGGGTTTAACTTGTTACTAGCAAGGTATATTATTGGTTGCTTTTTTGCAAAAGTATGTAGTACCTGTCATGAATTGCTAATTTCTTGTGACTTTGACAACATGGGTGGTTGCATGCCCAATAGCAAGGGTAACATTTACTTTTGTGTTTTGTGCAAGCTCAGTGTTGACCAAGATGTTTATATAAAGGTCGATGATCAAATTTTGTGACACTGAAAATAGGAGGGGAAAAAAGAGTTGAATTGCCCCTGACCAGTGGAAACCAAAGTTGCACTCCTCTTTCTCAAAAGCTGACTAATATTTAGGTAAAAAAAAAAAAAATGTTTTTGATTGTTTGTTGGTTGGGCACAGCAACTCTCTGCACACACATCACAATGACAAAACTCCAGGAAGTGATTTCACATTGATGACAAATGCTCTGACACATAAAACCACACATAGAACTGAATTTTTTTTTTTAAACACTTCTTTTCTTGTCAAGATTAAACAAATCCATTATAACCTGTTGAGCTTCAGAAGGGTTTTGTAGTTAGATCATGTTGTAGTGTTTGCTGAGCCCAGCCAGCAAGTCCCTGGCTGTTGTTTCATATTTATTATAGAGGCATGGAAATGACATCACTCTTATTCATCCACTGGAAGAGGGCAAACGGTATTTCCCAAGATGATGAAATGATGATACAGGAGCCATGACATGTACCCCTTTCATCGTATTTGTATATCAAAACACCCCATCATGTATTATTAGTTAGATAAATCAGACAATGATTACCATGGGAATCCTGTTTGCGATGCTCCCTCTCACCACCTGTCATGTACTGGCACGGGCTGCCTGGACCGCTCTGAAGAAAAATATTTTATTATGACTGCTTGGCTTGTTAGGTATTTGACCTTTTTCACTTGCTTCATGTTTAGCTTGCTTTTGATATTTCACGTTGAGCCTGCAGTGGTGGATTTTCCAGTGTATAGCAAGTGATTTGATTGACAAGATAAGGTCTGCAAGATCCTTTTGAACAGCTCCAGGGATCTCACATATGGCCTATCCATATATCCCATAGACTGGTTTAAACTGAGCTGCTGGCTGAAAATGTTGCTAAAATTTTCATCAATGAACCTCGATTTTTGTGTGTGTTGTATTACAGTACTGTGCAGATGTGAAGACAATCTGGAAAGTAAAAGGTAGTGGACTTTACTTTTATGGTCTGTTTTATTCACGACTTTGAAATGCTTTAGGCAAGCGCATCATTTGTATATTTTCATTTCAGTACAGTTTTGCCTTTTACACGGCAACATTTTGAAAACAATTTCTGTTTACATGGCAACGGCAAAAAATACTATGTAGATAGCTGGGCCATGAGTTGACACTTTATTGTTTTTGTAATGAAATCACACATTGGCGATTAAAGAACAATACACATTCAAATGAACAATACGAGTACACGCACATTCATATAGACAGACAGCAATGTCGCATTGTTATTCCGTAAGACTCTCAACTATAAGACTACCAAATCAGGAGAACATGGACTGGGAATTATGACACTCTGGAGGCAACTTTGTTGTTATTGTCCATCTACTCACACACGTAGAAGAACTATTGAGATGCATATGCACAGTAGCAGCGATACCCGTCTACTCAGGATTGAATCTGAGCGCTCTTGAAAGAACTCTCTAGAAAGGTTATTTCAAACATCTTGCAGAGCTCCTGAATCTCCTGTAATCAGGCTAAACTCTCTGTCGATGTGGTAAATGTGGCTCAGGTGGTCAAGTTGTCCTCCAATCTCTTGATCGGCAGTGTGACGTGGGCTCCACCTGTGCATATGTCTTTGTGGCCTGAGGCAATAATCAACCCCATCTTGTTCCTGATGTTGTGCAAGCACCGTGAGTGGCAGTCTATCCATTTATGAGTGAACATGTGCATGAATGGATGAAAGGTGTAAAGTGCTATAAGATTGCCTAAAAGTGGTGGAAATGTGGTGTATAGGTGAAGTCTTCTATTTACGAGGTACAAACATTTTGTAGGAAAGTGAAATAGGCCACATTACTCCCTGGATCTTTACATATGGTTATACAGTATCATCCTGTTGGTACTCCCTATACTCTAATTGCAGTTATTTTCCAATATATATATTACAGAGTTCTCGACACAACACAACACTGAGCCTCAAGCTGAGATATCAGTAAGGCTGCTCTGAATGCTAGCTCCCTTGTTCCTGTCAAACTAGCCTCAAAACCATGCTGCCAGGGTGAGTTTGTAAACATATGCATAATGCAACAGCTACAGGAGAAGTCTTTTTGATCTTTATATTTTGTACTAGAAGCTTTAATAAAAATTGGCTTCATGTTGAGATTGTAGTAATTTGGGGTAAAACGGGTATTTTCCTAATGTATACTCTGTGCCACAACAAAGAAAATCCTTAGAAATTACAATTTAGATGTTATTATGGCACTATTTTATGAGCGCAGTCCACTCAAGATGAAATTAGGCTGTATGTGGCCTCTAAACTAAAATATGTTTGACACCTCTGGACTAAATTCATAGGAAATGTGTCTGAAAGAGGATATGTTATCAATTGCAGTAGTTTGAAGTGTGCAGTGCATATGGTGAAATAACACAGTATGTCACTATTTTTCAGATTTTTTTCACATTTCCAGGTTCAATGTCTCAATCGGATGCACATGTAAGGGAGTCTTCGTTTTGTTTAGCTTAAAGCTGGATTTTCATGCATTTAAAAACATTTTCTTCCCATAAGTTTTGAAATCCAACATATGATATACTTTTCTTGATGGGTAGCACTGTTTAAACATGCATTCTGCAAATGTTATCAATTTATCAAAGGACAGGAAGCTGATAGTTTGGAGTCATTTTTCATTGCTGAAGCACAACTGTGGATTCAGTCAGATCCCTTCATATTGGTATTGTATGACGGTAAAGTAGCTTTTCCCCCCGACCTAAAACATTGGCACAGAACTCTCAGTAATCTGATGACAATGATGAATGTTGTTAAAAAGACTGAACTAAAGACCCAAAGCAGCTCCTGTTGTGGATAAGGCATCACCGATGACGTGTTCATACTCTGGGTGATGCCTCATGTCCTTTATACATAATTTGTATTTGTTAAACAACAAGTCAAGCGCTTGCTCCTCACACACGGTGTCAGCAGGTTGGGGATGTACTCTGTGTAATCCTGCATCGCCACCCTTTCATCCACATAGCTGAAGTTTTAGCCTGGGGCTTAAACGCACGACAAAACTGAATTATTCGAAAAAGTTTGCCTGTAATAGCAGTCTTTAAAGTGTTTTTTTTTTTTCTTCTGTAGTTATTAATAACCCACTGGAAATGGCAGTTTTTTTTCTTTAAGGATCATTAGAGAGTAATGTAATTTTGTGACCTGTCATGTTTTTTGTTAGAGAACAGAAAGATTTGCTTTATCTAAACCAGGAGACAGGCCATTATTATGCTACCTAACAATGTGTTCCTGCCACCCCGCCATGCCCACGCTTGCTTCCCAGCTATGTAGTGACGCTACATCTGCAGTAATGAATGGCTGATAAACACAAGGGTTGTTATTATTAAAAAAAGTGTATTTAGTAAGTCTGTAAACGGTACCTTTACTCATTCCAACTGTACCAGCATAATTCTGAAGCATGTATGCCTCTTAACATAGCTGTAATTAGTGATTGTTATTTCATTAATTCCAGATACAAAGTACAACTTTTTTCTTTTTTTTCATCAAGAGTGTTTTCACAACCGTGCTTAGCTTTGGGGACTGTGCATTTGTTTGTCTGAGGACAGATGATGCTCCCAAGGCTCAGCCAGAGGAAATGTCCTGTAAACATGCTTGTATAACCATCCCCCATCCTCCCGCCGATAGCATTCGGTCTGACATCACTGTGCTTCACTGTGTGGGTGTGTGCATGTGTTCTCTCAGTGTCTGTGTCTGTTGGACTGTGACTAAGGCATACCGCGTATTGCAGGATTATACCATTTATGACGTATTGCCGCCACCTCGACGACCTTGATGCATTTTAACTGCTGTGATGGGAATGAAATGCAAGTGGACATTATGTGACTTGTGTGGCAATGCGGTTGAGTGAGGCGGTGAGCGCTGCTCGTGCAGCACTGTGAGGGACTCTGCTATTTTTTGTGGGTGGACAGATTTTGATAAAAGGATTAGATGTTGCATTCCTAAAAGCCACTTCCCCCTCAGACCGTGCAGGGAAATGTGTTGGACCCCAGATCGAGGTCTGTTCTGGGGCAGCTCTGTTGCTGTTCTGTCAGTCAAAATGATTGTCACACCAAGCACATCATTCTCCTGTTTACAGTTGCCAGGTTTCATGAGTACTTTTGTTGCCTCTTCAAGTCGAGATGGATAATGTGGCAGACAGGTGTTTCTTCTCCATGACACTTTAAAAAAAATACACTCCTTTGCTGGACATTATGAATTGTCAGTTGAAATCTTCATTGAAATCCAGTAGTGTCCAGTAGTGGTGCTTCGATTGATAGGCCACCGATCATGATTAGCCAGAAAGTATGAGATGGGTGCGTGCCAATCAACACCTTTGATTTAGCTTCATTCAAACTCAGGTTGCCAGATGCTGGAGCTGATCCCAGCTGACTTTGGGTGAAGGCAGTCTTCACAGGGAAACAGACAGTCACAGGCATTTGCATTCATACCTGCCGACAGACCACTAATACACCTCAGAAGCCTGTAGGAGGCCAGAGTACCTGGAGAAGAGCCAAGCATGCTCAGGGAGAACATGTAAACCCCACAGAGTAAGATCCCAATTCAGGACCTGAACTGGGAATGTTCTCACTGTGAGGCAGCAGTACAAACTCCACTGTGATATTTGCATTCTTTAATTGCTTTGATAGCAAATTGACTTAAGATATTTTGGGTTAAATTAAATATATAGTCTTTGTCTTGAACTGGAACATTTTGTGGCAAAAGTGGGAAATTCCCTTGGGCTTTACTTGCAAACAATCAAAAAAGTATACTCATGCTTGAATGCTTACATGGAGACGATGCAAACTACGTACTGAAAAGCCCAACCGAGACTCAAACAAAGGAAACTTCTTGCTGTGAGATGAGAGTACTAACCATGACACAAGCTCATGGATGGTCTTAAGTGTCTTCTTTCTTATTTCCTCAACAGAACCAAGAAGTTCACTTCAAAACACGTTGTATTTTCTGAAGTCTTATGGTAGAACTGGGCCTATTATTATGGCCAAGTGTTTTTTTTTTTTTTTTTTCTTTGGAGAGGAAGTTCATCTCTGTCAGAAGTTCTGTCAGATGTTTTGTCTGCAAGACTCCTGAAAGAAAATCTCTCAACTCAGGCTAAAGGCTATAGACTGCTGATAAATGATGGAGGCTGGCCTGTCTGACTTTTTTTTCATTCCGGCAGAATTGCGAGGGTAATAACTCTGATCTTTTTCTCCATAGCTTAAGAATAGGCAGTAGCATTGCATCAGCCTCATTTCATAGACGCAGTGTTAGTATCTTGAATTTTTTTCTCTGCCCTCGTCGACCACTGAAGATGTGCTGAAAATAGTGTGGTGTGTTTTCTGCTTGGGTTGATTGGTATTGATGCCATGTCATTTCCAGGTCATCATTGGTGCTGGCATTCATGTACCCTATTGAATTGATTAGCCACATTGGCATTCTACAGTGCTAATTTAATTGAAATCTATCGAAAAATAGTGAAGACATACTGATCATGACAAGTGCAAAAGTCACACTTTTTAAATAAAGGCTGTACTTTCTTTGTTGAGACTACAAAGGATGGGTGTGAAATCGGTTTAATAGCCTCTCCAGGGATCAGCAGCATCAGCAATTCCAAGAGTAAGATATTGGTAGCATCTCTGCACCATTCATGTTTTATCCAGCTATATTAAGACATTTTGGTCACTTGAAAATTAGTGTGAAACTTGACCAGCTGACAGTTTGAAGTAACAGGAGTGGGTGTGGGGATATCAAATGAGGCTTTGTCTGAGACAAGTCGACCGGTGGTGGGGAAACTTTTGGCATGCTACGTGAGCGCCGGGGGCCAATCTGCTGGCTCTCCTTGCACAGATACACTCTTCCCCCTGCTGTGCTGCTGACAGGCAAATGTAATAGTAAGCAGGTGGAAGCGGCCTTACCTGAAGGGCTGCTCCCCGGTTACAATCCCTCCAAATGGAATCAAAGTGGCACAATGCACCCCACTGTTGCATCAAAGGGATCTCTCCGTCTCTCATTAAGCTGGGAAGCTTTTTTCCTTTGAAGACCTTCTCGTCTGAAATCAGCAGTGTCTCGCTGACAGGATTAAGTCACAGTAGTGTCTCTCATGGCAGCGTTGATGTACAGCCAGACAGCGTGCTGTGTCTTTCTACAGATGTGCATTATTGAAAGATGTGTTTGTTTTTGTCTCGGTGAAGGGCAAAACTGTATACCAAAGCCTGAGATCGTAGCACAATACCTTGAGTACCTTGTTAGTCATTTGAGCGGTTTTGTACATACCAGATGAATTCTTCAATGTGTTTTTCAAGAATGTAACTTTTTTTAATGGGCCACATTTATGCCTGTGACTTAAGGTTTTTAAAAGCTTTTCTTTGCTAATTTGTGTTAAAACACTTCATTAAAACCCCAAAGAAATATGCAGAGGATGGAAACACAACAAGGATGCTGCTTAGTAATTAGTGCAGTAATGAGTGTCAGTCACGTAACACAAAGTGCGAGTAGTGTGATGCACTGATGTTAACATGCCTCAACATCTTCAAGGAAATGGGATGTTTTCAAACCACTTTCCTTTCATTTCAGCTGGAGGTTGTTTTTGTTTGTTCTGTTTTTCACAGTATGCAAAATAACCTTAAAAGTAAATACAGGAGCAAACTTTAAATTTGAAGTATTAGTGTTCTTTTCAAACAATTTGGATGATTCAATTTAGCTGTTTAATAATTTTATGAACAGCGTCTTTGCAATTTGAGATGAAATGCTTCAGTGTCTTCTGAGGCATTTTCTCACATTACATTGAAACATGATGCAATTAAGAGATGCTAAATGGAGTTCAATTTAATATAAGCTGTGGCTGTATTTGCAGAGCAATTCTGAGGTAATGAAATAATAATATTTGATGTTCTACGAGGAAAGTTTGTTCTTTTTATTCTAATTGATTTGCGATATTAAAACCCATGAGGTTATTCAAGTTAATGAGTAATTACACACGTAAATGTAAGATATTACATTTGTGATTATAACACCATTTATTCGATTGTAATTCAGGAATGGAAAGAGATATTATGACATTATTAATGCAATTTTAGTTAAATAGGAAAAGTATTCTGACAATATTTTGCTCATGTGTTGACACAGGAACTATTACCATATTTTCCATACTATTGAGCGCACCTGAATATAGGGCAGGGTGATCAGGGTGGCTTTCATCCTCCCTGAGCAGCTGTATAGGTCAGATAAAAGGTTTTGATCTTAACCGGTTATCTTGCTTGCAAAGATGTTTTTTTTGCAGATGATGTTGTCACATTGGCACCATCACATGAGAGCCTCTGTTCACTGCAGAATGTGATGTGGGTCATTGGGGAAAAAAATGGCAATATCTCTCCAGATAGGGAGAGATCAACTGAGTTTAATTATTTCGGGCTCTTAATTATGAGCGATGGGAGGAGGGATTGCAAGATTGGCTGCAGTTTAAGACACTGCAGTCGAGTCACTGCTTTGGACTATGGTGCTAAGCTGAAAAGCAAAGCTCTCTAATTGCTTGTCGGATTGCATCCCCATCCGGGCTTATGACCATGGACTTTGGGTCATGACTGGAAGAAAGGAGTGCAGAAACATGCGGCAGAATAAGTTTTCTCTGAAGGTTGTCAAGCCTCACTCTTAATCTGATTAGGATTCCTCCTGGTTGATCTAGTTGCTCTGATGCCACAGTTACTCCTTGTGGACTAAATGGGGAAGAATATTGACAGATGAGGAACCTTGTTTTGTGTTGTTTGTGGTGATAAAGTTGTAAAAGAATACCATATTAAAGCTGAAGATAGATGTGGAATAGTGTTAAGCGACAGAATAGGTTGTTAGCATTGGCAGAGAAGATTAATGCAAGCACACTGCATACTGAGTACTGCTGCTCATCCTACAAATGCATGGTCCTTACTAACCTAGCACTATTTAGAGCAGGGATGTCAGACACATTTTAGTTGAGGGGCCACATTCAGCCCAATTTCATCTTGAGTGGGCTGGAGCACTAAAATAATGCAATGTCTAAATGTAAACTTTAGATTTTATTTTTTTAAATTTTAGAGCTCCTTACGGGACGGTTTTAGCCTACAGGCCTTATTTTTCCACACCCTTGTATGTCGTATATGTATTACCAAGGAGTCTGACAACAAAGAAATAATCAAACAAACATAAATTCCCTTCTTTTTTATGCCATTTTATTGATCCTGCCATCTAATTCATGTCCCAGTTGCTGCTAAAATAAGCATGTACTCTGGGCGCTTGCAGGAGGACTACAGACTTTCCTGCAGTGTCGTCTGTGTTTTGTCAGCAGCTGTCAGCAGATGGAATTTAGTAGTATGTGGTTGCCCTGGAGATGAGATAAAGGTTGTACCCAGGGGGTTTTGCTGCATGGTGACTGACAGCCATAGTCCTCTCCCTCACATCTCCTACACTGGGCACTAACTGGGGGCAGCTTCACCATCCCGTCATGTTTTGCCTGGGTGGTCAGAGCTGCGCTCTATGATTACAGCCTGTGCAGAAAGACTGCACACCACACGTTTATTCTTTTTTAGATTCTCCATGCCCACGGTAAGCTGAATCATTAAGGCAGGCCAGATATTGTTTCAGGGAATTTGCATGCAGGCTGAGACGAGGTTTTCGCTGAGTGCAGTGGAATAAGGAAGTGCTACTTTGAGGTGTATTAAAAAAAGCTCAGTCAATTAATTGGAGAAATTTTCGAAAATTGCTTGTTTTCAGCTTTCAGTCTGTGTCACTTGTGCATTAGTGTGTTACCTGTTTTTATGTGGTGAGTCACAACTTCACAGTCAAACCTTATCAAACTGTTTTATCCCTCTGAATAATCCCCTGAACAGCACGGCTGCTTTTCCTGCACACGAACTCACAAACAACATGCTCCAAATTCCTGTCCGTGTCCGACGACATGTAAAAGATTCAGATGAAATATCTGGAAAACCGTGAAGATTGCTGTGCTTCCCGCATACCCACCAACAGCTCCCCTCTGTCCTTTATTCCTTATTTTCTTTCGTTCTTTTAAGCCGAAGTGAAAAGTTTCTGCATATCATTGCGTTGCATCAGTATCACCTCTGAAGTGTTATTATTCTGATCATAGTAATGTGGCCAACAGTAACAAAAACCAAAGTGCACAAAGAAATTCTTGAAGTTTCTGAACTATGTGCTTTTGTCATTTAATTCACTATAATTTGATTTGGCTACATTTGCAGTTATTCAATACTGGGCTGTTGCCAAAATCTTTAACCGCCAGCCTTCCAAAATAAAACCTATATTTATTTGGATGCTGTCTCGACTGCGAGCATTGGCATTTAAACCAATCAAACTTTTTTTTTTTTCATTGTTTCTACTAAAACTGAGTTTCTCAAACTGGGCAGGGTCATACTTGTAATGCCTTTACTGCTTGCCTAAGGTTTAAATAAATTAAGCTCTTCATCTATCTTCCTTTACACCAGTTCTCCTTCCATTTATCTTTGCTACTCAGTCGTGTGATGGCTTAAAGGGAGGCGGGCCTTTTTGTAAATGCTTGAGCAATATATTCTGCAGTGCCCGTTAATGAACCCGGGGCAAAAATCATTTGTGTCGACTCCCAAACGTCCTAAATAATGCATACAAAACTGAAAATAAATGCACAGTTTTTACATCAGGTTTGTCCTAAATCTCACCTCACTTATATGGGTTGATGTAAATGCGGATTAATGTTTGTAGTGCAACAACAACATCCTCTTCCAAGAAAGTCTTAAATTATATATGCTTTTTGGTTGTGTGTGAAATCACACATTGCACTTAACAAGATGTGAAAGTAAAAACGAACTTTTAAGTTATTTTCTGCGAAAAATAATAGCGGCAGTTGCTTAATTGGTAGAAATAATCTTATGTTTTGAAATCAAGCAATGCAACCTTCTACCCACATCATTAGAAGGATTTAATCTCAATTTTGTTCAATTTTCCTTCCCTAAATTTTCTTTTCCTATTTTTTATCAACACTATTGCATTTTTTATGTCTTTATTTTTTTTTCCTACTCTTATATACATATTTCCTGATTGTTGTTGCGGTTTTTTCATCAGCGCACCTTCTAAATATAATTTCAAACCTATCAAAATGTGTCACTCTCCTGACTTACAGCATTCATGTACTTTCTGTTTACTAGTATAAAAATATAAATTTTTAAATTTAACTTTATTTTTATTGCTTGTCACGTTGAAACTCATTTTTTTTTAAATTATTATTAATGTCTTTATTCACACATAATTCAAACCCCAGTAAAATATCTAGATGCGTGCACATAATGCATCAGACCATGAAGAGTAAGATTAAGCTGATCTGGTAGTGAAATTAATGTATTTAAACATTGTGGGTCAGTCACTTGATAAAGTACTATAATGCTATTTTTTTGTACATCTTGACTACGATTCCACTTTCGGGCTCATCAATGTTGCTGATGTTATGTCAAAGAACTCTTCCATGAGCTGTTAAAAATTAATGGGATTTGTAGCTGTGAAACGCTAATGACGAAGGCCAAAATAACCTTCGCTAGCACGATTTAACACCAAGCAGGAGACGTCTAGCATGTCATGATCACCACTTGTGACTCTTCCCAGAAAAGCATACATGATTAATTGGATGTTCTTCGAAAGAAGTCGATTTTTAACCCAGATATTGTTGAATCTTTCGAAGTTGCAGTTAAGCTTGAGCTATAGTGTTGCGTTAGTACCGTCTGTCCATCCATCTTCTTTACCTGCTTCATCCAGCTCAGGGTCG
This sequence comes from Blennius ocellaris, assembly GCF_963422515.1. NCBI lineage: Eukaryota > Metazoa > Chordata > Actinopteri > Blenniiformes > Blenniidae > Blennius > Blennius ocellaris. The sequence goes on along the minus strand of NC_137651.1, from coordinate 25,866,067 downwards.
CTGGGGGCTGGAGCCAATCCCAGCTGAAAGGCAGTGTACAACCTGGACAGGTCAGTCCATCACAGGGCTAACACACCTTCAGCAAATTGAAGTCACCCATTAACCCCGTACCTCTTGGGAATGTTGAAGTAAACTTAAGGATCCATAGATAACCATATATACACAAAGGACGACAATGCAAACTCCACATTGAATGGCCCCTGGCACGGAATCAAACCAGAATAACAGAAGAGTGCTAAACACTTTGTCATTAAATATGAGTTTCGTGCCTCCTCTTCCCAAATAAATAATTTCTATGAAACCTTGTTTTTCTTATTTTTCTATTCTGAGAATTGAAGTAAACAAATACACTTTCAATCTTTGGGACAACGAGTTCAACCCATCAATTTTGGGAAAGCGCACATCTATTAAACAACTCTAATTGAAGCAATTTATGTTAACTTTTAATTGTGGAAGAATTTAGAAAGTCTGTCACATTTCGGTTGAGTTGCCCAGAATTACATTACGCCGGACGCAGGGACTAAATAAATAACACAAGAACAACAAACAATCGATGTTACTCTGTTAATATGTTTAAGGTGTGGTGCCTTATCTGAAGCAATTTATCCGCCTGTCTGCGGCACAGTTTTGTTTCGTGGAGGCGGGGCCCGTCTGAACGTCGGCGCTAAAAAAAAAATCATCCATTATTGATGATCCTGCAAGCACATTCAGGCAACCGCAGCGTGGTATTGATCTCAAATCTGCAGCGTTAGAGTCAAAGTAGAAATGATAGGCGCACATCAATGACACAATACATCTTCGAGAAAAAAAGTTCTTCCACCGTCGCTCTCAGAGCGACTTCAGTGACATTTTCAAGTGGTCAAACAAACTCGAGATACCGCGTCTGTCCGAGATAGTGTGGATTCCTGTAAGAGCTTCCCCCCTGTCTGTGGTCTCATCGAGTGAAACTCTCACTGTTCTCTTTTCTCGAATACATTGAAACGGAATATAGCGGTACTGGCTGTGTCGAGAAAAAAAAGAAAAGAAATTACGTATTGATAGATATCACATGGTTCTCTTTTATCTGGCTCTCCAAGCAATTTGTGTTCCTGCGGAGATGAGATGATTGATTTTCTTTGTGGGCTTTTAGGGCCGGTTTGTACTTTGGGATGCCTGTTAGATAAACTATTGTTATCACAGCGCAAGCTGGATAGGTTTCAACACAAGATTCATTATGGACTGTCAAACATCCTCACACGGACAAGTCCAGATTGCAAGCTTAGTTTTTAATTTTGAAAATGCAAGCTAATTCTCTTAAAATGTTTGTAATAGAAAAAAGAAGTGTGATATCTATTAAAATCTGTTATTAGAACAACACAAAGAATCATAAAAGAAGTAAGTAGACTTTTCTACATCTCAAGTATCAGTTTTACTAATTATTTGTATACAGTTTATCAGCACATGTATTCAGAATGTTAATAAATCTTCTGTTGCCATGCCACCAAAAGGGGTTAGCTGGAGTCTGTCCTAGCCAACAGCGCTGAAAGGCAAGTCAGTCCCTGGACAGATCAGCCATCCATCACGGAGCCAACACACAGAGACAGACAATCACACACACTCAAACACAGACTTGCACCTCCCAGTGTTTTATGCTCTCAAATCGATCCAAGTCTCTGGATGTGGGGTGAAGCCACAGTCGGGGGCGGAGCTTCAGGGACATGGAGCTGGTTCCAAGCACTATTATCTCATTGGGTATAATAAATTCCTGTAATTTCTAACTCTTTCTGCTGGTGGCTGGAATCTGAAAATTAAATTAAAAAAGGAATCCTTTGGTGGCAGACGGAGAATGTGCAAACTCTCAATCTGTGCACTCTTTCTCTCCAAAATGTATTATGCTTAAAAAACTGCTATTTCAAGGCAATTACTCATTTTCGACGAGAGGTACACAATCCAGATGATGACTTAAAAGCTATAGTGAGCCCGTTTTAGTGGACGGCCCGTTTTAGTTGTTGCCGTGGTGGTAACAACTAGTTCCAAATGAAAACGCATATTTTTTGCTTCAGAACAAGGTTAGACGTTTACTCTGCAACGTTTTCAAAGCATTGTCCGATTATACCTGCGTGGCAGAAACACTTAAAATGCACGCAGAGAACAATGCGCTATAAACATTAACAATGGTGAGTAGATGGACATTCGTATGGACAGATGAACAATTTGGATTGTTATTACAGTGACTCTCAACTATAAATCTATCAAATCCCAGGAGAATGTGGACTCGTGACAGTCTGGGGACTGCCATTGTTGTTATTGTGCACGTGGCTTTTCAGGTCCTCTCTCGCGGTTCACTGAAACGTCTATAATATTCTATATAAACAAAACAAAAGGTGGTCAAGATGCATTAAACGGCTTAAACAGCAAAAATCTAATTTCGAAGTGCTTATAAAACTAGCCTACAGAAGCCAAAAGAGAAAAGTAAGGTAAAATATATCTACATTTTCACTACTAAATGTCATGAATGCATTTTTTTTCACATTAACGTGTTTTGAATGCTAATGCCATAGTATGAATATGCGTGTATAATAGTTTGCTCCGGCTCCAGCTCTCGCAGCCCGGGGTTAGCTGAAGCAGGTATAAAAGATAGATGGATGATATATCAAGTTTAAAAAGCATTTAGCTGAACAACTTCTTCGTGCATTAATAAGATTTGCTGCAGATATTTTTTTTCTTGTTACTTTAACGACCTTCATCTTTGCCAGTAATTAGTAAGTCCTCTTTCACCTGCATCCCTGTGCGCATTCTTTAGTTCCCCGGCAAACACGCTTTAACTTCACGCTCGTTTGAAGTAAAGACATGAGTGATGATGTGAGAAGAAAGGAGGTGAGAAGCAATCGGTTATTTACTGTCAACAGTGGCTAGGAGAAGAAATGTGTACAGTTTAACAGAACCGAGTGGGCTGGCAGCTGAAATGCCAGTGAAATTAAGAATCTTCATCTTGTCTCGCGTTTAATTACAGCTGAATTATGAAATGTTAAAAGCCTCTCTGATGCCACGGCTTCCCCTCGGCTTGCCCTCGTGAGCGCAGGTTACTTTTTCACTCTCGCACACTCATTCACTTACCTTTGTGTAAGCATACTCACTCCGACCCTGCACTAAAAGCATTTTAATTGCATTTTCTCCCGACGTCTTTAATTTCCTCGTGTCTTTTCTTGCAAGTACAATGGCATCCTCATTTAACTCATTTCCATCATGCAAATCATTCAGTATATGATGTATGTGTCACATAATAGAGCTGTGTTTTTGCAGCCAAATTAAAACTGTAAGTTTGATCTTCCCCAATTTCAGAGCGTTTATTCTTGTCTTTTCTTGTACAGTGGTGGTAAAATGTAATAAATAATTTAAGAATGGCCTTTACTGCCTAAGAATATAGAGAATCACTTAGTTGAACTCATACATATTGCTTCTTCGGGCTGGAAAAAAATAATCTTTGAAATCCTTGAAATGAGCCGATGAAGTGCCACAGTTAAGCCTTGATGTTTCCTAATTGGGAAGTTTAAGTAAGTATTTTTGCATGTAAACTTTTGAAAAATGTTCAGACTGACACAACTTGAGTCATCACTCAGTTATTGAACTTCCAGCACATTAATCAGATGTGGGAGAAAAAGAAGGCATTTGAGTTCTCTAACAATAACTGATGCTTTCGTGCTCCAGGGAAAACAAATACTGGTAATTAAAGGTCATGATGAGGCGTCTTGACATGTCAGGGATTGTTTTATGGGGTGCTGTTCTGTTTTTATTCATACCACTACTGAGAGAAGAAGAAGGTGGTTTTATATAGTGTAGGCAGCATTCTGGATTTAAAAACATGTATGTTGGTTCAACAATCTGGTTTGTCGGGCGCGATTAGAGCCTCTGCAGGCAGGTTTTGGCCCAAAGGCCTTTTGTTCGACACTCTTGTTGTAAATAAACCTTCACGAGCCATCGGTAACCCATCTCTGTCATTAAGTCAGAAACTTTATTGCTCTTCACAGGCAGAAACTGATTTCAACTTGATTTTTCTGCTCATTATCAGTAGTTCAGCTGTAATGAGGTGTCAAACTGTCGCACTGTTATAATATAAATGTAATTCAGCTCATCAAAAGAATAGACAAACAAATCTCTTCAAATGTAACGTAGTCCTGCTGTATGACTCTTATTCAATGTGATTTAATGCAAATTTGCAACTGGAAACTTCTTTCTGGGGCTACCCTCTTCTCCACTGACTACAGAAAGCTACGGAAACAACAAAAAGTTCTTTTCACTTAAGGTTGTCAAATGTCACCCTGGAAAAAATAAACAAAAAACTAAACTTGTGGAATGTAATAAACATTACAGATTTCTACCTGACAGTGAGAGGATCCAAAGATTGGTATTATTCGGGTTGTTTTTTGCTCTTTACCTGGTGTTTATCATTCCCGACGCAAAGGTTAGGCAGTTCATCTGGGCTTGATTTTTCTGGACAGATCCAAGTATTATGATCAATGTGCAAGTGATGAAGTAAATATAGCCAATATTTCAGTCACGAATAGAGCGGCTGTAGCATGAATATCAGTGGACATGGAGTTTGGCAGTCAGCACATCAAAAAAAGTGCTATCATTTACATACCTGCTCGCAAAAGTTGCAAAGTAAAAGTCTTCTAAGGTTACACTGTTTTGTTGCTGCAGTCAGGTTTTTTCATTTAAGGAAAGAGGATCAAGAATTTGCATGAATCTTGGTGAATCTTTAAGGAAATGGCTCATCGGATATAACGTTTGTGTTGTACTTTCATCCTCTTCTTGGCAGTGTTTGAAAGGAAGCTCCAGAAGGAAAAGTCTATTCGGACATTTTGGACAAGCATGAAACTTATGAGTCATTCGGTTACTCACTCAGACCTCCTCACTTATTCACCCATAACTGAAAACGAAGAGGTTATAAGGTGCTTTTTTTATTCCTCTGCCATCTTGCATGTTTTAAAGGAGAGAGGTTGACTTCAAAGATATAATTGTCAGGCTAATATCACAATACATTACATACAGCAATGATGTCAAACATAAGGCTCATGGGCCAAGAGAGGCTCCAATCTGTCCCATTAAACCATCAAGTAATTTGCAAAGATCCCACATAAAACTACATTTCTTAGCATTTTTATCACGTACACTCTGTGCCACAACTTGGAAAAAAACATCCTTTTGTTTCATAATTTGCTCTCCTCATTCATAGTGATCTGTGCTGTTAAGCACAAAAATACATACAAGTACAGTTCCAGCTTCTGCTTGGTCTTGAAACACTTGTAATACTTTTGGATTGAATGTTTTGGATCCTATAAACCAGGGGGTCAGGCACATTTAGGGACCACATTTAGACCAGCTCATCTTGAAATAGTGCAGTAATAACCTTTAAAGTTAAATGTCTTTGTTGTGGTGGAGAATATACATGCACATGGTGAAATTGTCAATATTTTAACAGAAACTACATCTGAACATGACTACAGTCTCATCATAAAGACAATTTTAATGAAACGTGCAAAATACAGTGAAATGTCTACAAAAACATTTCTCCTATAGCTGTTGGATTCTGCTTGTTTTTACTAACTGACCAAGAGAGCATGGCTTGAGGCTAATGCTACTTTATTCTTTCATGGTAGCATCACTGATATCTCGGGTCTGTGCATTGTGTAGAGTCCACTACTCGTAAGATATTTGTTTGAAAAAAAATAAATCAATGAATGTTTTCTTTGAAATTTTTTCAATTTGCTTGTGAGGCAGTTTTGGCCCTCAGGCCTTATGTTTCAGACCCCTACTGTAAATTGTGTATTGGTCCTAATTAAAGTACATATTCCTTTATATAAAAAAAAAAAAAGTGAAGAAAGGGGGAGAAAATAAGTTAATGGTTTTGCTTTTTAAAATTCCAAAAATGTAACCTCCCCACTATATTTTCTGTGTGTTTCTTTACCGATCCCGCCCTGCATACATAACTGAACTGTCTGTAAATATTTCAAGGAGCCTTCACTGAATTTGCTTTTGACTGCGGATTTTCAAAAACTTCACCCGTGTGTCTTTGTGTCTGTTCCACTTGTGCGGCCTGTTACCTGAAGCTCAACCCCTCCGATTATTTCCAGATCTCTCTGCTGCCGTCCAGAAGTTCTCCCAGTCCCTCCAGGAGTTCCAGTTCGAGTGCATTGGCGATGCAGAGACGGATGATGAGGTGAACATCGGTAAGTTTGCGTCAGTGGGGCTCGCGAGGGCAGGCATGTCTCACCATTCTTTCATCTCCTCGCTCACCTGAATCAGAACCTACTCTGACACCTGTGTGAAGCTTCTCATGGGAAAAGGCTTGGAAAGCTCACATTTATCATGCCCGCTAATGTTTAAATGTATAAAATATGAGTCATATTTAAGCCGTGTTAAATCGGTGGAAGCAGTCTTTATCAAACAAAAATCTGGGTACTCTACAAATTCCTGCAATGGGATTTGTCTTTGAGTATAGATCTTAAGCTTGTCTGCTATGCATGTACAATTAATGCTATTGATTTGCTTATGATGCTTACCCTGCATCTCCTCAAGCCTGTAAGAGATCAAAGGCACTAATTGTGATCAGTGTCAGAGATTAATGGAGGTGCGAACCTCCTGGCCTCCTGCAGGAATATGAAAGCGGCTGTGCACAGGGCCTTGTTGGCTCTAATGGGCAGGATTCCCAGTCTGGCCTGCTCTTCCTCTTCATCTCCCTCGCTCTCTCTTCTTTTTTTTTTGCACTGCTCATTATCCCCAGCTTGAGTCCTTTGCTCTGTGGAGCTGTAGACTGCGGAATTACTGTCCATCTGTGAGGGCCAGGCTGGATATCGACCTCCTCTACATGAAGCCGTAATGTTCATCTGAATGCTAAATGAATAGTCCCTCTTTTTCCCCTCACAAAGCTCGCTGTGACTGTGTCATTGCCATGGGTGTGCAAGAGGGCAATTATTCTTGCTGGAAAAAGCAAACACCAAAATCCAAGCCTCATTAAAATCAAGCACACTTTAATCGAGGCAATGCTTCTCTTCCCTGGCCTTCAATCAAGGATGTGTTGATCTCAGATTAAACAATAGGCGTTATAGCTTCCCACTTGTACCTCCTTCCCCCCCCCCCCCCCATGTACACCCCCGGCACATTAAAAAATGCTTCATATGACAGTGACATGCCATCTGTTTGGTAGTCATTTGGGCCATTTTTAATCACGATAGGAAAAAAAAAATTTAATATGACATGTTATACTACAAAAAACATCCCTTGCATCCCTTTATTTGTAGAGAGCTGAGCTGTGTTCAATGATATTGAGCTGTGTTCAGTTTCGTGCCTTACACTCTTGAGCTATATAATACCGTGTTCGCTGACCATCTCGGAGAGAAAAGGCCATGATTACAATTTGAGGGGGAAAAAAATGAAATAGCCTGTTGAAATCAATCTAGTCATCAATGACATATGGCTTTCTGACTGACATGGCGAGACCCTGGCGTGAATGCCAGCCATGATCTTGATGCAGTATTGGTACATTTCACTTTGATGCTCCCAACTTCCCCTCATAACATGTGTGCTGGCTGACGGGTTCACCTGACCTTTTATTGATTTCTCTGTATGACTTCCTTCAGTGACATTCACATTCCACACCAGTTATCTAGGAATCAATGGGGCCAAAAGATTGATGTGGCTGGAGAAATTTAAATTTCGAAAAAAGTTACAGCCTCTTGTCTTAGAAGGTCAATCCTTTAGTCCACCATAAAAAACTGCACAGAGCCTCCTCGGGGGGATCAATTGAGATGAGTTTAAACCGAGACCCAAAGAGATAAATATATTGCAGAACATTTTCAGCCTACAGAATCAATGATGCACAAGTTTTGTTACAGTATTTAGAAAGCTATACACTATAAATGTATACACAGGAAATGTATACAGGCTATTTATTGAGGTACAACATCTCATTTTTAGGGCATGAATCATGGAAGTCTGCTGCCTTTCTTCCATTTACCAGTGAATGATATGCAAGCTGTAACCTCACTTTGACTTCCATTTCCTTTCTTCGGAGTCTAATCTTGTCCCATCAGTGGTTCCAGCTGTGCCCTTTACCCCCTGAGAGGTTTGCACTGTTGATAAAGGGGCTGGTAGCGTTAATAGGAGGCCAGCCTGCCTGCAGGATCACTGGCACAAAATCATTGCTCTATGGTCTTTAAAAGCTTTGGTGTGTAAATGGAGCAAAGTGTCTAAGATGATGCATGGGCCCCCATGCCAGGCTGTCGGAGCTGATAATGATGTTACTGTCTTGGCAAGCAGAGCGACTCAACCGCTGCTAAATGGCTGGACATAAGGTGACTCAGGGGCTGACCAACAGAGGCCACGTTGTATCTGGCCCCCTATTTAATGAAGCTGTGCAGCTATCACGACACAATTTTCTGGCAGATAAGGTTCGATCTAGTGTATGCTGAATTCATCCGATCCCTGCAAAAGGCAATATAGGCTTTTGAAGTGTAGCCCAGATGGTGTGAACATATCTCTGCCACATCAGTCTCTCCTTCACCGTGGCAGTATATTGTGAAGCCTAGCAGGGGAAGAAAATAAAGGGAAGTAATCAGTGGCTTCCATTCAATTGAAGCATTGTTTTTACTGCTTGTCCTGGTTTTTAAATTGGACAGCTGCATGTTTTTATTAGGTTCTAAAATGTGCTGCAGTGAAAGGTCTCAAGCTGCAGTGCAAATAAACATTTTAGCACCATGCTACAGTGCTTGTGGGGTGCCAGGAACATCTGAGGCTTAATGACTGTGCCACTGTGGTTTGTTTGACGGGAAGAAAAAAAAAAATTTTATCTTTCGAATGTCGCAACACGGTGGTTTATCAGTGTGTGCTCTTCAGTGGGGAACATATTGTGGACAATGTCTCATACACATTGATGCGTTCATAGACAAGATATTGAGTGTTTCTGCTTAATATAATTTGATTTATTTTAAATTTTTTGCGTATGTTTCAGCCCAGTCATTCAAAGAGTTCTCCCAGCTGTTGAACACTGTCGAGGAGGAGAGACGACGCTTGGTAAGAACAAAACAATAACAAAGAGTTTCATCAAGATGTTACAGCTTTTATTGTGCATGCACTGGTGTGACCTCGCCACACAAGACACCGCTGCCACATTAGTGCCGATTATTTACTTTACATTATTCTGGTCTCTTTGTGTGCATGCCGCAAACAGATTTCATCCTCATTTGTCTGTTTGTGCTGAAATCTAAACATTACGATGTTAAACGTAGATCCATTTTATGCAAATAAAGAACATGACCACGATCGGCACACAGTGTGGCTGTACTCACAGTGATGGGTGTCATTAAGTTTTGCCTGAACACAAATGATTATTTAGTTGCCGTTTGCAAAAAAATAAAAAAATAAAAATAAAGCATAATTATAACAATTTTCTCCCTCATAAAGAAGTGAAGTACTCAGACAACAGAAGTCGTCCTTCGAAGTCGGCTGTGTAATGTTGTCTCACAGCCATTCATTTTACAACTTTGTAAACTGAGGCCCCGTTTACAAGACAACAAATACGAGTGTATCCGCAAAACTTTCTTCACTTTTGGGGCATCTGTTTACATGGCACCAGTATGCAGATGCACTGTATCCCTGAAGTTTTTATAGCAGCTCCCAAGGTGGAAAGTTTCTTTCGTGGCCGCGATTCCCTCCTGCAGAGACTGCCAGAGGCTACAGAGCGTGTTACTGCGCCTGCACATCTCTCAACCTCCCTTCCCCTTCCATCCCTTGTAAACAAACATGGCGACCTGCAGTGGTATTAGTCACGGTCAGTATTCTAGTGTTATCGTCCATCAGTAGTTTTATAGTTGAGCCTCAACCCTGATAGCATCCGATGCGTCATCAGTCCATGCGGGTGTCGGGTTCCCTCCATTTTCTTCACATTTATAGCGTATTCTTCTCTGCGCTCATGTCTGTGTGGTTTCATTACAAAATCAAACAACAGCACCCTCGCGTGGCGCGGCATACTGACGAGATTGTTCTCTCTGTGTCCGTTGTGGGAGTGTAAGCACACTCATGTTGTCATGTAAACAGGGCCTGAGTTTAGAGCACACAGGCAGTAACTTATTCTAGAAACTGACCTAGTTTGACACTTTTTTTTCCCTCCCTGCATGTGTCTCATGATTGACAATAAACGGAAGTTAACGTCATGAAATGTGTTCTGTATTGTGAAAAGGCTGAATGTAGTTAAAGAAAAAATACAGAAAAGACAGAGGAACATGGACAAAACCAGTTAAGTCCTCATGTTTCCTGTGATGGATTGTTGAGCTCAGATAATTTTAAATTAGCGGATGTCGGGTTTCTGTTTTGTGCTAAAGTGGCGGTTAGTGCTCTGGTTGGCTGTTCTAAAGGTCAAGAAACAAGCCTCCAACTATGCCAAATGTCTGCAGACAAACCAGGCATGACATAAAGGGCAAGGGCAAGTGGAGGTGAAGGGTGGAGGAGGGGAGG
>NC_137651.1:25828076-25850576 GCF_963422515.1 Blennius ocellaris | reverse complement strand
AGTGACAATTGTGAGCAGCCAGAAAACTGTACGACAACAACCAAAATGCACCAGAGCATGGAAATAAAATCAATAAATCAAAGAACGTGTGACGACTTGCAGAAGTTAAAAGATGCAGGTCTTCATTCAACTGTGAAAGCTTTAATAAGTAAAAAAGCTATTCATAGTACACACACGCTTCTCCACAGCCCTCTCTGTTTGCTTGAAAAGCATCCTCCGTGCCCCTTCTCGTTTTCTCTTCACCTCGCTCACTTTTGTATCATCTGATCTCAAGAAAATGCAAAAAAATGAGGCTGTGATCTGTGCACTTTGAGCTCACTGTCATGGCACTGATGCAAGAAGAAGCACACGTTCTCTATTTGCGCGTGTTTCAATCTCTCAGGGAACGTAATCTGGCAATGCAGCTAATGTCACATGTAAACATAGTATTTTATTTTAAAACCTAGCTGATGTGAAATGTGACTTGTTGATGTAGTTTTTTGTTTTTCCGTGAAGACTCCGCAGGCTGCTGCTCACTGAAACAAGCAGCTTTTCCTGGCTGCTCCCGCAAGTGAACTCTAAATTGATAATGACTCACTCATGTCTTGGGGCCATACGAAATATGATTGACTTTGTTGGATAAACTACAGCAGGTACTTTGTTTATTTTAAAGCAGTTTTTTTTTTCTTTATAGAAAACAGTCTGGTTATACCAAGTTCAGACTTTATGAGGCAGGCTGCCAGACGCACGACTTCACCAAACATATTTCTTGGACTCTCTTCATTGCAGTTTTCACAGCAGCGCCACCTTAGCATAAGTTAAGATCTATAAATAATTAAAGCCCTTAATTATGTAGTCCAGGCAAAATAAGCGTAGTCTCAGCTGTGATAACTCCCATTTAATCAACCTTATTCCCACTATAGCAGTTTAGGCTCCCGTTAAATTGGAGGTGAGAAACTCCTGCTTTTGTAGGAGAACATGGACATTTCACAGACTCTGGGAATTGATCGAGTTTTGGAGAAATGCCACAGCTACACAACCAATGATCGTTTTTCTGAAGGTGATAGTCATTAAACAGTTCTTAAAATTGTACTTTCCCAATCCTGTTGCTTTTCTTTTAGGTTTTCTGTGATATTAACATAATTGGAGCAAACTAGGTAAACACTTTCCAAATACTGCAAATTGCTTGTGGTTGTTTTCCAAATGCAGTAAACACCAAGCTGGACTTATTCTGATGTAATAGTGTAAAAGTTCAAGCTTCATATACCCCCCCCCCCACATTGATGCAACTTTGTGCCAGTACTAATAGGACGGTGTATATTTACTAAAATACTTTGTTATAATCGTGGCTGTGGCTTGGTTGGTAAAGTTTTATTAACTGTTTCTCCACATTCATGTGCTGAATTATCTTTTGGAATAGAAAGAACCCCAAAAGTTGTTTGGCATTGGCAGGCAAGATTGAGATTTTTCCACACACTCATGTTACATCAAAGAATGAATCATAAAAATACCAATTCCCTTACTTCATGTGGTTACTGGTCTCAACTATAATATTCTCTGCTTAAGTATGTGCTTTAGGCCCTTTCTATGCAGAGTTTGCATGTCCTTCCTGTTTGAGGCTGCTTCTACATTTGAGCTGAATAAACTTGTAAAACAACCTGCTGGAATTTGTATCATTTTTCTGTTTCTGATACAGAAAAGTGTGCCAATTGAAAAGTTTTGATGATGATGAATTCCTGCAACCAGGAATCAAAGGAACTGTTAAAAATGCTTTACTTTGCATTTCAGGCCTACTGCACAGAACAGTAAACATTGTTTCTTTGTCATATAAGTGTTCTAAATCAGTAATTACCTATTTCTTTCTGAATGAACTCAAATTGTAGACCCACCCTCCACCCACACCCACACCCTTAAAAAAAATACAAGGAACTTCATAACACACTGTACATGAAATATGCTCTTGTGGTCTTGATGGAGCCTAAAGTCACCCATGAATCTCAATGTGAGTGTGTATGATTATCCGCCTGTCCGTGTTTGTCGCACTGACCTGTAGTTAGTGTACCATGTCTCCACCAGCAGTCCACTGAGACCCTGAGTTGGATAAAGTGATGGATAGATGGACACATTTTCTTGTAAAACCCTTGAAAGTATGGGAATCTTCCATAATTGATTGGCATTTCCAGCAGCCAGCCTGGCTTATTATAAACCCCAGTAATTATGAGGCAATATTGAGAGCCAGCTCGATGGGCCATGATGTAAAGCTGCAGTGCGTCATAATGTTGAAATAAAAGAATCAACCAACTTTGATAGAAGCAGAATTAGGAAAGCTCTTGAGTGTTGGACGAGTCATTAAACATTCAACAGCATTTTACAGGAAGAGAAGAGGGAGGGAATATCTTGCAAAAATAATCCAATAATAATTCTGTGACAATGATATTGCACAGTTTAGGAGACAAAAGAACAATAACCCATAGACCCGACACAGAAGTGAGGAAATTCATTTTTTCATTTCTTCAAATTGTATTCTCAAAATATTGTACATGTTCCTACTGCATTTGTAATGTGCTGCTTGATTTCGTATCGCACACATCCACTGAGTGCTGCAGCTTTATTAACCTTTTTAATTGCAATCTACAGACAGCCTCAGTTCTTGATATGGAGGAACTACTGCGAGACCACTCACACTAATTATGTCTGTCAAGTGAGATCCACTGGTGTCAGATGTTGGAGAATTGTTTGTTGTGCGATGCCGTCGTACAGATAAAGGTGTCCGAAAGGTTTTCCGTATGCATGGCAACGATTTGAAAACGATGTCCGTTTACACGTAAAAGCTGAAAATTATGTTGTTTTCACGTAGGGCCTCTCGTGGGTGCTGTTCACGGACATTCATATGGACAGACAACCAAGTTGGATTGCTAGTCTGGGTAACCCTCAACTATAAAACGTCCTCAAAAAGTTGCACCTCCAGTTGTTCAGAGCACCGCTATCATGTAAACGGAGACCCAACGAACGTTTTGTATGTGTAAACAGAGCCTGAAACAACAAAACGGCAAAACCCATCCATGTTCATGAATATGGATGGACGACCTTTGATATACCTGTTTTGTTGCAGCTATTAGATAATTAATGTTTTGCTGACATATGTTCATTTGTTTAATGGTCGCTTGCATTTACAGCAAACTCAGCCCTTCGAAATAATGATGTCGTCAGTGGTCAGCAAAATGCAGTCAAGCAGAGAAAGAAATAACGGTTCGAAAAGCATAAAATCCTACTTTTTTTCCTTTCCTGCTTGTCATTTATTAGTTAGCTGTACTGTGAATTGGATGTGATTTTGTTTGTGTCCCTCTCACAGCTGTTATATATAGTTTATATATAGTACTGATGATCTAAACATAATGCATGAAACGCATTCGAAGACCCAAACAAGGATGATGGTTTCAAACTACAATAGGGAAGGGAATTATATTTGATTGTCAGAGAGCGATGACTCACATGCACTGATCAATTGTCTCTCATCGGCTCTGACACTGTTGGCTGCAAATCATGAAAGTTTAGAAGATTGTCAAAGCACTTCATGCTAAAACTGTTTTATATTAAACCTGAGAAAGCATGAGGAGAAAAGTTGATAGTTTCAATTTGTGCATCCGGTCTGGAGAAGAAGGGTAAAAATGTGCAGAGGACCAGAACATTTCATCCAAAGTTTTTGTGTAATTTGACAGCCGTTGGTCTGCAGAACTTAATTAGTGTATTTCAAACCAACACATGCACTCCAAATGTGTTAAAGCTTCCACGAACAAGTGAAGTACACCGTCCTCACATCATGAAACACTGGGAGACGTACCAGTCGAGACTTGACTCTCTGCTGCACTCAAACCACAATCACTGCCATATGGTGTTTCTATTTTGAAGGTTTGTTACTCCTAATAGATTACAGCAGACAGATGTAGCGGTCGCAATATGCCATGGGGGTAAAAAAAAAACCCACACTGGTCACGTTTGAGCGGGTGCACATTTTCGGGGCCAGTTCCCTCAAATCAAATCCCCGTTCCTCAATGACACCCAGTTTCACTTTTACATGTGTGAATCACTTCTCAAAAAGCAGATGGAGAGGAGACCTGCATTTGACAAATGTGTGCTGTGTGGTTTGTCCACAAGAAAGCTGTGTCTGCTGCATGGAGGAGACTGTAACTGGAAGCCCAGTTTCTGCAGGCTTTGTCGAGCATGAAGTGTTTTGTTGTCTGCTGGCTTGGCAGCTGTCCAGGCCTCAAATCTTTTTTTTTTTTTTTGCTTGGCATTTTCTGATTGGCTTGTCTTCCACCCAGGTGTTTTATTCCACATGAAAACTTCACAAATTCGATCTCCTTAAAAAAAAAGTAAAAGAGGAAAGATTCCTTCTATAATTCCCCTGTCGATAATCCGTTCAGCTGCATCAAAAAAGTGAAAGTGGCTGAAGTTCTGCATGGTTTGAGAGGGTTCAGCACTGCTGAGCTTGGATGGCATTTAGGAGAGGAAGGGCAGCGCCCTGGTGTTGTGGCTTTCGGAGTGATGATCAAGTCCCCCTGGGAGGGAGCCTTTTATGGCAACAGTTTAAAACAGATTGGGTTTTCCTGTTTTTGTCTATGAGAGTCAGTGAAAAAGTCACGTCGGGTTTTGTTTTTTGTTTTTGTTTTTTTGTATCTATACTCTATTAAATGGCATTTTATGGATATTTCTTCTGCATTTCCAACAACACCTTTTAATGAATAGGAGTACTTGTTGACTTTGTTCTTTTTTAATCAATTTTTCAGCTTTTCTGCTTATGACTTCTGGCCTGCTGCCACCAGGTATAATGAAATGTTGTCATAATGAAGTGAAATACAATCCGTTGTCAACACAGTCGAGTGCATTTAAAGTTCCATCTGACTGGCCATGCAAAACATGAATGCACTGTACATGGCATTTTCCAGTTCAGTGAGACTTTTTTATAATGCATATCACAAATATCAATTTCAAGTGAGGAAATGTACCGATCAAGGATATTTCCAATCATGGTCTTATGAAGGAAGATGAGTCAAGAGATCACTGGTTAAAATTAAGTTGGGTTGCTTAAATGCTGTGTTGTTTTGGATTTGTCGATATATGTGAGCCCACTGTGCTTGTTGTTCTGCAGGAAAATCTGTGCACAAACTTAATATCACGCTTCAGAGTTGTTGTACATTTTCTTCTAGATATTCATCGTGGTGCTTGGGTTGTAAAGTGAAATCAACCATTCAGATTGCCATCTTTCACTCCCTCAAAAAACTTGTATACTTTCACCTTGCTGCTTTACAGGGAGTCCTTTCACTCCCCTGTCATTCATGCTTGCTCATGCAGGTTGTTTTTTTTCTGCTCTTTATTGTATTTTATTTTCTGGAATGAGGAAAAAGTTCACATCACATGCTATCAGATCCGGACTGATGTTGTCCTTATGTCTGGGTTATCACTGCCTCGTGCAGAAGCGCTCGCTCCCCTCCTTTTGAGACGTGCATATTAAACTTAGAGGAAAATACTTCAACAAATAGATGCAAGCAACAAATACTACTTCAGATAATGCAGGTAAACTCTGGTGTGTAAAACAGTTTGTTTATCTGGAGTCGTGAGCCATTTATGTGCCTTTCTGCTCAGAAAAAAAGAAATACAGTCAAAGTTTCAGGTCCAACACAGCAAATATTCTTTAATAATTTCTGCAAATAAAAGTTGTGGGGAGTCAGATGAGATTATGTCTCTCAGAATAACTATGCTACTTCTGCTTCTGCATATTACTGAAGGCGAACACATTATATGGTTCATATGGATTCTTTTACATTTCAGTTAAATACAACATTAAGTTTGCACTTGTATTTATATGTGCAATACTTTAATAGACCAGCCTCTTGAAGCTATAAAGACAGTGAGAGACTCAAGTTCCCATTACACCCATTGTCAGTTTTGTATCCCCCAATTAATCTCAAGCCCCGTTTTCATGGCAACGTTTCAAGTGGCCCTGCATTGATTTAGCATTTTAATTCCAGGAACTGCAACATTTTGAAAAGGATGTCTGTTTACAAGGAAATGGTGGAAAAGTTGAAAATGCTGAAGTTAGCATGGCACGCCAAGAGTCTGCTGTAAAAAATTTTTTATAATGAAACCACACACACATGCACGCATCGAACAATATGCCAAAACAATAACAATGGAGTACACAGACATTCGTATAGACAGATGACAAAGTTGGAGTGTTATTATCGTGACTCACAACTATAAAACTATTAAGTCCCAGGACAATATGGACTGGGAGTCATGACATTATGGACATCACCATCGGTTTTGCGAGGTAGCAGCGGTTCAGAAAAGTTGTGTTTTCAACATGGAGAGTTGGAGCATTTATAAAACTTACACCTGGGTAGCCCTTTTCAAAAAGTTGAATTTTTAGTGGTTCCCAGCACCATTGTTTTGGAAATAGAACACCCAAAGCGCAACAACTTGAAATGGTGTAAACAGTCACCATTTCAAGGTCCTTTAGGACTGGCACAAAGTCCTTAGGGAGAACATGTAAAGTTTGCAAGAAGACCAAAAAGCCCTGGACTCAAACCAGGTATAATCTTCATGCGAGTTGAGAGTTCTACCCACTAATTCAGTCTGTGGCCTTGAGGTCAAACTTTTGCATCATGTCAGATACTTTTGTTTTCTTGTTTTTGTATCTATATCTATTTGTTTATTTTTTTTATTTTTTTTTAATTCAAGTGCTCCAGGAGTTTTGGCTTCTGTTGCAGTCAGTGAAATAATAATGTGATAGACAAAGAATGTAAAAACAATGAATAAAATTAAGTCCCTATTTTATCTTACTCTGCGAGCTGTGGAAGCGTATTTATTTTATTTTATTTTTTCACATTTATAAGAGTAAGATGCATCTTCTTCAGGAAAAACCCCTTGGAGTCATTCAAGTGCTGACTTGCTGCTCTGTGTTGCTTTTATTTCCCACGTTGAGAGTTTTTCCCGGTTGACACTTTATTTAAACACTCACAATTACATATAATTTGTCTGTTTGCCACAGGGCTAAAACCAAATAATATAGTGTGTCTGAGTCGTGTGCTGCTGCTGTTTTTATGTGGGGTTTTTTTTTGTCTCCCTGGATTTAACAGTACAGTAACTCTGCTCTGCGGGCTTTCAATGTGCTGCCCTGTGAACTGAGGAATGTCCCGTTGACCCTGAAACAGCACTGTGAAATAAAGGCAGCCATTGTTCTTAGCCAAATCCGTGGCGGCCTGTTTAATGAAAGCTTGACAAGTATTTGAAAAGAACATTATCAAACCTTTGAGCTGTTCACTTCAATGCAAAACTAAACTAAACCTCAGTTTGCATGGGCCAAGATTTCACTCGGTATATATTCACCTCCATCACCGACACATGTATGCTGAATGTCAAAATATTAAAGCCGTCCAGATGCTACTTGAATATCAGCCAGCCTATTGAATATAAACTATATTTTGGTTACAGTATTGTTTTTCACAAAAATCCCCAGTGACATGCATAATTCAAAGTGAAATCCACTCTTACAATACAAAAACAAATGCAAGAAGTTTTCTCTCCCTATAAAACATTTAGGAAATTATAATGATAGTTTGTTTTGACAATTTGAGGTCAGAGGAAATACATGGTGTCTTTAAATTCCACCTCGGTGTTCATTGAATCTATGTGAAGCTGACACCCTTATTGGAAACAGATGGCTGCAAAGTCATTCAAACTGTGAAATATGTTCTGTCTGTAAAAACCTAACTTTTCCACCACAGTGAGCCAGATATAATGATAGTGTTGGTACACATTTTGACGAGAGATGTTCCCGGTGACTAATTTCTTTGTCAAATAAAGACAGATTTTAATTATGACTGATTGATTAGTCACCAAAAAAAACCAAAAGGCTGCGAAAACAGTCAAAATTCAACATACAGTAAAACCTCTGATGTAGGAAGCAGTGATTATTTAGATCTCAAACTAATCTCCTGACACCACAATGTCGGAATGTTCAAATAATCTGGTCCAACCCAAGTATTTCGGCCGTTTCAATGTCGCTCAGCTTGAAATTTGCCAGGAAAACCTGTACGTTGTCTGCGTTCGGCAGGTTGTCCACTCATTAAGGTCGGTTAACAGTTAAAGATGTCTCCGTACACAGTGACATGTCCGCCCAGTACAGGGTGTCCGCTCTTACCGAGTCCACTCATCAGAGGGTCTACTGTAATTGTGTAAATAAGGAGCCATTTGAAGCCTTTAATCTCAATCTTAACTATCTCTGACTTTAATTCCTTCTGAAGTACAAGGTTCTTTGATCTGTCAGGGTTGTCAAGCATAAGGCCTGTGGAACAAAACCGACCATCAAGAGGCTCCAATCCAGCCGACAAACCACAAAGCAAATTGCGTAAACTTCAAAGAAAATATACATTTTTAATTTTGGTGGTAAACATACTGTATTGATCCCCTTGGAGAAATGTCTACCCATCGGTAGGCAGCCACACAGCAAGGCCCTCAGGGGGAGCTCATGGGGGCCAAGGGTCTTGCTCAGGAACCCAGTGCCGATGCTTTTTTGGGAATGTGAGAGAAAAGACGCACACAGAACTGTCCTACCATGCAGCCATAAATTGTATCTTTTACATTTGTATTCAAACTCAATGTATTAGATAACTTGTTGATGCTTTTACCTTCAACACATTGGTTCTAACTTTTAAGAATTAAGTTGATCAAAAATTGTCACCATTTCAAATATTGTCCATCATTGCCCGGATTTCATTTATTACTACCCACGTTCCTTTTGTCTATGCTTTCCCATGTATCGTTTAAGTGAAACAGGGTCACAGATCTGTCTAATAGAATGTTTTCTCTGTGTCTGGAAACATCTGCGTCTCGGAGAGTGTGAAAAGCAAAGCAGGCATTTAGACTGCCTCTTGAAGAGCTGTTTGCTGACATAATGTATTTCCTGTCGCTAGTCTGTGCTGAGAAGAAAGCCAGCCAGGCATGCTGAAATACCTCTCCACGCTGAGAACTTTTATATTCCAATATATCAACCTGCAGGTTCACTAGACCTACATTAATTGATACATAAAATACGGTACTTAAATATCCACATTATCTCAGCCAACCAATTGTCCTGCCCGGTGCCAGTTTTACCAACCTCCTGACAGCCAGCTCCATTATCTTAGGATCCAACTGGATATTATTATGACAGTAGTTGGGTTGCTGTTGTAAATAGTTTGTCTCGGTGTGCCAGGACTGCAGTGTGAGGAAAGAAGCACTTTTGCACTGACTCTACATAATGTGGCGTACTCACAAACACCTGACAGGCAGCACAGCCCTCTGTTTTGACACAGGTATAATAAGTATTGCTATTTTTGAATCGTTATTTTCCCTATTTTGAGGGATACATACAATTCGTTATCTTTATCTTATCAATCATGGGCTATTGCAAGATGACATCAATGTTTAAAAATGTTTTATATTGTACTTTTAATAGATTGAGCTGGAAAACTGATTTTCAAAGCCTTGAAATTAGCAATAGACTAGTCAACCAGTTAATGCTTGTCGTGCCACATTATGTAATAATGGTGCAATATGTAATATTGTAATACATTTTCAAATCATTATGTAATAAAACCACATTTTGTAATACAATTCTTGAATGCATTTTCTAATAAACTTGTTACATATTGCAACAGTTATTACAAAATGTTGATATTCCACTTTTTTTTAGCAAAGTTTAATAATTTGGTGCATTATGCAATCAATTTGGACCTTTATACATATACATGGTTCTATGTTTAATCATGAGAAAATAATTAAGATTTAGTTGGACTCGAGTTATATGTCACGCTTTGCTTTTGCTCATTTCCTGCCAACCTAGCAATGGTAGAACACAGGACGCTAGATCAGGTTGAACTTTTTAGATCACCTGTTATTGTGGCTCGTAGATTTTTAAAGTTACAAGCCATCAGTATTTCCAACAGCCATTTCTTTTTTCTTGAAGAAATGAAACCAGATTGTAAGTGTCACTGAGTGCATTTAATCATTTAGCCTGCATTTTTTTAAATAACTTTGGAACAAGTTATAACAAAATGCGGAAAAGATTATTGGAAAATGCGGCCTTATTACATAATGAGTGAAAAATGTATTGAATAATAGATCATTATTACATAATGTGGCGCTATAATGCTCCCTGTTCTTCTGCGTCCCTTGCTAGATAAGATATGACAAGTGCACAGTCTCGTGGCATGAGCTCATTTATGGCCAGCTGGACATGCTAATGGATGGTTCTGAGCTGCCACAACATAAGAAAGCAGAGGTGCCCACTTATTATAGCCTCCAAGAACGAAAAGGCAATGCTACAGATTTTAATAAGAGCTATGCCCTTTGCAAGATATTCCAGACTAAAGGTTAAATACTAGGATGACACATCTGCAAGAACACGTCGCAAGACACCATAACCAACGTACACCTAATGGCTAAATTAAAATGAGTGGCCGACTGGAAAAAGTTTGTACCAGATTCGTGCTTGTACACGGCAAGTTGTAGCTATTACAAGGCAGACATTAAGATATTGTTAATGAGGATTATAAGGCCCCCTTTACACAGCACCATTTGTCATGTTGCATTTTGGGTGTCCGTTTGCATGGCGATGAAGCTCGAAGCTATTAAAAACACAACTTTTTGAAAACGGCTCCCAGGGTGAAACTTTTCCAAAACGCCCCATCTTCAGGTCGATGGAAGAAAAGACACTCTCCGAGAAACAGTGCGACACTGTAGCAAATTACAAACTACTGTTTATTTTAACAGTATATTACCGTATTTTGGATTATGGTATATGACCATAAAATAACAGTGGCAGTTGTGGTTATTTTACAACACATCTTCCATAATTTATTTACACGGTCCCTGCAAAATAAACTATGTACAAAAACAAACAAAAATGTACTGTTAAGCAATTTACAGTAGATGTGCTGTAAAATTACCATATTTGAGTCACAGTACGTGATAGTAGGAGAACTGTGGGTTCTGCTATATTTTCATTCATATAAATCTTCACAAATTTAAAAACAAATTATGCAGGGCTTCTCAAATACCCAGACCTAATCACGGTTCTGTGCTCAACTGAGGAGAAGTAGCAGGAAGTGTTAGTGGAGGATACGGAGGAGGAAATTAGCAAAGAGTAGACAGAACAACGAGCGCTCACTCTGACGCTGTTTTCAGGAACCAAGAAGCAGAACTCAGAGCAGAGCACTCACTCTAACACCGTTTCCCTGAACTGACAATATAGCACTCTCCCTTTAAACTTATTCAATTCATAACTTATTTCACTTAATAACAAACTGTCTCAGCTGTGTTTGTCTCAGTTTCTATCATCAACATAGGGTTTCTATGCATCCGGCTCAATGAAGAGTCATAATCATTAATTTTTTTTTTGTTATTGCCAATCTTTCCTAACATCTGACCTTGAATAAAACTCAGATGCAGACCTTTAAGTAATAAGTTCAAGAGCCCTAGTATAGAACACAAGAGAATATATACATTGCAATGTGCTCATTTGTACAGCAGACCTTTTAAGATTGGTAACATAGGGAACATTTGTATTAGAAAAATTACAAGATATTGCATAACCATATTTGGAAGAAACTTTCTCCAATTCTATCATTAGTGACAGGCTTTACTGAACTCAGAACGCTGATTTAAAATACCATCTTGAACAGTGTAACAGAACAGTCTCGATTATGAACAAATATTTTGCATGTGAACAATAACAGTTGACGTGGAGACGGAAAAGAGAGGGATAAAGAAAGATTGAACAGTGACTAGTTGACAGCAGCATTTGGCTGGTTTCCTCAGTCAGGTGACAAGTGCCTGCTAAAAAGTCGATCAATCAAATTTGCAGCACGTCTGAAAAAATATGAAAAACTAAAGAAAGGAGAGAAAGAAACAGACCTAATGAAATATCTGAAATGTCAACCTCATGAAACCATCATGTAGACAAACCAACACTAGACACTACCAATTCCAGGAGATAAGTCTAACTTTCCTTTACCTGCTCTGTTGAAGTTCAGGAAGCCAGTTTACATTTTGTCACTAAAAAAAAACAGTGGTCTGAGGAGTTTACTCAGTAAAGAAGAGCTGCCATCAAAATAGAAACATTATCCTGCAGTCATCTGTAAGATGCTGATGGATAATGACTAGACTTGAGAAGGGATGTTAGCGTCTCCCCTGCTTGACAGAAAATACTGTTTTATGCTGTTAAATTACAGCTATTGCTGGTAGCGTTAAATGACTGATTAACCTGTTAATTTACATGTGAGGGATGAATATTTAACAGTATTTTACAATTATTATAAAATACAGTGGGAAACTGTTGTAAATCCACTGTAAATATAGAGCAATTCGTTATAGTGTTCTGTCTAACAAGCTATCTCACTAGCTCGAAACCTAGCGATCCACCTATATTTCTATGGAGATGTTTCGTGACATAGAATCTCAGTCATGTCATTATTTTGCCTTAAAATCAACTTTTCATTCACAAACACTTAAAAGCCCTTTCTGTTTGTCAATGTTTTTATTTGGAGAAAGTTTTAACAGACTTGTTTATGTCCTAATACATAAACTATGACCACGGCAACTTCAAACACTGGCTTCAACAAATATTACTGGCGACCAAACTAAACTGTGCTTAAAACAGAGAATCCTCCAGGGAACCTCAAAAGCAGACACCGCCTCCATTTTGTACGCTTCTTCTTGCTTAACAGCTTACTTTCCAATAAAGGTGCAGGGCAAATATGTCACATCTCCTCTCACACTGTTGTGTGACTGTGTCTGCAGAAGGTTTGTTTTTTATTTCATAGCTCATAAAACTTAGGGGAGGACGACTTTTCAGCTTGCTGCAGGTGCCAGTGCGGCACCAGATAAAGATTTAGCTCTGCAATGAGATTGTTACCCCTCGCACGCACACACACACACACACACACACACACACACACACACACACACACACACACACACACACACACACACACACACACACACACACACACACACACACACACACACACACACACACCTCCCTGCAAAACGATCAGCAGACAGAAGTGACAGAGACATGGCTATCACGCTCGCTCTCGTATTAAAGGTCATATCACACCGGCAGCATGGGTGTAGGCCATTTTCTTCCGCTGTGATGATCAGGGCAATAATGTTTATTATGCATTTAAGACATTAATTATGTTGTGGGGGCTTTGCTTACATCTGCTTTAATGAGTTAGGCTAATTCTTTTTGGGTGCTGCCGCTGTTACTGTGGTTATTGGTGTGAGTGTTGCTGATTTTCTTATGTGACGCCGCTGGCTACACGAGCTGTAATACGATTCAAGACAACCAAGTGCAAATGTCTGGCACACCGACACGTGCTTTTACGTATGGAAAACAGAAATGTGTTATCCCACACACGAGTGGCTCCAGCAGCTCTTATTAACATTCCCCTACTGCACTTGTCAACATCTCACTCCAGGATTTTGACACTTATTAAACCGAGACAATTGTACATTCACATCAGCTGTGTTTCAGCCTCAAAGGCTTTAGTTGATCATTACCACATGGTATCTAAACTTAGGTGAGCACCAAATGGGAAAATGTAATTGCTTCACGGAACAAAGGCCACTTTCAGTATGCTTACCGAAATCAATAAATTAATATTTATCACCCGGAGACCTCATCATGAGCTCAAGGTGGACACGCAACCTTTATGAGTGTATTCATGATTAAATGGATGGACAGATTAATGTCATGGGTCTCTTGCGGCTAAAGACAAACATGAAGAATATTAGATTTATCTTTTGCTGGCTATTCTGCAAGAAAAACTGGAATTAAGCTTTTATAAATCTATTCATGTGGAACCTAAGGTAGAATGAGGTGTTTTGTCAATGTGGGGCTCTTCATCTCTTAATCTACTCCGTCTCATACAAGCCAACTCAATTTTAATAATGTATCAGAAACATGTTTGTATCAAGTCAGCCAGAAAGAAAATATATGAATATTTAAATAAAATTGGTTGCGTAGTGGATGACGCTTACACTTCGAGTCCTGCCTTCAGGGGCCTTTCTGTTTGAAATGTGCAGTTTTTTTCTTCATGGTTGTAGTTTCATAGCATGTTCCTCGTTGCTTATTTGTTAATGTGATGAGGTAATATAACAAAACTATTAAATCCCATATACCGTTCATTCCTATAACACAAGACTTGAATTATCCCTTAATACCGGGTTAAATATCATGACATTTGGTAGGCAGGTAGTCACTATTGAGGCTAACAGTTGGGCTGACCCTGCCTAATGGCATATTAACAACAGAATAAAGATCCAAAACACACAGATTAAACTGCAAGCTGCTTGAGTCATTTTACTGTATTTTACAGCAGAAGGTTCCATTAAAATTTACTCTGTGTTAAAGATTGTTGCAATTTTTAGTCGTAATTGTATGGTAAAATATAGACCCTTTCATCACGTATGCTCTGCACTGCAACAAAGAAAAACTTTGAAGCTTAAATTCAAGATGTAATTGGACTGCATCTGAACTAAGATGTGTTTGACGCTCATACGTTCGTATATAAACAGCTGAAGGAAAGACAGTGATATTCAACAAAAAATGCTGCTGGGAAAAGCCTTTCCTGAACAACAGATTTCAAATGCATGTTTCAGTTTAATTGTTGTCCTTAGATATTGTTCCAGAATCATTCCACTAAATTATTTATATAAAAGTGATATCGAAGTTGATTGGATGTTTCATATGAATTATAATGCCACAATCTTTTTCAAGGGGTTAAAATGATTTTTGTCTTACTTAGCTTTTCCTAAATTGTCACAGTTGGCAGATTTCACCTGGCAAGCAGTCTCATAAAATAAAAAACAAAACAAAACACCAACAACAACAAAAAAAGCCTCCTACTCGTCAAAGCCCGGTTGCCTTTTTCCAGAACTCTTCACTTGCCTGGAGCCACGTTTGCTTAGATGGCATATGTGCGGGTGAACCCGTAAACAGAAATATTCCTTTTCTTTTGAGTGATGGTGCCGCGGTGACCGAGCAGGCTTTTATGACGCCTCCTCAACCAACAAGAAGGAGAAACGGTGTTTGTGCACGTTTGCATGAGAAGTGATTCGGCTGATTTGTGGGCGAGAAGCCGTTCTTGAGGTGTGTTAAGGCGCTCTTCATCGTGAGGGCATTGTCAAAACAGAGCGGAAAAAAGCCAATAAAAATAATTTACTACATCGTTATAGAGTTCTGTACTGTAACCAGTAAGGTAAAGCACTTTGTGGTTAAACGTTGCATTGCTTATCAGCCACGGGCATGTGAGAGTAGAAAGTAATGTATATAGCTCACTTTTTTTCCTATCTTCAAGCTCTGCGAAACATTTTGTGAACTTCATTAAGCAAATAAGAAATAAGTGCCATTGTAACAGAACCTCACCTGGGAAATTTTTAAATACAGATGTTCTTGTTAAACACTCAAATTTATTACACTACCTGTTTGTGGCCAATAATGTACAAGCACAAAGACTTTCTTGAAATCACCATACATAAATATAGTTAGAGTTTCTTTTTTTCATAAATCACATCAGAAAATGAAAAAACATTTCAATAATTTCCAGGATCTTAATCATTTGAATGCAGTTTATGTATTTAAATGTTTGTTAAGAAATATTGGTGGTGATTAAAATCTTGGATGAATCAAAGGTAAGCGAGAATAATTGATTTGATTGCTTTAGAATTTTTAAAGTGGTGCCAGATACCCACGTTCTTCCTCCACGTGGTCAAAATTATCGCATTGACTTCCATCAAAAATCACCCATTAAAATCTGACTGTCATTACATAAAGTCATGCATTGTGCAGTGTTAGCATTTCATGGATATTGTATTTCTTTTTCACTGAATATTATATAGAATTTATAAATATAATAATATTAAAATTTGATTGCTGATTTTTTTTTTTAACTAGTTATATGTGTATGATGATGTATGAGGATTTTTTTTTTTATTGGCTACAGAGGAAGAAATGGTACAAAATGCACAGATGCTTAGATTTATAAATGTTGTTGAAAGGAAGAATCCCTGCAAAAAAAAAAAAAAAAATTCTGCAATCTTCAATACAACTAAAAATGATCACCAGTCCCCTTCAATCATAGAAAAACGACCGAGGATGGCATAAGTGTTGAGAAAAGCTGCGTAAATGAGCTATTTTATGAGTTCAGGACTTTTGCATAGATGAACGATATTGAGGAAGATAATGTGTCTCTGAACTATTTAGAGAAGATATTTACTTTAGTACCAGTTCTACAGATAGTTTTGATAGGAGCAAATTTCAAATTGTACACTTTGTACTATTCAATTTGATCCGGGCCTTGGTGACATTCGGATCTGTCTCTGCAAATTAACCTTCGAATAGCGCTTTTGATCTGCTTGATATTTGGACTGGTAAAAAGCAGGAGGAAGGGAAATATGGCGCATTGACATTCTTCCCCCTATCTGGTAATGAAATTGCTTAGCGCTATTGCATCCTTTCAAGCATCACACTGTGCTCGCTCATATGGATTTAATCCTGTTGAGCGAGGCTGTTGCCGAGGGCATTCGGCACGATGCCAGTTTGAAAGTAATCTATTGAGTCTTAAATAAGTTGGCCTCTTTCAAGTATGAATATGTGAATCGGCTTATTGGAAATTAATAATCAAACCTGATTCTAACTGTTTCAAATCGTGGCATGCTGATTTCTCTTTTGTATTGATGTGAGCACGATATGTACGTAATACTTGGTATTAACAGGGTTGAGTTCGGATTCAGATGGTTGGTATTTGGGGTGAAAATATGACCAGAAATCAGCAGATGAATTTAAGTTCCTTCATCAGACAAACAACCCTGAAATTGCCTTGAGATGCGCATGTTTTAACAATATAAAATATATGTTATTGTAAGTGAATCTTAGTAAGATCTGCGACCTTCACAGATAATGGACCAAACCCTTGTGGAACAAGCGGGGGGGGGGGGTTAGATTTTATTAGTACATACGATACATTTTTATAAATTAGTCAACATACCTATGTCGCAGGGACAAGCCGTTATTTTTCTAAGTAAAGGTGGTGTGAACCCACTGTTTCCTCCTTGTATTTCTAAATACGCCTGGAGGACAGTTCTTCTATCTTTTACTTGATTTTAAATTTCCCTCTGTAATCTCCAGGGCCACAAGTAGTGCTGTATATTTAATTGTCATGTCCGTTTAACATAAAAAGAAAAAAGCTAATGGAATTAAAGAAGGAAAAAAATCTACATTTGAAGCACGAGTTATTCCACTTGCTTCAATTAGACTGAAAGTCTTTGAGATAAGGCAGAAGAAATGACATTATCACACGGGTAGAGTAGCATAATTCTTGCTGTTGACACAGTTGATAACATGATCACTTTAATATAACTGAAGGATTATAACAGCCGGATTTGATGACCATCGTATGTCCTCTCCGCTCTCACTGGAGTGTCACTCTGTACCAAATTGCCTTGAATTATCCAACTGAAGCACTCGCTTCCTGATGCCTTTGAACCCAATTTTATGATGGCTCATATTAAAAACTCAGAGTGGTTATATGTGAATCCATTTCTGCATATATCTGAATGCATAACAAGCAACCCGGAATGAGGTTAAAACCCGAGTTAACTTGAAGGTGTGTTTTTTCAAATACTTATATCACTTAAGTCACTGTTACTCACATGTGTGCTTCAAACTCCTCTTTTTCGTGATCTGTGAACGTGCCGAGTCAATCAGATCTAAAATTATTATTCCAACATAGAAATAGTGTCAGTCCATGTGCGCTTATTCCCATTTTTGTCTCAATTAACACATTAATTGTGAAATGTCTCGAGCAGCCAGTGACACTATTCCTGTTTGTAGCACAATAGACAGAACAGACTTAATTCTACACATACAAGTGTTAAAATCTGTCACTTATTAACAGTAGACTAATCAATAACTGTTTGTTGTTGTTTTTTTCACATATTCACCTGAGAATAGTGCACAGCAAACATGTCCTTGCAAGAACATTACGGAATGCTTGCATAAATAAATGTTATGCACCAGTGCACCTGTCAGCAGACGGGCAACATGATTATTCATATGCGTCTGAAATCTTATTATTTACCGCTCACTGTAACCTAAACTACTCTGCACAGGGCTTTGTGAAAGTTTCCCATACTTTTAGATGTTTTATTGTGTCCAAATTAATTCTGCCATGTCACGGTGATGCTATATGTGCAGATGGAGCTACACAATAAACCAAAAGTGGATTGTGAATGTCTCCTGCAGTATCAGACACAGCCTGTAAGTCCTATAAATTGTTAATTGAAAACTCTTTTCTGCACATTCTCTCTTTACAGTTTGTCGCAGCCCAGCCAGAACTGTTTGCCCTCACTGCCAACACTATTATCAACAAATGTTCAATTCATGACTGAGATATCGGTGATCATGGATCATGTTTTCTGTCATATTTTGGCAGACTGCTCTACAGCCTTAACATTATGACCAGTGACACATTAAATGAAGACTTTATTTACACTAAATAACCCGACGGACTACTGACTTGTCGAGATTTTACCTGGCTTGCTGGGATTGACTCTCGTGCCAGTACAACCCAGTGTAGCATATGGATGTATGCATCAACATGGATAGAAAAATGGCCTTTTAAAGATTTTATCTAGTTTTACAAGGTGAAAATGTGATGACTAAAACCGCAGCTAGCTGGTGAGTGGAAGCCAAGGCTGACAAATATACATGATGATAAAGAGGCCCCATCTCATAACTTCTTTTAGTGGATCTGGTTTTGGCAGTGAAAGAGAGACTTAAACTATATGTATGATTGGTGTGTATTTTGAGATTGATAGTGAGAAAGGGATTTTAAAATGAAATAGTAAATATTTGGACTAGCGTAGCCATCATAATCTGTAAAAACAGTGGTTTTGTTGAGACCGTTAAAGATCTATCTATATTTAAGGAGCAGATATTCACGGTGTAATTAAAGCGCATTATTACAACAAAGCCGTAGATTCACTCTACAAGCTTGCAACATCCCACATCAGCACGCATGAAAGGAAGAGGAAAACAATGCGGGCTCGGAGAGATTGTAGCATCCTTTGAAGTCACTCATTCTGGCTGCGTGATGGAGCTGACAGGGCTATATTTGGACAATGAAAATGCGCCGTGATTAATGGTTCAAAACAAAAATACATGCTCACAAAGTGTGTGTTCGCAGGGACTGTAGCTATGGATCTGATAGACTGCAACAACACTAAATTAGTGCTGGTATCATAGATGTTTTATACTGCTCAGCCTTTAGTTTTATCACATCTACTCACCTGGCAGAATAACGCCCTAAATCAACCTGAGAGCTAAGTCATTTGTGACAGCGCCTCCCATAGAGCCGCTCCACCAGTTTGATGTCATCTGATCTCGCTGGGTGAGAAGCCCATCCACGAGAAATTCACAAGCACCTTAATGGCAGCTTTTTTTTTTCTTTTTTTTTTCCCCCCAACCGCTCACCCACAAGGATCGAGCGAATGCTGTAATTGGCACAATATATCTCCCCCCTCTTATCAGTTTCTGTGTGGAGTGAAAAGGAGAAGCAGATCCTGGAGAGACCCTTTTTACTTCGGTCATGAGGGCGAATGGGGGGTGTGTGCAGAAATACCATACCACACAAAAATGGAAATGCATTGCAGACTGCACTGGTGAAAGTCCCTCGCCTGACGTTCTGCCTCATATTTCAGTAGCGTTTGACAATGCTGGTGCTTCAGAGCTCACATTAAAAGACTCCATTTTCCCCTGCCTCGGAGGACCATTGTTGAGAGCTCCATCTCATATCTCTGCTGTACTCATTTTGCTCCCTCAGAGTAACACGTTGTTCATTGTCACAGCTTTAAGAGATATTAATGAACGCGATTGCGCTATCCTCCCCGCGTATTTCCACTGCATGTGACTCAAGCTGGATGAATCTCGGCTATAATTTCCTGTTTAACAGATTTGTCAAACAAATGCTTTGTTTGACAAATCCGTATTGGATATGGTTTTTGTGATACTTTCTCTTTATTTCTGATGAGTCCTTTTGAATTATTCAGAGTTATAATGAATCGGATCACATCTCTCATATGGGCTGACATGTGTCTGTTTCACTGTCTTCCCCTTGATTTGTATTTCAGATTCAGAATGCAGATGATGTTTTGATTACTCCCTTGGAAAAATTTCGGAAGGAGCAAATCGGCGCTGCAAAGGTAAGAGACCACCTACATGCACAATTAGCGGCTGAACAGCAGAGGATACCCCATGTGTTTTAACACCCTCATCTTCTCTCCTCATCCCCTTCATCTCCCCGGCATTATGTAAATCATTAATTAAAAGCAAAATGTGACACTGCCAAGACAAGTGGCCTGCTGTTAATTAATCAGACCAGGAGGAGGTATAGACAGACATAGTGATATTAAAAATTATTCGTACTCTATGAGGCTGTAATGTGTCTTGTTTATTGAGGTAAAGGTGGCAGAATGAGCTAAACAATCAGCTATAATGAATCACATTATGTTTATATTTGTTTCATTGAGCTTGAACCCACTTCTGTTGTCCTGTTGTAAATGTATGTTGAATGCTGGACTAAATGCTTTCACATCATGAGATACAATTGTAACTATTGGAATCTATAGGTCAGAAAAGGCACAATGCCCACTCAAACTACTGCCTCAATTTTCAAATATGGGTACAAGATTATAACAAATGATTTTAACCAATGGAGACGGCTTCTACATGTTACTACCAATCATTACCTTCGTAACAAAAATTGGAAGACCGTTATGTTTTTGGCTGCATGTATTTATTTACTCTCCAATTAACGTTTGGGGCAGGTTGTGTTTTTGCCTACGTTTATTTATTAATTTATTGCTTTGTATTTTACCAACTTTTTTGCCAAAAATATTAACCCGAATTGTATGAAACCAACAAACCAATAAATCCCCAACAAACTGCAAGAAAAAAAAAGGTCCTATGCAAAGAGTATGGGATAGGCACTTCATGGATGAGACCAAAGCAGATCAATGCCTCTTGCCATGGAGACGCTCACTGCTCAGTGTTTCACACAGTGATGTCACTACTTCACAGGCGAGGTAACATCGATATGAGATAACGGCTAACATGCGAGCAATGCTTACTCGGTTCGGCAAACAAATGTGGCGTTGGTGAAGGTCGTCGCTCTCAGTGCTCATTCTCGTCCACTATAGCTTATCATGCATATCCACCCACCAACAACAAACAGGCTACAGAGTGGTATAAGTTACCATCTTATCCAATTTATTCCAAAGAAACGCAATACATCAATAAGTCGGCACCATTAAGCTCAACATTAAAAATGGAGCCGAAACACGGGAAGCATAAAATAACCATGTGACCATCATGCTTCTGGTGCTGTCACCTCCTGTAGTCATGGGAACATGAGGCTCCACCCTATTAGGCCTGTCAGCCATAAGCTCGGTCCCGTGTACACAATAGCATTTCAAGTGACAATGCATCGTTGTCGCATTTTCGTTATAGAAATGGTTTGCGTTTGCAATTTTGAAAATTATGTCAGTTTCCACAGAAACAGCAGAAACCCTGTGGTTAACGTGCCAGGAATCAAGTTGGCACTGGTTTTTGGAATGAAAAACACATACGTGCAGTAGAGAACAATGCGCTAAAAACCGTAACAATGGGAGTACATGACATTCGTACAGACAACAAAGTTGGATTGCTATTATAAATACTAAAGATTTTCCTTCCACTCAAATTAAAAGGTAATGAATCATTCTGGGAAAAGGACATTAGACCCTGTACCCACCCCCCACCCCCCCCAGCCCACCCCAAACAAACACTGATTTAAATATAGTTATAGCTTTTTTTCTTTGTATTCAAAAAAAAAAAACTGGTAAAGCAGTTGAAACAATTGAAACGTGTAATTGCATTATCCAGCAACATATGAAATGCATTTCTAATTCAATAATAGTAAGGTTGCAGTCCCTGAAACCTTTTTCTGTAATCAGATTACTGTAATCCTGTTACACCCTCCCCTCACGTCCAGAGGATTGATGGGAAGTGGGGACTCGGTGGAGAGTGCTGCTTGCAGGCGTCCCGGCTCGTGTGTTGGACAGAAGGTGGCTGCAAAGAACAGTGTGGGTTTGTTGCTACAAGCTATCCTTTCATTCCCGGCCAATGCCAAGGCATAAAATGAAAGTGCATCAGCTTGTTTGTGGTCATTCCCTGGGTGAGATCACAGGAACGAGCTGGTGGAAACTCACGCCTGTATGCAGCTCTCCCACTGAGTTTGTGAGTCCGCTGCTAACTCTTGCTATGAATCATTTGCACATCTTTGCCCGAGTGAGGGGCATCGAGCCTCAAAGTCCAACTTCTTTTTATTTATTTATTTGTTTGTTTCACTTGAGAGCCACTGCTCTGCAAAAATA
>NC_137651.1:25736982-25827876 GCF_963422515.1 Blennius ocellaris | reverse complement strand
TGGTGAGTCTTATAATGCCTTCAAAGCAAGAACCTTTCTAATATTTTCACATTTTCATCACTATCAAATAGATGATAAACAAATTAAATAATCTAAAAAAGTATACAGTTTTTTATTTTTTTTATTTTGTAGGCTTAGATCACAATGTATCACCACTATATTGCAGTACAACCACTGTGTTAAACTACAGTCTGCAGCATGATCAAAATGAGAGTAATAATCTGTAGATATGCAAGCATACATAGTGCAGATGTTTCATAATAAACATTTCCACTTTATATATTTAGTAACAAACCAAACTAGGCCCACTGCATTAGTACAATATGAATGTGGAAGGCTTTTAAAAATACTTTCTCTGTTGTCAGATAGGGAGAAAAAACTGAATGACACCACTACTTATGGCTCTCTGACTCAAACTTGCCCAAACTAAAAATATAAATCGCATAAATAATGTGATGCAGATTAAATACATTTCCTTTCAGCTGTCTCATATTTGTCCCATAACTTTCCACTGCACCTTAACCCCAAAAGCAGAAACTCCATTAAAACAATCTGTCGGTAAGTAATTACTT
Source organism: Blennius ocellaris (assembly GCF_963422515.1). NCBI lineage: Eukaryota > Metazoa > Chordata > Actinopteri > Blenniiformes > Blenniidae > Blennius > Blennius ocellaris. Next base: position 25,827,304 of record NC_137651.1, on the reverse strand, counting down.
TTTCTCCTGATCATCAGCATTTCACCACACAGTCAAAGTAAAACTAGAAAGTTCAGTGTTCACCTGTCTAAAAGCAGAAGTTCCCACTTGTGTATTAAATTAGAATGAGATCCGGCCAGTGGCAATATTAAGATGTGATTTAATAGTAAAAGGATGGTAAGTATGGTGAGTCTAGACTGTTGTGCATAATTTTTTTATTGTGTGATAAATAATTCATATTAATGTTAAACTCACAAGAACAGGTTTCTCATTACACGCCATCTATCGAATTTATCCAGCCGTTGTCTGTACCTGCAATGTAAGTGTTAGGACTGCAGGAAACTGTAGCCGATGTCATTAGCATACCAGCAATATACAGTCACTAAATAACCTATGCTGCATGTTTTTGGAAGCCATACCACCAGGGCAGCATGCAAACTCCACAAAGACTATAGCAGGGGTGTCAAACACATTTTAGTTCAATGGCCACAAACCATTTAATTTTGTCTTGATATAATATATATATATATATATATATATATATAATATATGATGGCCAAGAACACTTTGAGGTCACTTTGTAAGCCAGCTCATACACATCCAATTTATAATGACAAATATAAAAGTGGCTTTGAAAAAAGTGATTTGTGCTGTTTTGATTTTTTTTTTTTAAAATGCATATATCTCTAAAATAGCAAGAAAAAAAAAGAAGAATCAGAATTGGGTGTTCTAATGTTCAACATGCCCAGCATCTTTTATGATGCAGCTAGATTTGTTAGAAAGATTACTGTGTTTACCCAGACATTTTTGGTTCTTGAAAGACATGCTTAGCAAACGTCTGTGGATCGCATCGGAAAGCCCCTACACACCTACAGGGAAAAGACGTACAAGCTCCACAAAGAAAGCTCAGACTGGTTCTAACTAACTCACACATAATCTATTATATCATCCCTACTGCTGGAGTAGATAATTGATGGTTAACTTTCATCAATAGCTAATCTTATTTCTCTCTTTACGGAAGTCCATTTCCTGGTGCACACATGGATTTTTGTTTTGACCCTTTATCTACTTGTCAATATCATCTGCTTTATGGAATGACTTTCCAGGATGAACAGACAGAGAGGCTTGTAGTTGTTTTATAACACCTGCAAGCGTGGTTACTACTGTGGTGCAGAGGGACACTGAATGCACTGCATATTGTCACTGTTTTGTGTCACTTTTTTCTCTGTAATTTCCCCTTTTTTCCTCTTCCTGACAGGTTCCCACTGCCTTTGGGTTTAATAAAGCCAAACTGTTGTGGGAAAAATCCTTCTAAATGAAGTCACAGCTAGCGGAAAGTTAAAGTTCAATAAACAATGCCATCATTAACTTTCAAAGCAGGATGCAGCAACTCTCAAAATTGAATTGAAACTAAGGTCAGAAAAATGTCTTAACTGGATCTTATTATAAAATGTGTTTTTTTCAGATGGGAAATCTTTGATATTGATATTAAATACAGATGTCTCGTATGATCCCCTAACAGAAAGCGTACTCTTCTCAGTCTCGCTCTGCCGACATTTCTCCCAAGATGTCCACTGTCACCTACACTCACTCATAAAGAATTGTTTCTTCATAACAGCGCCATGAGATGGCTCTTGTAAACTGCACTATGTAAATACAACTGAATTTAACTGAAATATTGTGAATAATTTCCTGTTACCACAATCCCAAAGTTGAAAAAATGTTAATCAATCTTCTTTCTTTCATCTATCCATCCATCCATTTTTATATAACCATCTATCTATCTTCTATATCCTTCCATGCTTCCATCCGTCCATATAGAAATAATGACTGTTCCACATTTTTTATTGATTGATTGATTGATTGATTGATTGATTAATTGGAGAAGAGGGTGGGTCAGGTGAGCGTGTGGAGCACGCTGCAGAAATGACGTGTGTGTTTGGAGGAGTGACAACCAGCGGCCCAGTTCTGTTTAATAATAAAGCGACTTTACAGACAAGAAACTCGCCCTGCTGAATGCTGCAATAGTAACGCACAGTGACTTGAAGAAGTAACTTTAATCTGATTACTTGTTTAGAAATAGTAATGCATTCGATTACTTGTTACTGGAAAAGTGGCCATATGAGATGAGACTGGTCCTCACCACTGAACCATCACACATATGTCATAGTTCGACTCAAACAATCACCAGATGTTTTGTGCCAGCAAAGATTTCCAACCGTGGAGACTGAAGGTTTTTTTTTTTTCCCTCTCTTTCCCAGTTGTTATCTTTAAGTTCAGTGGTGAGAAAAAGGTTTAGGTTGATCTTGACAGGGAGATGCCTGGGGGATCTTTCGCATACAGTATATAGACCTATATTCAAGCAGAGCTTGTCAAGACTTTTTTCTCACCATAATCATAAAAGAAGCTTTTGAAGATTGATTTTAGCTCCTTTTTTCCACCTTCTTTCAGCTTTACTCAGGCGTTGAGTTTGCTGCTTTCATTTCTTGTTTCTCTAGTTTAATTTCATCTTGTGTCACAATGAGCTAAAGCACAGATCAAATGTAAATTTCTCAACTGAAGCTTTGCCTCATGCATTAAACAGGTTTTATTTAGAAGTCTTGTTTTTCAAGCCTTCAGAAGCAGATGTTTGTAATTACCTCTTGTTAATTGGCCAACTTCTCGCTTCCTGCGATGTCTCCTGCAGAAGTGGGACCCCAGGTAAGGAGGGGAGACATTCCCGGCTTTGCAGCAAAGTAGCCGAGCTTCTGCAGAAGCCTTCTGTTCCCTCCTGTCCCCCCCAAACCCCACCCCCCGTGGAACCAGGATCAGCTCGTGTGGCGGAGCATCAAAATAACCAAACTATTGCTATTTAATCACCATTCTGGGCTCCTGCTCCAATTAGCTACCTCTAATGAGCTCATTGAGGTGGGGTACAGAATTTGCCCTTTTCCTGTCAATGCTCTGAGGATCCATTTAAAATGAACATGTGGTGACATGCGCTGCATGTTATGCCATGCTGACAATTGAAGTCACTATTATTCTACAGTGTTGGATACAAATAAGGGAGTGTAAAACAGTGTGATGGCTTGAGATTTCTCTTTCTATGTATTCGGACAACCTCAGCTTGCTGCTTACATCTGTCAGAGATGACATTGAGGCTCATTAGAGTCAATGTGAAAACCGGCAACGTTACGTCACGCCAAAATATCCCCCCCCGCGCGGTCTTCGCGTCAGTTCCCAGCATCCTCGCAGACAACACCTGATGACTGGAAGACATACCGCCCGCAGTTTTTCCCTCATTGTTTACCTCCTTCCGACGTTATAGTTGCTATTAGCAAAGTTGCCCCTGCTCCAGCCACCATCAAAGGCCTCTTAACAGCAACATGAGACATCACCAGTCAGAGATTCCACTACAGAGCACTATGCATCAGAATATTCTCTTCCTGCATCTGATTTATTCATGAGCGCGAACAAAGCAATCAGATGAGGAAATCTCCCAAGTGATGGTTTCATGTGTGTTTTTGTGCACGGCGCAGTGTTGGGAAGTGCTCTGACTTTATTCATTGCCAGCCAGCTGATTACTCTCAGACGCAGGCATCCACCTCATCATATATGCTCGGGGGTATATATTCATCCACACCCAATGTCTTCTCTTCCCCACATGTCAGGGGGTCTTCAAAAGCCTCCCGCTTGCAATGCAGTCACCTTTTTTTCGTTTTTTTTTTTTTTTTTCTCTCTGAAGGACATTCTTTGCAATTTAAATCACTCGTATTCCTCACTGATTGCACCACCATATCTGGGTGGGTGGGTGGGTTGGGAGGCGGGGTTGCTCAACACATGTACAGGCCAAAAACACACCTGGTGCTCTGCTGGGGTATTATTATGGTAGCACCAGTTTGTACACGTCCTGCTTGGATCAAAACAAAGCAGCACACTTTGGGTGACTTAATCAGGCTGACTGTGCCTCACAGACTCACTGCAGCTCTGAGTCACTGTCTGCCTCTTTGTAAGTGTGAAAGTGTTGCTCCAGATGTACGCAGGCTTTCTCTTTTTTTTTTGGGGGGGGGAGGACATGTTCACACACTGGTCAGCAGTCGGCCGAAAGCTTTGCTGTTACTGTTGGACTCAGCTAAACCGAAAGCTCTTAATTTAATGTGATCCTCTGCGTGTGTGTGTGTGTGTGTGTGCGTGCGCATGTGTGTCTTAGTACATACCCCAGGGCTTCCGTTGTATGCAGGCTCACAAAATAATGTCACGTCAACAGCAGTCACGACAGTCGAGCAGACAGCCAGCTTCTTTTTGTTCTTTAATAAATAAAGAAAAATATAAAAATCTGCAGGGAAATTTATTTCCTGTCAACGTGATGTCACATTTAATCATATATTTATTTTACTATCCATCTGGTTATTTCCTTTTTTTTTTTTTTTTACAGAAAAAGCAGGCTTATGTTCGATTGATTTTTATCTCTCCTCTTTCCACAAAGTATAATTTCTGGACCAGACATGACATGAAAGATGGAAATAAGATGCTACTACATGAAATTATCTATTGATTTTGTTGCTATACTTGTGATTGTAGTCATGTAGGAGGGGTTACCGTGTCTGGTGGTGGATTCCGCGGTGCTGTTTAACCGGCTGTGGGGAGGGTTGTTGAGGCAGAGCGCAGTTCTAGGTCATATCAGTCATTAGTAGATTAGACTTGCTAAATTTCAGGGCCATGGGAATGAAAACAAACAAGCAGGATCTAGTTACAGTGGCCATTCAGTCACATTTGTTTTCAGCACATCCTGCCTGAATCAGTGTGTAGGGAGACCTGCGCGAGGCAGGCAAAGCTCGGTTTAGAGGTCAGACTTACAGACAAGACACTTGAGTGCCCTCATGCAGACAGGTTCTCTCTGCTTGGACAGAGTATGATTAACGCCTGCAAATAGGAGGGTGAAATATGCAATCTCTCACTCTATATGCTGTATAGATGAGCATCTGGCCTTCCTCTAAGTCCTTTGGAAACACCCTTTCTGAATCCTGCCTTCTCGTCGCGATTGACTCGTCTTTGCAGGTGGAAAGTGGAGCATAACAAGGAGGGAAAATGCAAACAGTGCCCGCTGTGTCCTGTCTGTGAGTGCGCCAGATGCATTATGCTATAGGTGATTTACAGTGTTATGTATTTTGCTGTGAACTTATGTCCCCAGCTGGGGGCACGGTGAGAATTACAGCGCATATATTTCTCAGAAGCCCTTATTGATAATGCACAGTCATGCCGATATTGCCTGCTCGTCATTACACATGTCATATGCCACTTTTATGACCCTCAATAATCTATTGACATGAATTTTAAAGGATTCGTGGCAAATGCAGTTAGACTCCCCCCTAGTGGTGGCTTGATCACTCACATCTGCGTTCAGAACAGGAGTGTGACACATTTCTAATACTTAAGCCTTTCATGTGGATCTCTTTAGGAAGGAAAGAAGAAATTCGATAAGGAAACGGAGAAGTACTACTCCACTCTTGAGAGACACCTCGGCTTGTCATCCAAAAAGAAGGAGGCGTATCTGCAGGAGGTAAAACCAAAACAAACTTTTACATCCCCAACATGTCTCTGAATAATGCTGTTTTATGGTGTTTTCTATAAATATACTGCTGCTTTCTGCACTTTTCTTTACTTCTCTGAGTGAACACACCACTTCCATGTGGTGAAGTATGCAATAAACTTTTATGTCTGAGGTTTGACCTCGCTCGTTGTTCGACCACTAACCCCTGTTTGTTTGTCCGTTCGTTCTTAGGCTGACACCCAGATCGATAAGGAGAGGCAGCTCTTCTACGACGCATCCCTCGAGTATGTTTTCAAAATACAAGAAGTGCAAGAAAAGAAGAAATTTGAGTTTGTGGAGCCGGTAAGAGTTCGGATAATTGTGCTCATTTCGCTGCTGGATGCATACTGAAGACGCTGTAATTGCTTTGGCTTTTAGCTCTGGGTGTAGCGAACAGATTAGTTGAGGTGGCGTGTAGTCAAAGAAACAGAGATTGTTGATGAAAGGTGCTTTTTTGATGTCTGCTACCTCCTCCCTCGAGTGAACACGGGCCTCTTTTACATCTCTCACATCCACCAATCAGCCGTAACATTATGATTACTGGGCTAATTTTGTGCAGGTCTATTATTGCTGCTCAGCTTTTTTTTATGAGTTTTTTTTTTGTTTGTTTTTTTATCTCTCAAAGCAACAAGTGACTGTCAGTATGTGAAAAAGTATGTGGAAAGGTATACATGAATAATAGACATACACACAACATTATTGCAGTGCCAGTAGAGAATGACACAATACAAAAAGTACCCAACGTCTGAAGATGTGGGACCAGAAGTACAGACCAAAACAACCCTGATCCATCAAATAATGGACTCTGACGCTGATGTAACCAGCACCATGACGTCAGCAGCAGGTCTTCACGAAGTCCTGAAATTGTGATGTGGGGCCTCGTGCACCGGAAAGCCTTGAACCTGTCGCCAATTCATCACTCGTCCTCCCTTGGACAACATTTTATAGATACTGACCACCGCAGAGCGGGGATACTTCACAAATCCTGTAGTTCTGGGGCTCAGTCGAGCCATCACAGTTAGGAGTTTTGGATTATTGCTTATGCTAGATTAATGTTTAGGTTAGGCATTGAGGCAGTACTAAATGGATGAAGATCGATTCCATAATCTCAAGGTTTTAAGTCAATCAACCAAAAAGAGCTTTGAATTAAGTTTAAGACTAAAATTCATATACTTAATACCAAATATGTTCCATCAGCTAAAAGTGGGCAAGATTTCGGTGAACTAATGAGTGTAAATATTCCACCTAATATTCTATTCATATTCATAGAAATAGTTGATTTTTTTGAGAAAACCACTGGGTGTAATTAATTGAAATGTCGAAAGAACTAAGGCTTTATAAAGGCTGCCACCTTACAAATACTTGGAGTCAGTTCTAACCTTTTCACCACAGAAGTTAGCATGAAATATTAAAATCACTGTTAAATATGTGGGAAACGGGACGTGGATTAAAAGGGGCTGTTTTAAAAGCATCTCCTCCGTTTGTTTTCACCCACTGCCAACAGAGCCACATGCACAGGCCAGAAATGTAAATCCCCCGGTCTCAGGTCATGCCGGAGAAAATGACAAGGCTCAACCTTGCCTATGATGAATCTGGGCCATGATAAGACGGTTCATCCTTGAACATTTGATATAGCAGGCCGCGTCCTGGAAATCAAATCAGCGGTTGTGTCTAAGGATTTGACTGAGAGAAGCTGTATGTTTGTGGGATGCTCAATGCAAGCGATGGGATCAGTATTTCCTCCAACAATACGGACGGGATTTTCTCTCCACAATGATGGAGGTGTTTGTGTATTGTAGGGAAGAAATAAGATCAATATTTATCAGCCATGAAGAACTCTCACAAACTTTTCTATGGCTTGAACTCAATATCATTTTATTGAATTTGCTTCTTATTATTGTTTAACATTTATACAAACTGGTAAATCTGTGTTTTATTTTTTTTTAAAAAGGTTTGATTATTTCTGGTGTTCGTGAATGACGTATTTACAATATTGTGCAAGGGTTTTAGGCTGGTGTCATAAATGGCTCCTTATCCATCATGTAATACCAACAGGAAGGATAATTGGCTCCAGATTCATTCTGCAGCCCAGTAAAACATCCCAAAACATAGAGTTTATTATGAAGCATCATTCCAGGAGATACACGATGCAGGGGAGCTGGTGTGGCTCCCACAGATCTTTCATCTTAACACAGTTCACTACTGGCTGGGTGAACTTTATTTAATTAATGTTTTGATTTATTTTATTTCTTCCTTCCATTTCTACATTTACAGGGTAAACAGAGACACATATCTTTGCACAGGGAGAACATGAAAACTCTCGCGCTCAGACTTGAACTGGGGAAATTCTCACTATGAGGCCAAAGGACTAAACATTAAACAACCATGTATTTATATTTTATTACATCGATTTCTGTCTATTCTATTGTGTTTCAGAAAGTTTATTTGAAGTGAAAATTGTATTCATTTTTATTTATTTATTTTTTTCTAATTAAATTTTGAAGTATTTTTTGTTATTCTAATTTATTCTAAGGAAATGTTGGGATTTTTTTTTTTGGTATGTATTATACATTTTTTTTCTCTTTATTCAAACTGTATTTGATATTCCACTTTAAATCAGTTAAATTTACATTTCATTTCATTTGAGGATTTTCATTTACTCCATTTACATGCGATAGATCAGGGGTTGTCAAATGCATTTCATTTCATCGGCCAGAAACAGCTCAATTTAATCTTTAGTGGGGCAGGCAGGTATTGTAGTAATACACACAGAATAGTCCCTTCAATCACAAACTGGTCACACAAAGTACTGATTTGTCTTCCAGAAATTCACTTTTTAATTTGCATTAAGTGATAAAAGCCATTTTTAATGCACTCTTCTTTGCTTTGCACCAGCCTTAACCTTCTGCTGTGTTTTACAGTTTATCTTGTGTTCTAAGTTGTTCCTTGGTAATTAAGCTGTTCAGTGTGTATTAACTGGTTGTACTGCCATTAAATATTCTTCTTCTTCAGCTCCTGGCCTTTCTGCAGGGTTTGTTTACATTCTACCATGAAGGATATGAGCTGGCTCACGAATTTGAGCCATACAAGCAGCAACTGCAATTCAACCTACAGAATGTAAGTCTCAACACGTCGGGGGGCATTCACAAAGGCAACTGGCCGCATAATCAGATTCCTTGGCTTATCATGCCCGATATAAACAGCGAATTTTTCACAAGTGGCTTGCTGCATGATAAAATACAATTTTTCGCTGCAGACTTGATCAATGTTTGCAGTGTTGCGTTGCAGGCGGTCACTGCAGGACATTTAATGGTAGCATGTAAAAAAAACAAAAAGAAGAGTTGTGAGTTCCACCGCAGCTGCTGCCATGGCCCATACCGTCATTGCTGTGACCCCGCCACGAGCAGCGCTAGGATCCAAATTTCTCTCTGACCCAAAATGTCGGCTGCATTGCCCCGACAACTTCCCCTCGCTAACCCTCCATGTCCTCAGATGCAGAGAGCTCTAATGGGGGCGGGAGGAGGTGAAGCCGTCTCAGCATTACTCAGAGATATGAAACAGCCCCATTTTGACCTTTTTGACCTGGGGGGGGGGGGGTGTACTAAAACATCATCATCTCACACTTCGTGCTGATTTGAGATTACCTCAATTATATTTCTCACAATGTAATAAGACTGTCATCTAATGGGAACACATGCAATCCAAATGGTTTTTCAATAGGTTGATTATTCTTCTCCCCAGGTGTGCTCATGCAGCTGTACAGATATGAGGCATTTGTCAGTCGTTTGACCTTTTATTTTTCTTCCTTTTATGGAGGCACAATAGAAGTGTTTCTGAGATGATAAATCACACCGTCACACACATGCAAAGAAAAGACATGTCAGTGCACAGAAATTCATCGGGCTTGATGGCATTGTTTCCCATTCTCCACTCAGACGCGGAACAACTTTGTGAGCACCAAGCAGGAAGTAGAGAAGCTGATGAAGAGGATAAGGTCTGCGGATCAGGACTACAAGCCTCCAGGCCAGTGGACGATGGAGGGCTTCCTGTACGTCCAGGAGAAACGTGAGTCTCCTTCACTGCCACCACCCCTACCTCCTTTGGCCTAGAAGTGCCTGGCTTTACATCCGTCACCATAAACATGTCTGGAGTTCTCCCAGGCCTGTACAGAGGAGATCCTCTCACACAGCTCATAATTCATCCTGTTTACTGATTCACTTAGATGTGTTCTCAAATACGGGGGGGGGGGGTTGGTTCACCACAAATGGTAGATTTTTATCAGCAGCGATAAACAACTTTTGATTTATCACAGTGTAATTGCAAATTGATTTTCAGAAGTCCTTCAAGAAGCTTGTGATTCAGAGAAAAAAAATATTTTGGCTCTCAAATGTTATTTTCTTGTTCTCCATGTCTTTTATTTTGTTCTCAGGCCCTCTGGGATGCACATGGATACGTCACTACTGCACGTACGAGAAAGGCAACAAGACCTTCACCATGAGCAACACTGAAATCAAGTCCAATGGGAAGCAGGTACTTTAGTTTAGTTTAGTGCTTCATGGCAGGAACAAACATTTTAAGTTTGAACCTTGTTTATAACACAGTTACTGGTTCAATCTGAGATGGGCAAGAGAGGCTTTTTACATGTGTATTCTGCACATTCTTTCTTTGTGTGCGTGTGTATTTTCCAGGTACTGCAGTTTTGTTTCCTCCAACAGTCCAAAAACTTGCAATTTAAGGTTAATTGGTGACTCTAAATTGTCATCCAATGCTTCTCGCCATCAGATGTGGTAGTTTTAAGTTTAATAAAGTGCCTAAAGATGATGCATGAAGTAGTCAGCACTTAGGTATGAGGTAAACACCTTGTGCTTTGAAAACTTTTACTCTCAAGTAATCCAGTCCAAGTTTATTTTTTTAAGTTAATTATGCAATTTATGCAAATTAATCACATCTAATCACACATTTTTTCAAATGTTTCCTTTTCAATTTGCAGAGCACAAACAGCAAGGTGCATTTAAGTCTTATTTATCACAGTTTAATCATTCTATTACTATAATATATTGTGACATTGATCCATTCAGGATACATTGTGCAGCCCTGGTTAGCATTCACGAAAACCAGAGATCAATTTGGAGTTATCAAGTGAAAACTCAAAAGAACAATCCAACTTGATCGTCTTTCCATACGAATGTCTGTGAACTTGCCATTTTTACTGTTTATAGCATATTGTTCTCTTCGCACGTTTATGTGGTGTCATCACAGAAACAATCAACAATGCAATCAGTTCGTGGCCCAACATGAAAACTGTGTTCATTTCAGCATATCTGCTGTTTCTGTGTATCGTTTTCAAAATGTATTCTAACATGAAAGCTCAAAAACAACGACTTCATTTGAAATGATGTTGTGTAAACGGGGCGTGTCTGTATGTCTAATGATCTATCTCAAGCTGTCCAGTACAGTTTACCTTGCCTTTCACCAAATATTTGCCGTGTTAATCTCCAACTCTCTGCAACCCCAAATTGGCCTAAAGTGGGAATTGAAGATGGATGGAGGATGGTTTTGTTCAGTTTATTTGCACATCCATGTGTTAAAAGCACAGTAAAGAGTGAGCCTGTGTAATCTGTGTGGGTGAAACAAAGAGCCTGCTGGAGGCTTAAAAGAGTGTCTCGGCTCCCCGAGGGGGGAAAATAAAAAATACAAAAAGTCAAAGCTGCTGATCTGCCAATTTGGGCACAGAAAACAGAAGACTTGCTAACTCTAGGCGAAGAAAATGGTTCTCATGTAATAAAATCAACAAATACCAAGAAAAGTAATAGAAGAAATAACCTTATAACTTTGTACATCTTTTAATAGGTTTACTTTATCAGGAATGACTCACTCTGTAAGCGTAATGCAGTGCCGCCGTGGATGCTGCATGTCCTGCTCTAACTCACCTGACTGTAATGAGATCTTTGTTATCGGGCTTTGTGGGAGTCCATGCAGCTCAGGAACTTGGAAAGTTACCAGTTGGGGAAATCCAGCTTCCATGACGACAAGAAACGTTCCACAAGGCAGCCCCAGAAAAAGTGCCATAAAAAAAGACGTAATCACCCACACAATCCAATGAAACAATACTACATAGCTTCAAAAGTTACTTTTACACATAAAAATGCTAATGTGTTTTGTTGTTTGGTTTATTACAAAGATATTCTATTTCTTGCATACATGCACAAGTCCTGGTTAGATTCTCAGACCTTTTTCCTACTTCCCGATTGAAAAGATCCCAGTTCTTTCAGATATGTATTTTCTGACTATGAGAAAGTGGGACTGTTGCGCTTCAATGACAAACACTGACTTCATAACACTTAATTAATGACTTTAAGGAGAACAAATCAATTCATATATTTGCCACATGTACTGTACATTGTGGTGCAATAGGATTTTTCCAGTGCTTTTCATCCTTCACGAGGAAGCTATGGGAGTCATTCAGGAGTTTGAGGACCTTGCTGAAGGTACCACAGATAAATCAAAAGTGGTATCAGGGCCTAAACTGCAATAAAAGAACAACTGACCTCCATGTGAGCACTTTCTGACAAGTTCTTGGATTGCATTTAATTCTCTATTCTAGATTTGCATTGACAAAATGAAAGAATAAAAATTTTTCTCTTTTCATTCCGGGGTTTTTTGTGGGTTTTTTAAACTATAAATATGTTTGTTTTCAGAATGGGCTCGTCCTGAATCAGCCAGAGATGTTCAAGCTCAAGTCCTGCATTCGGAGGAAAACAGACTCCATCGACAAGCGTTTCTGCTTTGATATTGAAGTCATGGAGAGGTCTGTGATACACTTTCTTAAAAAGTAAAAAGCAACATACATTCAGTGTGATGTTTAATGCTCTAATCATCACCACTTGTGAGTGTTTCAGGAAAATGACTGCAGATACCCAAGTTTCTATAAATTGGCATAGCCCGTTATATATTGTAATATGTTGTTCAGTAAGCTCCAGTTTGTAAAATAGTTAATGACGGGGCTGCGTGATATGAGCTGAAAATGCGATAATGTCTTTGGTCGAGAAAAGTTCTGTTTTTACGCACGGAAAAATACAATTTAAAAATGCAACTTGCATATGCATAGTTTATTAACCCCATGTTAATACCTGCATGATTGTGTAGCATACAAACAAACATTTAATGTGTCAACCAATCACGGCCTTTGATTTCTGGGTTCACATGAAATTATGGTGTCATGCATATTGTTGAGATCTTTTTTATACTAGTATAAAACAGTACTATTGCTCCTCTTAGACCCAATTTTAACCAAACACAATGACACTTCTTTTTTTTTAACATCACATGCACATCTGCAGTTCCTGTCAGCAGCATTTCAGAAGCTTGTTGTTATTTTTCCTTGATTTTTGTGCGTCGGACTCCTGCTGCCACCAGTAATGATTAATGTTGAAATAATGAAATCAAATATGATCACTTGTTGACTTCTTTCGCTGCTGAGCTCCATCTGATGAAATATGTAGGCTTGAATGTATATTGATTTATTGCGCTTCAATCAGTCTTATGCTACATGTATGTGACAAATATTTATATCACTATGATGATCAATATGCAATCTATCGTGCAGCCCTCGTGAATGATAATTTTTGTATGACACGCTTTTATGAATGAATTATGAAAGATGCATTAGCCGAGAGCTGTGATTTTGTTTGTATGTTTGTTTTTACAGCTAACTTCTATTCAAACTGATGCATGTTGATGTTTAGTTTTCATGCATTTTGTGTTCTGATACTGAAAAATTAACCCCGGTTGCCCTCAGAGTACACGACTCATGAACATGCAAGAGCTGTTCAGGTTTGATTAACATCTTTAAAAGACTCAGTTCAGTCGTGTGAGATATCCTGAGCTCTGTTTTTGTCCTGCATGTTTCCTCCAGTCTCCTCCCTCTCCAACCTGTGTTTGCCTTATGTCTGCAACAGTCATATTTATCAGATTATTTTTTGAACCCGTTCCATCTTTTCTCTGTGTCCGTGTCGATGTAGAAACGACATCTATCGTGGAACTCTTTTCAGACCACTTCAGTTTTTCTGTAAAGTCCGGTATGTGAACTGACCATCGCTGCCCTCTCAGAGCAGTTGCATGTGCTGCATGTGTGCTGCTAATTGTAGTGCTCACTCCAATCCAGACCTAATAAAGCGCTGCTGGTTTGTTTTCCTGTTCACAAAATCAAAAATCACAGGATCAATAAGGGCTAATGGCACCGACACCTTGTTGAATTATTTTTCTTTGTCTACCATTATTCTTTAATAACTTACTCCTTCATGTCATTCTAAATATCAGTTGATCTCTTTTCTGAAGTTTCCTATTTTCCCGTTGTATTATGAAAAATTCGGATTTGATTTACACTTAATGTTTTAGTGGGTCATACGATGAAGTAATGGACAAGTCTCATACAGCTTTAATTGCCTGTCAACTGATTAACACTGGCAACATCGACCGAGTGCTGCAAAGTTGTTGATGGGAGCTCATTATTGTGACGTGTACTTCAGAAAATAATTGTGTTGATGTTGCAATGCAACAGCAGCTGGGCAGGTTCTGAGTTCACCCTCAGCTCGGTTTTCTGAACATGGACAGTAACTGCAGTTTATTCACAGTTCATCCCATTTATCATAAAGTGCGATGCCCCAAGGTGTGTGTTCTAACCACAAGGACAATGTGGGCCAAACTCTAGTCTGCTTCAGGCTCATCTATTCATCCTCATTATAATAAACATGCGGTTACATCTGAAGACCAGCCCTCATCCACTCGACCGTCTCCGACTTGCACTTTTTTGTTTGTTCACCAAATTCGTTCAGCCATTTAAATACTTACATTTCATTTATTTGGATATAATTCTGTTTGTCGGTAGGTAGGTAGGTAGGTAGGTAGGTAGGTAGGTCGGTGGGTGATGGGTGAGTGGATGAATTTGGTAGGTACTATATGTAGATGATCTGGATCAGTAGTGAGGAACGTTTATGTATAGTTGGATATGTAAACGTGTACAAAGGATAAGTAAATCGATGAACACTAAGACAAATGGACAGATTAAAATTGTCAGCTGCTTCTATTGAACTCACAAACACCAAATAAAGTACCAATAAACTATTAACTAAGTGATCTAAAAAATAAATAAGCAAACACCACAGGGATACCAAAAATAAGATTCAACATGTAATTGAGTACACTACATGAGTTAACCACATTAAAAACAAAAACAAAATTGATATACTGTTTTTAACAATAATAGTCAAATAGATGACTTAGAAATAGCCAAGAACCGATGGAAGCAATAGAAACGTGTTTCTGTTACTATTTATCAAAAATGCAGAGGTGTACGTAACATAAAGTGTTCCACCTTATTGTCAACAGCTTCTGTGAGGATTTAGCAGGATATATTTCTAATAAAAGCAAGTGCTTGTTTGTTATATGAAGTACAGTAACAGAGTGAATATTTCTAGAAGGAGGCGTTTAATATGCTTCCAACGTTGTTGGCATTGTTCAGTGTTTTGAGTTGAAGGCAAAACCTGATGAAATAAATTCCAAACTGTCAGTGTGACGTGAAATCCAGGGGCTGGTAATTACACCACATGTAAGCTGACACGACTCCATGCTTGTACTAACTATCACTCCTGGGTATTGTCCAGTTTTTGGATCATCCATTAGATGATGCTGTGTGATTGTGTGATTACCAACTAAAGAAAGCAGTGCTCCAGATATATGCAACAGGAGCTCAGGGCAGCTTCACACAATTTAAGGTGAGGGACATTACATGCATGTTGGGTGCAAAATAAATGATCACGCTACTATTAAACGTGTGTAGCTTTTAATTGGGAGTGGAACATGAAGCGCAAAGCCCACTGAGGGCACGGTTTGAAATCAAGCAAACTGCACACGAGTTATTTTAGTTCCACTCGTCCTTTTGTAGTGGTCTTAGCCAGTGTAAACATGGTATGTCCAGGGGCCCCCAAGGCAATGAGATCAGACTGAGACTGGGCTATTCTCTTAAATCTTTCCAGGCACGGCGTTATGACACTGCAGGCACTGTCAGAGTCCAACAGAAGGTTGTGGCTGGAGGCCATGGATGGCAAGGAGCCGGTGAGGAACTCTGCCTGGTTTGTTTTTGAAATATGTGCTGGCTGCTGTTTGTTTGCCCAGGATGTCCAATATCACCAAAAAAAAAAGAAAGAAAATGGAAAACCTTCACTGGCACCATCTCCTGGTGGTTTCAGTTAGAAATATAAAGACAAACAAACAAAATGACGTCACTATCTACCTGAGCTATTATGAGGAGAGTCCAATTACAGCACAGATAGTAGGGTATAATGTTTCTTTTAATTAAGCTCCTTCATTTAATGCATTTTTTTGTGCAAATATTCTCCAGATTTACAACCTGCCAGCCATATTAAGCAAAAAGGAAGAGAGTAAGTATGTTTCACACATTTCTTTCTAACTGAACTGATTTAACTATCTGAGAATGTGAATGAACATCTAAAGATGCCAGCATACACAAATCAAGCAGCCACGTCAATACCTATAGCTGTCTGTGTTTATTAGCACAATTATTTGACATCCGCCCACTCAGCTGACACCGCACAGCCTTCCAGCACACTGGTTGTATCTTATTAGTTTGAGAGCAGGCATGAGAGCGAGCTCATTATACCTACATGATGCGTGGTTAACCCAGACGGCAATTGACGTGGCAACCCTCTTTCTTGTGTCGCGTTGCAGCGTTTCTTAATGAGGCAGGGTTCAACTTCGTGAGAAAATGCATCGACCTGGTGGAGATGAGAGGTGAGTTGTGGGAATGTGCAAGATGAATGTATCAATGACTCGATTAACGATGGATTTCATAAATGCATATGTAAAATGATTCACTCTGTGATTCATTGTTGCTCAGGTATAAATACAATGGGCCTGTACAGAATTGGAGGAGTGAACTCCAAAGTACAGAAGCTGATGACCACTGTCTTTTGTAAGTTGTGATTTAAGGTAACATCTCGTACATTGCATTGCAAAACAATTCACTCGTGCCTAGGTCACTCATGTGCTTCAGGGTCTAAATAACCAGTTTTTTTTTAAATTGCTGGTGACAGCAGAGTGAGGCAAGAGGTCCTCCTTGTGGTGTGACAGAGTAACAGCCACTGGACTGGATAGTACTTTGTCATGGCTTTATTGAATTACCCACAGTAATCCTGTTTGCATACATGTCATACTTACAAACAGGAAATGTCTTGAGTGAATATCTGAGGCTCATTTCCTTCTCTGTAAGACGTCACACATGCACTCTCCCTCTTACTCTAAATGATGTTGTTCATGTCAGGTCGCGTCGTTTTCTGCAGACCGTTCACAGCTCAATTGTCGCAAAAACAATGAAACGTGCTTAAATGTGTTGAAAATAGCATCCAAAGCACCTGTGGATATGGACTTGGACCCGGAGACGTGGGACAACAAAACCATCACCAGCGGCCTGAAGAATTACTTGAGGTCAGCTCGCCCCGCCGGCTGCATGTCTTTAACTGTCAGGAGCCATTATTACCTCCATAATGCCTCCCTGAAACCTCCCCGGAGTCGGTCACCCTTTCACCGCTGCCACTGACTCACAAAGGAAAGGGGCTGCATTTAAAGGACCCATGTCACTCACCAGATAGATGACGACTGTTGTTTTTGTTCCCCCAGGTGTCTCTCCGAGCCGCTAACGACTTTCAAGCTCCACAAAGATTTTATCATGGCTGTCAGTAAGTTATAAAAAGTTACTAATCTCTATAATATCACAGATACATTTTGTTTCTTTCTTTTGTTTTGTTTTTTAAGCATTAAACAGAATTATTTGTTCCAGTATGTTCGAATTAAAAACTGCACACACTCATGAATAGTACAGGAAACCATTTCTTACTATTTTAAATTCAGTCTTTTAAAATGAGATAAGCTTTGTAGGTGCCGTGTGATTCAGACAGTATGAACATCAAATCAGTAAAATGACTGAAACAATTAGAGCATGTCCATTTCACAAAACTTCCATGTGCTATGTGCATCATATCACACTCGTGTTTTTTGGATTTGAGATTATTTGTGCTTTCAAGTTGATTAATATTTATATTTGAGCTTGAATCTGATGTTTGTGTAAAACACCAGGCTCAGTAGTCCGATATTATGGGGCCGATATTCCAGAGCTGCAATTTGATTGTGGAAGTTGGTAATTGGCAGCTTGCTGTTGTTCATCACCAGCCTGATTGTTTCGATTTCTCCTCAGAGTCTGATGACCAGAACTACCGGGTCTGTGCCGTCCACACTCTGGTTCATAAGCTGCCAGAAAGAAACAAGGAAATGCTGGAGCTGCTAATAAAGCACCTTGTCACGTATGTCTCCCTTTAATGATTCGGTAACGCCACAGCCTTTCAAGGAAAGCGCAGGCCTGTGAGAGAAGATAAAAATCGCTGCAAGTAATTAAACTGTCTTCACGGATCGAGGATGTTAGTTTGTCTTCAAAAACTGTCGGTACCTGCTGGACTGGAACAGAAAATGTCAACTTTTGGTTCCGAGGTTGCAGAGTGAAACTATCAGCTCAACACTGTGTCCTACACTCACGTCTGTGTCTTGTGGGTTCAGAGTTTCTGCACAGAATCAGTCCAACCTGATGACAGTGTCGAACCTGGGGGTCATCTTCGGACCCACGCTGATGCGCTCGCAGGAGGAGACCGTGGCCGCCATGATGAACATCAAATTTCAGAACATCGTGGTGGAAATACTCGTTGAGAACTTTACCAAGGTGGGTCATCGGCTTTGGATTTGCATCCATTTTGCAGTTTGACCTGAACCATCGATCTAATTATCATACGCACGATGCATTTATTCACTAGAGCCAAACTGGTGGGCCTAATTTTTTTCATTATCAGACCAATCCTGAATGATATGAAGAGTTTGTTGATATTTGACACAAAACACAAAGCCCTGCTCTATATTGGGATAGATGTTATATGTTACGGTTGGTTTGCACAACTAACCAGAGTTTTTGTATTCCTCCTACATTTGATGAAATTCCAACTCTAAAGCTGTATAAACGTGAGTGCTTATTGGTTTTGAGCATATCAGGTGATGTGTATTTGTGTAATAAGAGAGGATGTCTTAAGGTGATAAATATTAATGTGTGCAGAATTCTTCAATTTTTTTTTCCTCAGAAAAAATGGGATAGAAAAATAGATTTGACTAACTTTGAAAAGTAAAAAATTGTTGTGTTCAGTGCTCAGTGACATGGCCAAGGTGAGGAAGGCTTAAATCCCACCACCAGTAAACAAGACTTGTTTAAACATCGAGACTGTGCCAAGAAATACTTGAAAAGTGATATTTCTAAGGATTAATTTTAATCTATCTTCACAGACAGAATGACATCAAAGTTCCAGTAAAACGAGGATTGCTAATCCGAGTTGTGCTCCTCTTTCCATCATTCAGATCTTCCACCAGCCTCCAGACCCTAATGTACCCCTGCCCCTACCGCAGAGCCGGCCTGGCTCTCGCAGGAACAGGGCCATCTGTTTATCCACGGGGCCCCGGAAACCCCGCAGCCTCTACACCCCAACGCTGTGTCTGGCAGATGCAGAAAGTGAGTACCAAAATTGTGATTACCGCCGCAGGCCATCACGCCACAAATTGCCAAAACCTGCCACGAGCTATCATTATTTAGAGACATCTGCACACTTCATCCCGTTACCATTTTACCTGTCCAGGAAAATAGTTTGCTTCGCAGGTTTTAATGAGGGCCTCGTGTGCCCCGTCTCTGGTCCCTGCCTAGGTGACACTTTGAGCAGCAGCCCAAGCAGCACCCCCATGGGCAGCATGGAGTCTCTGTCGTCCCACTCCTCGGAGCGGAACGCTTCCTCCAAAGCCGCGTCCTCTGGAGCGAGGACGGGGCAGGACAAGCCGCCGGTGCTGGAGCTCCGCGGGACGCCGTCGCAGCTCTCCAATGGCCCCGGGAGCGCCGCGTGGGTCAGCAGCCCCGAGTCCAGCTCCCGGGAGGACACGGGGCGCACAGACGGAGAGTCCGAGGACGCTTTAAGTCTCTCCTCGGTCAGCACGACACCCAGGTTGTCTCCCGCACCCAAAAAAGCCCCACACCGCACTGATCTGAGGCCGGAGCTGCTGCACCGCTCCCCTGCCCTGTCTCTGAAGTCGCTGCTTGTATCCGAAGGTAGAATCACCATCAACAACCTCGGTCTGAACTCCCCTGTAATGAGTGCACCGATTTAGTTTCCCTTGCAGTAATAAAGTAGGTTGAAATCTCGTAAAAGTGACATTTTTCAGGATGAACTTCATAAACTGGATAGTTTTATTGTTATGATTTATTCTTCCGGGGCTTTCAACCTCTGACAGCAGCCCATTTGATTTACACATAAGTTAAACACCAGTGAAAGTATTATTTACACGGCTCATTGCCTGGAGTTGTTAGGTGCACTGCTGTTTTCCAATCACACTTTGTGTAATTTTACCGGGCGATACAAGTAATTATTTGTCTGTTGCTGTCAAGGCCGTAGGAGCTGCTCCGGATCTGTCCAAAGTTTGTCAACACTGGAAGCCAAAGAGAGTTTAAAGGCTGCTGGGCACCCAGACCTCCCTCCAAAACAAGTGATCCGCCGCAGGATGGAAAACTCCGTCAGCAACGGCTACCAGCGACCCGGATCAGTGTAATGACCTCTAACAAGCTTCTAATATCAGTGAATCAATGGAGATATCATTAGGAACCTGCTGTGCATTACTGCTTCACTTCATTACAAACAGAATATTATAACAATTCCATTCACTAGAAGACAAAACTGACATCCTCAATAATGGCCAATATGTAAACATGAAACACGAAACATGTAATGAAATAGTCAAAGTTTGAATGACAGTGACATAAAGAGAGTGCTGCATGGTATTTTTCATTGCTGAAGGAATGTGTGCTATCCCACTATCCATGATACAGATTTTTGAGAAGCAAACTGCACAAAACCTGCAAAAAAACCTTTTATTCACAAGAAATGTAATCATATTTAAGTAATTTTACAATAGTGACTGCTTTTGTTAATGTAATAGCTTATTAGTTCAACGGTGTCCAATTTCATCTTGAGTGAGCCGAACAGGTAAAATTGTGCCATAATTACCTTTAATTTAAACTCAAAATGTTTTTGTTATTGTGGCACAGAGTATGTGTGATGAAAATGTCTATATTTTGACAAAACCAATTATTACCCCAAATGACTACAATCTCAACATAAAGGCAATTTTAATGAAACCTTCTGGTGTAAAATGCAGTTGAAATGTCCCAAAATCTTTCATGGCAGCATCTCCAGTATCTCAAGTCGTGAGTCAGTGTGGTTGTTGTGACTGCTACTCTTAAGAAATGTGTGCGAAAAAAACTATTTTTACAATTTGCTCTGCGTTTTAGCCGGCCGTATTGGAGCCTCTTGAAGGGCTGGTTTTGGTCCACAAGCCATATGTTTGACACCCCTTTATGAGATTGCTCGCAACATGGCCTCAAATATCCTATTATGCCACAGGCAACCTATTACATAATTGACTTCATTACACTTAAAATGGACAAAAACTATTACATCTTTGGCCAATATCACATTATTGTTTATAGCAGACCCTGTGAAATTATCTCCAATTATCTTTAATTTCTTTGTATTTCCATTTTTTTTTAAATGTGTGTATTCACACAATCTATAGAGCCACTACTATTGGTGCAGAGGCAAAGCTGCTTGGGTTTCTGTTGGATACAGAGTTAGTAAAGGTTTATTACTGAGCAGGGTGCCTCATTAGACATTTGATATGGTGTGCTGGAAGAGAAAATTGGAGAATTTTACGTGAAAATGCTCCAGTGATAATTTTTTGAAGGCTGAATGAAAAACTAGTCCATGGATTTAGCTCAGGAGGCCACATACAGAACAATTTGATCTCAATTAGGACAAAAGACAACATAATGACCTGTAGATGAAGACAACTCGAAGCATTTACTGCAAAATAACAACCAAAAAGTACATCCTGCAAATATTTAATGCAAATTATATAAGATATATGGAGGCCGACTTCCACTGCTGATTCAATGATTTTGGTCTATGTTGTTATATAAACTGTGTATATATATATATATATATATATTTATTTTTTTATTTTTTTATTTTTTTTACAGTACGACGTGCAGTGGACATATTGGGAACTGCAGTTAGATTCATTGTGAAAATGCAGTCAATGTCCTTTTGGGGTTTTTTTTTTTGTTTTTTTGGCACCTGAATTAAAACCTCTTCAGGCCCAGATTGGTTCGATGAAGATTTATTTTTAGTTTAGGATTTAATGTGAATGAATTAAATTTGTTACTTTGTGTAAGAAATAATAGATTGATGTGCACTTTGACAGCATTAACATCAACTATTCTATCTATTACATCTGTGTTTATATATATGTATATATGTGATTATTAACATACTTAATAGATAGAATAGGCAACCACAGTTTTTTGTAAACATGTGCTGTATATATTTTATGAAGCCAAACAAAATAAAACAAATACAGTTAAAACAGTTTTATACCCCTCCAAGAAAAAAATGCAAGTCAATAAGGGTTAAGGACAATAGATCAGAAAGCATTTCCCCTCTCTAGGGTAGAGAGAGTCGGCAGCTTCGTCCTCCATCTGTTTATGTGCATTGAGAGGCTTCTAAGATCAGATGAGTATGTGTTCTGAGATTTATGCCTTTTCTGGTGTGCAGGGAGAGCTGGCTTTAATTACGTTCTGCCTGCTCTCGGGTTGATGTGACCCAGCAGCAGTCGGTGCTCGCTCTCCTGGGACAAATAGATTGTTTGACTTGTCTGAGAAAGCCAGTCACACAGTCTCTCAAGTAGTTTCTCTGTATCAGGCACCCAGCCTCTGCCCCCGAGCTCTGTCGCAACCTCCCTTGACTCTCGAAGGTTGTTGTGCACGGGGTCAAGTGTTGCCTTGTATACAGTTTAACTCTACACCGCGCTGCAGTCAACTCTGCCCAGAGGAAGGAAACCTCCCGTTTTAAGCTGTTATTCTTTTCACCTCTTTCTAGACAATGAGAAACGCTCACTTTAGGTCAGACAGGGTTGAAACTCTCTAAGGCAGTCCTGCTTTATTTGATCACATTTAGAACAAAAAGTGGGTGGTTGTAGTTTCCATCTTGCATGTTTCTCTTGTTTCTGCGACACTTGATGAAAAATGAGAGCTTGAATTTAAGCCACGCTCACATTTTCACACCTATTTCCAGTTTTAAAACAACCCAGGGTCGCAGGGTACTGGAGATATGGGCAATTTTGAGTCACCAGTTAACCCCAAAAGCATCTTTATGGACTTTTCTGGAGAAAAAAAAAACAAAACACATACGTACAGGTAGAACATGCAAACTGCACAGAAATGTCTGGATTGAGCTCAAACCAGGTACGTTATTGGTGTAAAATGAGTTCTAACCACTGCACCTCTGCTGTCATATTTGGGACAACATGGTAGATATAACAACACCAAGATATATAAAAGCAATTCACTAACGCTTGTCTCTCATTATGTCATACTACTGTTTATTTATCATATCAAAGTACTGTGAACTACGTCTTCTTGTTTCAGGGTCGCTGCCCGAGCGCTGCTTTTTGAAAGCGCCTCCTCCCTGCAGTCGGAGCCAGTCCTGAGGTGCCGTGAACACAAGAATGTATTCCCAACATAAAAAATGTTTGACCTGATGAGCGCTCACTCTTATCGCAAGTGTTTCCCTGACATTGCTTGTTTTTATTATTATTTCATCTTTTTTTTTTCCTACAGAGATGCCAAGGCGATGTATTCCTGCGAGGCCGAGCACAGTCATGAGCTCAGCTTCCCCCAGGGGGCGCACTTCACAAATGGTGAGCAGAACCAGGACTTTTTTTTTTTTTTTTTACTGTACATTCACTTGAGCAGTGCTCACATCCACTGAGAGCTGAATGAGTGATGTTCTGGTGTTTGTTAATCTGAAATTTCAGCCCTGACTCATATACGCAATTATTGCAAACGATCTGTTGGATATTTATTTTTTTAATTTTTTATTATTTCTTGCTTCGTCGTCTTCTTCCATAAAGAGATGACTTGGCCCTCAACCATTGCAGACAGGTCACAGTAACCTTGTGAGAGAAGGCACTGGTGCCTGTTCCCTGTTAACTCTGCCTGTGGAGCCAGCGGCCAAGCACAAAAACGTCAACAAATGCTCCCTACCACTTACAAGGAGAACCACTTTTCTCCACATTTCTGTTTCTTTAAAAAAAAAAAATAATAACGTATTCAATGCATCATAGCCAGATTGTGTTATCTCGTGTGTTTTTTTAAAGCCGATTTTCTTGATGCATCTCAGCAACACTTATCATTTTATGACGATTTGCACTGTTAAGCTGTGGGTTTTTTTTAAAGACTTCTCTCGCCCTGCGTTTTCCTCAGTCTGCTATTTACCAAGTCTCATTGTTGTCACATTCAGACTCAGTGATTCTAATCAGTGATACTAAATCAGGAGTTTGCCTCCCTTTATCTATTTAACTTGCATTTTTGTTGTTGTTTTTTTCTTCTCTCTTTCAACTTCCTGCAGTCTACCCCTCTGTTGAACCGGGCTGGCTCCAAGCAACGTACGAGGGAAAAACAGGTCTAATCCCAGAGAATTACGTTGTCTTCCTCTAACAGGTGGCAAATGTTTTTAATTTTTTTTCCTCATGGCATCCATGGGGAGAAAAGAAAATGCAACGTGGTTGATTGAAATTTAACCAGTCACTGACATTTGTTCAGCAGATGTCAGTCAAGGCAGCAACATTTTAGAGTCCTATAATATAAATACATTGTATACCTCCTTGTCTGTGTTTGTTTTTCAGAGGTTCAGGATCAATATGTATGACATATTTACTGTTAAAGGTAAATATATCACCCACTGATTGCACTGATGTCTGCGTATTAACCTACAAAGTTACAAAAGAGACATACTCCATTTCACATTTTATTCCCAGAAATATGGTAATATAAAATAGAAATTAAATATAATCTTTTTGTTTTAACCTTTCTGTTATATCAGCATGCAACTTCCTTCGCATCAAATGGAAATCTACTGTTTCCTCAGCATTCACTTTAATTCTACAAGCTGTGATTTTAGAAAATAATCTACAGTATAATAGAATGTAATTGAAAAAAATAAGCATAGAAGGTTTTGCAGCTTAACTTTTCATGTCTGTGGACTCTGATCATCGTTGACTTCTGCAAGCGCACTTTCTGGATAGCTTCACGGTACTTTATGGTACATTAATGCCCACCGCTCCTCAGAATATTTACTTCTCGTGAATGTATCGCTATACACTGTCAACTATGCTGTTTTTATAATGTTTGGATGAAGCTTTGCTGTACACACTAGTACACTGGTGTACTAGTAGCAGACACTAGACATATATCAGATAATATTTTCTAGATCAGTATCGAGTTCGTAATGACAAAAAAGTTGCATTCAGTGACATGATTGAAAATAAAGGAAAAAAAGATCAATATCAACCCTTTTCAGTTTTTACTAACTGAAACATTATCAAAGAAAGACTTGCTCAGGTTAGCCAGACTGACACTGGGAGGCTATTTGAGATTTCCTCCTTGCCAAGATCAGGATGTTCTTTTCCATTTACATCTCTAAGAATGTGATGTGGCCTTGAACTATGATGCTGGACTATTACTCCCTCACGGTCTCTATCAACCGAGGCGTATCATAAGAGTGAGATTCATGTCCTAAAAATGTACCACTTTGTATCCCCTTGTTTTTTTTTTTATATATATGCATTTGAAAGTTTGTTTCCTTGCAATCATCTACTGTAAGTTGAATGTGTCCAACCATGGCTATAAATAAATCATGTGACCTGTTGGTCTCGTGCAGATTTCTTTGCTACACTGTGTGAAATGCTGAATACAGAAATTATAATATTGCGTGTAGTGATTGTTATCCACCCCGATGGATTGCAGGGGAGCCAGGTTTGATTCCCAGCAGAAGGAAGCAGTTGTTTGCTTCAGACATCATTGTTCAAAATATACATAATATGTTTAAGTTTGAGTGTTTAACATCATTCCCCTCCTCATTCCAAAATTTTTTTTTGAACTAACAGATTTGATTTTAATCTGGTAATTTTGTACAAATTGCGCTGTTAAAATTGAGCAACTTCACACATTCTTGCAATATCTTTTCACAGCACTGATTCAGTGGTTGGGTTTCTTGTTGATATTAAATATTGTGGATATTTTGACACAAATTTGGATGCAGAAATTTTCTTTTTTTTTTTCTTTTTTTTGTTGAAAAAGCTATACATTTTATATTAAAAAACAATGCAGTATTTGTAACAAAGCAGCCTACATTTCACTAAAAACTCAGGACTGTCGTGGGCCAAAACCAACCCGTAAAGAGATCCAATCTGGCTGCCAAACAACCAAGCAAATTGTCAACATTTTAAAGAAAACTAACAGATTTCTTAAAAGTAGCAGACACAATACAACACTGAGACTCGAGCTGAGATATCGGTGATGCTGCCATGAAAGATAGAAAACTAGCATTAGCCTCAAAGCCATGTTGTCAGGGTGAGTTTGTAAAAACATCCATAATGCAACAGTTATAAATGAAAGACTTTTCACTAGAAAGTGTCGTTGAGATTGTATTCATTTTCAGTAGTAATTGTTAAAAAAAAAATTTGAAAATATAGACATTTTCATCATGTACATTGTGTGCCACAACAAATAATTAAGTTTAAATTTTACAGGTTAATGAGGCACTATTTTAACTGGTCCAGCCCACTTACAGTGAAAATGGGCTGAAAGCGGCACCTGGACTAATATGTATTGAACACCCTTTATTTAAGTGACCCGTTTGTTGTCTTTCCAACAGAGCAAGGAGGCGGGATGTGTGAGGAAATTGTAAAATAAAAAAGAAATGAGTGAAAGATAAAACTTTTTTTTACTGGATGTTTACATAAAACTGAATGTAGTAAATGTCATGAAAAAGAACGCAAAAAATAAGTAATAATTGTAGTCTCTAAATCAAACCCTCTACCTTTCAAAAGTCTAACAGTCAACCAAAATGACGACTTTAAATTAGTTTTTAGTTTGGTCTGGTAGTGAAAAAAACTAATTCAGCAGAAAAAGGAATCTATAGACCAAATGTAGAAAAAAAACAAAAACAAAAACAAACTCCAACCTCCGATTGCCCCTGGTAAATCACACCGTGTTCCTATCTATGACCCATCAATCCCAGCTAACCCCAGACAAGTTCAGCAAACATTCACATTGACAGCCAGTTGAGAATGACTGAAAATTTGGAGAAAGAAAAACATACATGCAAGAGGGGGAACATGCAACAACAACAAAAAAAAAACCTCAGACCCAAAGCCCCTTGTGAAGTGACTCACTTAACCACCAAGGCAACGTAATTGCTTCTCATTCAAGTATCTTCCTACTTTCACCTCCCTGATGTCATTCCAGTGAGTTACTGAGGTACCACTCTAATTAGTTTCATTATATTCTGAAGTCTTTGTTGCTTTAAATATATATATTTCTATGGATTTATTAGAAAAACTATCATGATCTTCTGCAGTGCTCGAAATACATCATGCATCAGCTAATAAGTGACATTCATCCATTAGCTTTATCATTTCTTACTGATTCTGCTGTTATAATATTCAAAATCTGTCTAAAAACTGTTTAAGAAACACAATCATTCAGTTTCACCTCAACAGAGGCGACAGAGAAAGCAAAGTATAAGCGGTCTGATTACATTATTGAAAGGAGAGCAGTGACGGATCCAGATATTTTGAAGTGAATAATTCTTTCTTTCGCAGTGTGTCTCCTGAGAGTCGTGACGCACATCACTTTGCGTGGAATAGCAGCGGCCTCACCATGCCTGCCAGGACCTTGGGAAGCTGCGAGGCAATGACCTCCGACATCATCTCAGGAAACTCCACTTTCATGGAGTCCGCCTGGATGAAGGTGCTCAGGCAGTACAGGTTGACCTTCTTCACTATCTGTCGAGAGAAGAGACATCGGCGTTTGTGTCCGGGCTCCATCAGGGCTGCTTGAATGAACGTGGGCAGACTTACATCGTGCATGGCGTCCATCAGCTTGGTGAGGTGGTAGAAGCGCTGGGAGCTCGCCACCACACCCTTCTCCTTCATGTGGATCGCCTTTGTCAGCTCCCGGATATAGTTTTGTCTCATTTCGTCAAAGGCCGCCTGGCTTTTGAGTCCTTCGAGAGGCACTAAGAGTGCAGAAAGAAACTTTCACATTTTATGCACTTTTTCAATCAAGTGTGCAATAATTGTCCACAACACGGAGGAAAATAACATTCTGCTTTGAAACTGTGTGTTTTAGTCTGTGTCAGATGAGGATTTGATACCAGCCGCTGCTACTTTCATTTCACCAAGGGCAAGCCAGCTTAATAAACTGTACACATTTACAGTAAAAAGGTTCACAAAGCTACTTTTCAAAACACTGTGATTAATTCAAATGAGAACAATAGTGGAGAAGGTGAGTCTGACCTGTGTTGAGCAATATTATGGCTTTCATGCAGAGGAATTCCTCACGGGTAACTTGAAGATTTGCAAATTCCTGCGGGATAAACTGTATCGCCAGGCAGAGGTCATAAATTGGTGATCTCCTCATTTGCTCCCTGAAAGACAAAGAGATGTTTGTATTTTCTTTGGTATCTGGATACATCAGAGTCATACCTACACATCATCCCGGATCAAAATCGAGTTTTTTGACGACGATTACTTACTGACTTAAGATCAGATCAGGAGCAAAGTACAAAAATTCGCTGGTGACGTTTTGAAAGGAGCGCCAGCCAAGAGAGAAAACCATCAGATTCATCCAGGAGTACTGGATAAGAGTCATCTGGTCGTTGATGTGAAGATTACGAAACCCTCATGGAAGAAAAACAACAACATGGCTTTAGTGATCGACCCAGTTATCCACAGTGCAGAATGGATCAGGTCATCTCGACCAGACATGGGAAACCCATGGGCCTTGGGCCTAAAAGTGCCCTTGTCTGAGTTCTTTGTGGCCCTCGATCATTTCTAAGCTGAGGTGATACAAAGAAGTTTTTTTTTAAAGTTTAACAACCAAATGCCTTCCCCACTACTGGGTTAGCGTTGGGTTTGGGAGATTTCAAACACAATTATCCCCCTATTGCACCATATAATGGATTATTTGTAACAAAGCAACCTAAATTTCACTAACTATAGTTATATAACTATAAATGAACAAAGCAATGCATTTTAAGCAAGAAATTATCAAATGCAGGCATTTTTGATTGAATGAGCTTCATTTGCAGCTATTCGGTTAAGTCTTGACATTAAAGTTTCCCTGCCATTTAGCACAGTCTCTTATAATTTTGCTCTCTGGTAGAATAGATGATCTATCATATCTATTACCTACGTTTGTCTCCCAAGCATGATCAAAGTTGCTGATCTAGACTATTGATAGACACCCTTGTGTCCACTTTGGGAGAATTATAGCTAAATGGGATGCTCAGTTAATTCTTGTGCATAATATTTCTACGTTTAAATACATAAGTTCAAATGAGATTTCCCTGATAAAATAAAATGTCCATTGGACTTTGGAAATTAGCCACAAAATCTCTGGGCTTCTGCGCTCTAACACTAAAAGAGTGCTCTAATTTCCTGACAAAATCACCGATAAGAACAAACCCTGGTGTGATTGCTGTCTTGATGCAGCTCTTTAAAAGTGACATTATTTGAACTTTCATTTCACCAGAGTTAAAAAGGCCAACCCAGGGGTGGTTCAGTTTAAGTCTGCAACACACAAACAGCATCAACAATGCTTTATCTTTGTAGCAGATCATAATGGAGGCTTGCAAGAAAGGGAAGACATCCTGTGCTTCGAACCTTGATGGGTTTTTATGAGTCACTGGTGAGCTTTGTATTCATACTCTGCACTGCACTTAACCCAGCACACAATGCTATCATGCAGAATTTACTCAACAGTTACCCAGTGTGCATTCATTTTGCATATTCTGGTTCAGTATTACAAATGAGCGAATGCAACGTGGGTGAAAAAGTGTGTTTCTTGCTTTTAACCTTGGTGCAGACCGGTGAGCTGCACCAAAAGTGTTACACTGACAAAGATACTGTTAAAGCACATGTTAAAATCTTTTTATTTTTTTTGCTTGTTTTTTTAGATGTGAATGACTTATCTGACATCCAAACCAAAGGAAGTGCCCAGGCCTCTATCTCAGCCGGACCTATAAGATGACACCTGCGGTGCAGCCAGCCAGTGGATCCCCATGGCTACAACCACGGTGACCCTGCAACGCTGCGGACTGTTACCTGGTAGAGATTTGGTCCACTTGACGATCCACAGCAGCTGCTTTTCACACAGCCGGTTGAGACTGTTGAGCAGAAGGTGAGGGACATCGGGCTGAGAGTTGTCATAACCGGAGTAAACCATATCCGGCTCGATATTTTCCAGGATGTTGAGTATTTGCGTGGAGAGCTGCAGCTCGTGGAGGCTCGGTATGCACGCCATGGAGGTCAAGGCCTGACTGTCGCCGGACATGGCCAAGTGGGAATGGAACATCATGGACGGGGTCAGACCCAAGGCTTTCAAGGCCCCATAACGCTTCAGCTTCCTGCCTGTGACATGAATACAAGGCCCAGGTAGTCAAAAAGATTATCTCACTTAGAGATCTCTGTATATGGAAGGTGTAGGCAAAATATTAATGAAAAAAACGATATTTTTCCTTTGATGTTTAAGAAGTTTTAACATGAAAACAGTTCAATTGAACTTGTGCTTTATGGCTGCATTGAAAAAAACAAAACAAAAATATATAGAAACGGTACCTCCAAGCATCATTCCGGCTTGATAGCACTTTCTAAGGCGACATGCTGGGCAATTCTTCCTCCGGATTTTGTCCACAATGCAGTCATTTCGCCCGGCACACAAATAGCTATGATGGCCTGTTGGGAGAATTGATACAGACAACGTATACTATTATAAAAGCACTTGATTCTCAGATTTATAGGAAGCTAAAGAGGCACATAATGAGCTTGGGGGGGCTCTTGAATGACTCTTGTCTATTAGCAGTGGCTACTCCAGTCCCACACTGAGGCAGCACTCTGAGAGATCTGAAGAACAAAATTAGATAGCAGCAAGGCTGTGAGGACAGAGTGACATGGCCATGGTGAGACATAGTGGCTCTAATATATCTTACACTACAAGATAACAAAAACCCTCCAAGATGGGGAACATGGTGAACATCAGTCAATGTGATACTATTGCTAACCTCCTATAACAACCAGTGAAGTTGTTTTTTTTCTTCCTCCAAACAGGATGAAAGGTTTGTGTTTCTCTGTCAAAAAAATAAATAAACTAATGTAAGATTTTAACCATTTGAAGTAAAATATTACTTAATACATTGCATTGTAGTTGTATTAAACATCATCAGAACAGGTAAAAGTGTGTTTGCATGCATGACTAGTCAACATAGTCAAGGCCAACCTTGTTGAGCATCATCTGATAAAGCAAGTTGCATAAAGAGTAAAACATCATCCAATACATACAACCAAGTCCAGGTGACCGCATTCAATTACTTTGAGAAGTAAAAATTGATAGGTTCTGGCTGAACAACTAACAGATGCTAAAATACTGTTAGCATCAAAGGTGGTTTTATGTTTCTTCTTTTCTTTAATTGATTTGTATGGGGTTTTTATGACTATGTTTCTTTCTTCAAATGTTGACTTTAAATCTGACTTTCATTCGCAGTGATGATGTGGCAATGCAGTGAGAAATCAAAAGTTCATATTATGTTCTTAATGACTTAGGTTTCCTCTTTTATGGTGTGGAAAATCGGTGGCCTTGACTGAAATAATGAAAGGGACTAAAATTCTAAATTCTTCCTTGCTCACCTTCAACTGCTCTCTTAAAGAAGACTTTACAGCTTCCACAGGTTAAGACTCCATAGTGGCAACCAGATGCCTCGTCACTACAGATGACACACAATCTCTGAGGGGGCATCCTGTAAAAAGATATTAGACAGAACCAATTATTGAAGACACTGCACTCTGCTATTCAAATGAACCAAACAATTAATACATTATGTGACCATCTAAATGTGGATGATGGTGTTAAAGTTACTTGTCTCCAAGTTAAAATTAAACTCACACTTTAATGGTGTGAACATCTTACAAATTGGTCATTGTACTTAAAAACAAATGTGATCATTATGATTTAACTTTAACATCATGAGAGAAACATACATTCAAATGTGAGATCAAAAAAAAGGTATGAGCAGTAATGTAGTAGTTACCCTGGAAATCCAGAAAAGGGTGATGGGTTCCTCTGAGACAGGCTCTGGTTCTGGATCCCATCATAGCTGCTGGGAGTGAAGGGGTCGTCGGTCACTCCTGCTGACTGGCACCAGTACTGAGGCTCAGCTGGAGACGTTTGCATCTGCCAACGGGGAAACTCGCTCTTGTACATGGTGAGATGGGTGTTCGTCAGCGTGTTGCCATCAAAGTTGAGAACAGACTTCCCGGATAAACCACACCTGGAGTCAGTCCTCACCGAGTTTCCCAGCTGCTCTGACTGATTCAGGTCGATGAGAAAGTTTGGAGAGCCCTCCATTGTCGGTCGAGGAATCGGCACAAAGGTTGCGCACTCCATGCCGCCGAGCGCCAACTGTTGCTTTCTTTCGGGGTTGCAGCAGGTGTCGAGAGCGCACAGATCCGATGCTGGCTCAAAGTTAGACCCGGTGGTTTCCGTGATCACGGAAGGCTCCTTTTCATCCTTGATGAATTTACATGCAGCGGTTGTTGCGGGGAGATTTAAACCTGGTAAACTTTCCGGAGTGCCCACGTTGACCGTCTGAACTTTACCAAAATCCTCCCACTGAGCACTGTCACACTTCACATAATCACTGTTGCGATCATAAAAATGTTTGGCAGAGAGTGAAGCATCGAGTCGGTTACAGTCTTTGAAAACTGCGCAATCACCGCCGGCGGTTGGTGCTTGAATCGGTATTCCAAAATTACGCACAGACGAGGGCATGCAAGTTGGAGCCCGTGGCTCATGTGACACTTTATTATTTGACCGACTGTAACCAGCCTCAATCAGATCACTTACTCGTGCGTCGGTGGAGTCTGCGATGGAAGTGTTCACAGTGCTCATCTTCCCGTTAACTTTGTTTTCCATTTGGTGACTCTCGATGCGCGCAGCAGAAACAGGAGATTCGCCCCAAGGCTGAAATGTGCTCGATAAATTGTGGCAGAGAGACCTTCCTGTAATCCTCCTCCCTGTCGAGAAAGGATGTAACTTGCCTTTCTCTTACATATGTGTCTATTACACAAAACTGTGCCGCCGCTCTCAAAGGTCGAAAATTACTTTTCAGTCTTTGTAGATTAGACAGCAATTACGCTCACCTCCTGACATAAACCTGCCACTTTCAAGTAGATCACAAGTCCACGCAGAGGTTCCCTGCTTCATGTTTCAATATTAAATAGATCTTCTTTTCTTTTCCTTTCACATATGTCCAGTATTCCACTATCGGGTTGAAAATAAAATCCTTAGAAAAGAAGAAATGCAATGTCGAGCGACGCTGTGGATATGCGTAAAGTTGCCCTGCACTCACAGCAGACCTCTCCAACTGTTGAGCATGCCAATGAGTAGAATCGACGATGGTTCATTCAGTGTCAAGAGCCACTAATCCCCGCCCCAATTCATGAATCAAGAACAGCCTCGCGACGTTTTTGGCCAAATTAGGAAGTAGCATTTACTTTGGCTGCAAGTTAATAACGGTTCGTTTTAGTAATGATACTGAAACTTAACCTAATATTACATACAATTTAATTGGACTCAGAGGCAGGGATGTGATTGATGGATAATAAACTTGTTTTGCGGGATGATTTCCATTTCAGTCTTAATGACCTCTGGCTATTGACGTGATATATACTCATTTATCCATGTTAAAGTGCTAAGTTGGCAATCAGAATGAATGAAGAGTGCAGACCCATTTTATTCAACCTTCTGTGAGGAGGCTTGATTCAACATATTAGCTGTAAATGAAATCTGCTCAGAGTTACAGTTCTCAATCAAAGCCCCATGTTTTACATACTAACCAGACACAATGCGTCCTTATCTTGTGTGTTTCCAAAGGCTCCCGTGTGTCACAATGGTGCCTGTCGCCTCCCCATTCCACTCGTTTGATATGGCTCTCTTTAATCCAAGTTAGATAACAGTGAGGATCTTGCTATTAAAGATAATCAGCCACAGTTTGTAGGATGCATGTAGTTGTGATGCACATGTGGGCCTTGGCACTATCTCCTGCGTCATGTTTCTGACAACGCCAGAGGATCCTCATACTAAGACCTCCATTGGATAAAAAGCTGCATGTTCATATCTAGACAAAGTGTTCCTTGAATGCTGTAATGACCTACTTATCACACAATACTAATCTTTACATGTGATTCGTGGCAATTGTTAATGGCCTTACTCTACTGACACCATTTTTTGTTTCTATTTCCGTTTTTAGATTGTTTTAATTATTTTATTTTTTATGTAATTGGTTACATTTCCAGATTTGGATGACTGAGCTCCCCTTAGCTGTTATTTGTCTACGTTTCACCAAATGTTTAGTTCTTAAAAAATGTTCATAAAGATATCTTTTACTTGTACAAATGCTTCACAGCAAGTTGACAGATGAAGTGCGGTGGTTGCTTTTAGTCCTCAGCTTGGCTATTTGGAGGTGATTTACTTGTGTACTAGAGAGGTCAGAGTGTTCCTGGACATTTGTCTTGCTCCACAAACAGTGTTCACAATCGCTGTTCGGATTAAAAAAAAAAAAAAAAATGGAAATCTGCATTTTTTTTCTCATTTCTTTTAATTTAAAAGTGTCTCCTACGTTTTTAACAGTGCATGTGGGAATTGTGCTTAAAACTGTATATGGCAGAGTGGTGGTAGGGAAATGTAGACAGGTAGTGATAACAGGACAAAATCCTCTGCTCTTCATGAGGGGCAGATCACTTACTCTGGTTTTATTTATATCCATTCAACATTAAGCTGGAGTCAACAACGTTTTACTAAAGTGTAATGTTAAGAAAAATACACCAAAAGTACAATGAGCTCAACTCACAGTCAAGAATTCATGCACAGCAGAAAAAAGTAACTTCGCACTCAAAACAATTGGTCATTTATAGATTTTTATCTCATGTTATGTCAGATTTAAAGTGCTGCCTCTAAGTTGTTCGCACATATTTTTTCCAAGTTTTCTGAACTGCTCTTTCTACTCAGAATGGAGACGTATTATGAGCTTGACAAGCAAATTGGAGAAACTGTGCCCAAGCAAGAAGAAAAAAGGATTACAATACTTCCACCATGTGGTTAACTGTACACACACAGGCACAAAAACACAAGAACACCAAGAATTTAAAAGGTAATTGGTAAAAAAAAAAAAAAAAAAAAAAAAAGACACACACACTTGGAAATAGTGCATTAAAAAAGTGAATATAAGGTAAACTATTGTCTTGAAAATCGTTTGTTTCCGTGCCTTATTAAGGGTGTCCTGCAAATACACATCAGATGCGTTCATTAAAGTGCACATGATTAAGCTCCTCTTTCTGCTGGACATGTGCGACCTCTCCCAGCTGTCGGATGAGCTTCGCCAGTGTCTTCATGTCATGGTTCCCCCTCTCCAGCAGCTCGTAGCGAAGGCTGGAGATGTCCTGCTTGATCTCCTTCAGTTCACCTGTGGGAGAGTAAATAAGCAGCATCAAAATATGTTTTCATATTTTAGTGATTCAGATATTGGGGATAACCTGCGAGACTCACCTTCATTTACTTCATCACTGTCTTTATCCTGCTGTGCTTTCAGGATGTACCTTTTGATGAGGTGGTTCATTATCTTCTGTAATTGAAAGACAGAACATTTTATCAGGTGTCAGAACTTAATGCAAGTATTTATTTGCAAGATTACTCTTTACTTTGATTCCCTACATTTGAAGACATATATACTTTCTGATCCTAATATTCTTCCAGGGGATTCGTTCCTTTTCCAACAGATTCAGAGTTACAGTGATAGAATGAAAGCAGCTGATGGGAATGATTACCGGTATTCACACTGAAGCTACAGAAGGTGATGGATTTCAGAAATCAAGTTACATCAATACCAGTTAATTGCAAAGACTTTATATTTCTCTTTCAACAATAACCATTCTTCCATTATGACATTTTTAAACAGAATTCAACATGTTTTATATTAAATCTTGTAGTGTTATCACTAGTTTTTATGTTATTCCCAAAAAGAATTTGCTTCAAGTTGAATCAACAACTATGTCGTTGCCAACGATGAAGATGCTGTATACACCAACATAGTCATGCAATAACAGCAGTTTGTGCATAAATGTATGATATATGATCCTAAGAGATGTGCAGAGTGTAATATTTTCCTAATCAGCAATAGGACATAAACTCTGCTTTACATGGTGTCGGGTCGGTCGAAGAGGTGCTTCTGCATTTACATCCTCCAGTGGTCTCAGCTGAAATGAAACGGCACAGAAGGAAGAACAGGAGTTAATGCATCTCTATTTAAAACTGTTGCTCATGAATATGACACAAGAGGTCAGTGGAGACTTGAGCAGACTATATCAGAGGGACGTGGCAGAGGTCTGCATGACTTCGGCTCTCCTACTACCACATGAAATATGTCTGGATTCAGTCCCTTAGATTTGCTCTACATGCAAAAGCTATAGTTCATATTGCATTTATGAAGGTAAAGAAGCAAAAGTAAGTACTGCTGACATTTGATCTTAGCTACAAAAACAGTTATAGCACCAGAGCCAATGAAAGAACATCAACAAACACAACAATCACAGCATAGCAATAAAAACAATAACCATAAGAGCATTAGAAACAACAACCACATCAACAATGATACTAATAACAACAATAACCATGGCAATAACCAGAGCGACAAAAACACCTACTACTAGTACTACTACTACTACTACTACTACTATTACTGCTTCTAGTACTACATCCATAACTATGAATTTAAAAATAAAATCATAACAAAAACAACTACTGTAACAACAACAGAAAACAGTAATAGCAATAATATACAATAACTGTTGCAACCATAACAATAACAACCACAATGTTGACAATATCAGACTGACTGACAAGCAAAACAATAACAACAGCAACAACAAAGACGGTGTGAGTTTGTTTGCATAACTTATGGATGGTTGAAGTCACATCATATACTGGGATGGAAATTGATACAATTTTCAAAAATTCGACTTAACGATTCAGTTCTGTATCAATTCTAATTTGAAAAAAAGGATCTGCAACACTGGGAACTGGTTCTTAACAACAACAACCAGTTTTCGATTCCCATCCCTAATCATAAACGTTAAATCAAAAGATTTGGTTTATTTTAAAAGGCTTACTGAAACCAATAATGATCGTATAAAGTATATTGTTGCTCTATCATTTTTATTCAGCAACAAGGGAAACTGAAAGAGTATTTTCCTCAATCTCTCACATTTTTAAGCTCAAAGTCCTTTGAACCTTCGATCTTCTTCCGTGTAGGTCCACCACAGATAAACTCTCGGATCTTCAGTGTAAGGGCCGCCACAGACTTGGGACTGGGGACAAGATTGAAGGGGACTGGGAGGCTCCCGCCATGCTCGAAGTAAGAGAACCACAGTTTGGCTCTTGCAAATTTCCATTCAACGTCGGCATCATCCTGCATCAAGAGAAAGAGAAGAAACACAGTTAGATATTACACATAGCAATTTTACTTTTCAATATGTAAAAATTTTAGGTCAACTCAATAAATTGTGCTGATGGTTTAACCATACCTCAATTTCTTGGAAGGAGCTGTTAAACATGGCAATGAGCATATTCAGCAACACGATCACCATGATGATGTTGTACACCCCATACAGAACATAACCTATATTCTCAATGAACTTGTGGTTGATGGTGATGACCACTGATTTCACTTCTGACAATCCAAAAATGGCCCAAAACAACGTTTTAAAACTCTCCTCAATGCTGGACAAAAGAAGACAAGGCACATCAAAAGAAAACAACCTTTAAAATGTCTTGACAACAGAAATCTGCAGTGAACACTTACGTTGTGAAGGCATTGTTGTGCTTGGCTCCGAGGTAGTATGAGTACAGATTGAACATCCCCACCATGAATGCCACAAAAACTGTGATGAAAATCACCATGAATTTAAAGATGTCTTTTACTGTCCTTCCCAGAGAGATCTGCAGAGGCCCGAAGCGCTCGTTGGCAGGCAGGATGTAGGCGATGCGGGAGAAACTCAACACGACTGCGATGGCGTAGAGGCCTTCAGATATGAGCTGCGGATCTGAGGGCACCCAGTGAATCCGAGCTGAAAACAATGTGAGCAGTTGTTTACTCAAACTAATGTTATGTAATGGATGATACAGTTTTCCAGTTCAACATATTAGGTCAAAGGTCTGCATCCCTGTAGTGGTTTCCGGCAGTTCCTAAATGACATCCAAACAAATATTGAACTTAGTTCAGTTCTGTTGCACAAATGATAATCCGTCAAAAAGACTTGGTGCAAGAAATTTATTTACATAGCTTGTCCAACAAAATATCAAATCTGCCTGTTGTCTTTCACAGCAGCTGATAAATGTTGGTTTTCCAACTGCATATTTCAGAAAGCTAAATATGGTTCAATCAAAAGAAGAAGACAGTTTCAGTCACAGTAATGATTTGTAATCGTATTTACCTGGATGTTTATAAATTAGCAGACGACAAAGCTACGATGAAAAGCAACAAACAGCTAAATAGACTGAAGTGGATAAAATTCAGAAATTAAAAAATTGTAACTGCTAACAAAAATGTGAAAAGGTTAAAATGATTATGACACCTCAAAAAAGCTAATAATATGAATAAATGATATATGCTTATATTGATGATTCATAATAAAGAACTGAGCAGAAAACCAAAAGGTCACATACGTTGCGATGTTGAAAGAACGAATGATTGAAAATAACGGGAAATTTTGTGGCCCCAACTTACCGAGGTGGAAGTACTGTATCTCGAAGGGCAGGGTTTTGTTGTACAGGTCCGTGTAGTGTTTGTCAATGTAGCTCTGCGCAGAACACGCGTGCCAAAAAGCCATCAGCCTAGCAATGAAGGAGGTCATGAAAATGGCCAAAATGCTGAAGTCCAGGAGGTTCCAGGGTTCTGTGATGTACTCTCGGAGGTCCTGCAACCAGATATCTTTACATTCCTCCCAGATCTTTCCTGTTGGAACACAGAAATTACAGTTTCCTGCCAGCCAAACTACTTCCTCTCAAATGAGACTGATATCCAAACATGTCTCAAAAATATCTCGAACTGGTTGATCGTGCTTAAATCATGTGAAGTTTATCATCACTGCACACTCACAGTGTATATCTGTGGAATTCAGCCTGAAAATGTTGCTTTTCTATCTTTGGAAAGTCATACTGATTTATTATTGGAGACGTGGAAAGAGTGTGGAATTATCGACGTCTGCCCGATGGATATTTGTAGGTTTATAACTCCTGGATGATGATATCCTTGACCTGATGTGCACAAAAGCCGTGATATAATCGTAAATCTCAGCACCTGCTAGACGAGGCTGTGCCACTAAAGAGTAAATCAGTAAGGAAATGGCTCAATGAGGTGGAAGAGAGAGTATGTTTACACTCATGACCTATGACCCACGAGATGATGAGAATCTCCATCCAGGTGAAGGGGGTGGTCTTCATCCGGAAAAGCTGCGAGGGGTAATCCTGGGTGGTCATGTTGGGCAGCAGGGCCGTTCCATCGAAGCGGTCCGCCGCGTTTAGGACCAGCACACAGAGAAATATGACGAAGGAAGCCGCATGGGCCACGAACTTCAGGAAAGGTCCACACATAAGTTTCCCCACCTGAAGTCAGAAGATAGAAAACGAGAGGGGGGGGAAAAGAAATGCTTAAGAAATGATGCTGCATCTTCAGATTACAGCCTCTGACAGAGTATCACATCTTTATAGGGGGAGATTATTAAAAGATTTTATAAAACACAAAATGATTGACAGAAATGGACAGTTTGACTCCTTCAATAAAGAAACTAATTATTTATGTTTAAGAGAAAGGTGGCATTTTAAAAAGAAAAACTAATTTATCCTTGACATGTATAAAAGAGACAAAATATGAATGCAAAAATATTTGCACAAATATGAATTCATCCAAATAGAATAGAATAAAATGTAATTACTTTATTAAACCCACATGAAATTAATCATATATGTCAAAACATTTGTAAATAAATCTTTATCCAAAATATACAGACCTATCTGGACATACATGTTTATGTACATACACATAAAAATACATATGATAAATACTGTATATCTAATATCTAATTTAACATGCCTAATAAGGAGCAGGAAGAAGCAAAACTCATGTTCGCATTCTGTAATATTTAATATTTGCATTCTATAATGATTCTACTTTCTCAATCTTATGGAAAAAGGTTTATATATATACATATCTAGTAACGAATAACCTCACACAATTTTGAAGTGCTTAAGTGATTTGATTAGTTTTCTTGTTTTACTGTACGTTGCTGGATTTTGTGATCATATTCAAATGCTTGTTTATGTATTTAATCCTGTACTTGTTTATGGTGCTAATGTTTTAGCAGTTAGCTATGAGGTGAGCTGTTTCACCTGCAGTGGCAAGAACAGAGTGATCTTTCTCTTAGCATTTGAAACAGACTGTCGGTTCTGTCTCTTTGAATGATTCTGGTTTTAACCTCACGGCAGGAGTCAGTAATTGGGCACGGTTGCCACTATTGGCAAGTGACAGCAAAATCACTGGCACACTGGCCAGAAAAAAAAAAATCCTCCAATTGTGCAAATTTTTTAATAATCAGCCCCTGTCAAAACCCATGAGTACAAATGAGTTCCAGGTGCACTGATACACAATCAGCTGCATGCAACAAAATTAGCCCAAACAAACTGTGAGAAAATGAATGGTTGACTCATTTGAGTTCAGAAGTGAATACATTAAAGCAGGTCAACAAAGTACTCAGAAATGTTTTTGTTCGTTATCTGACATGTCTGCTGCACCGGTAGGATTGGTCTGCTGAATTAATGTCGTGTCCCAGCCCTGACCTTTTAAAATTTGATGTCCTTTTGTATTTTTATTTTGTTTCCGGATGCGAGTGATTACGAAACACACTCATTGAACAGCAAACTGGTTCTTCATGTAAAACTCTTTCTGAGGACGATCCAGAGTTACAGTGAGAGGATCAAAGCAGACGATGGGAACAACCATCATCATTGTCACTCGCTGATTAGTTTGGTTTATCACGAAACGTATTTTTCTGTGTTGGCATACAGTGGTTTTTGATTCTATTACCCAGTGTTCAAACTGCACTTTCTTGTCAATTAATATATTTGAGCTGTTGAAAATTTACATTGATTTGGGCTTGTCATTAAGGGTTGATGGTGGGTCCCAAAGTAATTGAGAACCACCACTGCTTCAAAGGACTGATTGCAATCATCTGAAAGCAGACAGGAAATAGACACATTCACCTTGCTTGATGGAGCGATCCAGTAAATGAAGGCCAGAACAGGCAACCCAACAGCAACGCCAAGGACAAGTAGAATCTTTACTGCTGTTGTTTGCTGACGCAGACCGGACAAGTTCTCGTACCAGATGGAGAGGAGCCGCTGTTGGCAGTTTGGATGTGCCACAAACTGC
Source organism: Blennius ocellaris (assembly GCF_963422515.1). Taxonomy (NCBI): domain Eukaryota; kingdom Metazoa; phylum Chordata; class Actinopteri; order Blenniiformes; family Blenniidae; genus Blennius; species Blennius ocellaris. The sequence goes on along the minus strand of NC_137651.1, from coordinate 25,785,955 downwards.
TCCGATGGGGGGGATGTTTGGTGTGACAGAGGGAAAAAGAGGGGAAAAGACTTACATGTTATGTGTCAAAGTAGAAGGTTAAATATCTCAAAGCATGACAATAAATGTGTGCTGTTTTTACCTTTTTAACCTCATATTTTATTGCAAGTTTGAACCTGATGAGGGATTGTCTGCTGCAGCTTTCAGTGCTGGGACATGAGTCAGTGTCTCCATTTAAGATGGCCTCCACTTCTTCTGTGTTTCGACACAAATCCAGGAGTCCCACCACAAAATCTTTACACTGCATGGACAGTTTTTTATAATCATTCTGAAACAGACAGTTCACCAAACATTTATATGTTATATTTATGATTTCAGCAATCAGACACAGTGATGGGAAATCTAAATCCAAGTGAAGACTGAAATCTTTTAATGGGAATTATGTTTCAACTTGCAGTCTCTTGTATAGGCTTTGCATGTTCTGCCTGTTCATCCGGATTTAAAGAGCAGTGTTTAGATGAATGAGTTACTCTTTTCAGGGGGGTTTTTAAGTAACAGATCAGTTTGATGTCTTACCAAAGTTATATCTCAAGAGCAGCAAGTGATCAATTTCAACGTGTTTCTATGCTTTGTTTTTGACTGTTTTTTCTGTGTCACTATGATCTTCACCGACTCTACCTGGCAACCAATCAAATTTTATTGGGTAAAGTGCCTCTTTGTCAGCCAAAGAGGGCAAAGTGCATGAAGGAGGAGACTAACAGGACACAATGAAAAAGGAATGGAAGAACAGGCGGTGCTGCTGCAATAAAGTATGAAGGGAGTTGCCTTGTTGGATTTGACAGACACTCCAGCAGAGCAGATTACTTAGAAATGTGAGGGCGAACATCATACAGGCTGGACTGCAACCTGTGCAGGTTTACTGGGCCCAGTTGGATAAAGTGGTTAGAGAAGATTGATGGATGGAATGGATCATAATCACAATCTGTATGATTTAGTATGTGCCTCAGAAGAAAACTGAAACGTGTTACCTTGAACTCTTTCTCTGTGTTGGCAAGAACTGCGAGCTCATTGCTGAGTTCCAGAGCGGTGATCACTGGGTCTTCACTGGAGAGGCAGAGGTACGCCGGACTGGCCAGGCCTTTATATGCATTGATGCGGGACTGCGAGTGGCTGAAGGAGTCGTTCCTCTGCTGCTCACTGCAGATCCTGCACTGACAGAAATAGTCATGGGGCCGCTCTATACGGGCTCCCTTCAGCAGCAGTATGTGGACGATTTCATACTCCTGACACTGAGAGGCCAGGATGATGGGGGTGATGTCATGGGAGAAACGTGTCCCATCTTCATCATAGGAGAAAAAGTCGTCGTGTGTCTCGGCCTGGCTGGGGCTATTCGACAGCCTCTGACCGTCTTCCAAAGCCTCGTGGCTTAGAATGGCCTCCACTATTCGTATGTAACCTTTATTGATGGCTAACAGCAGAGCATCTCCTATCCTCGCGAGGTCCTTCTTCTTCAGCAGAAGCTTTGCGACCTCCAAATGCTCGTTGGCGACTGCCAGCTGCAGAGCATTCTGGCCCATGTAGTTTACACAGTTGACACTGAGGTCTGGCAGCTCCTCCAACATGCGCCTGACTTCGGGGGCGTTGCCATACTCAGCTGCTTCTAAAAAGGTTTCCTCTGTCACAGAAAGGCAGCGGGATGACTGAGCATGGAACAAGTAACCAGCTCCCCTCAAAGCCTGCCTGCGTTTTTTGGTGGCTCCCTGTCGAATCATCACTCTTTTCTCTTCACTGCTCCACCTACACACAGATAAACAGAATTTAATTATTAGCGTTGGGATTCTGATTTTGCAATCCTAATTGGCTGAAACTCTAAATCTTTTTTTCCCCCCACAATCAAAAGGCACCATCATCCACATGAGTCTTACTATCGCACATTACAAATACTTTACTGCTTTGTGGGATTCGCTCCACGGTTTCCCAAAAGACCTTGAGAATGAAACAGCAGTGACCCAAGCAGTAAATAGACAACAGTTTGCCATGCACAGTTGGTCTCAGCTGAGTTATAACTCTCACTCCATGTGCGACACCGCCCACTGCTTCGTCATCTGCTCTCCTTCATTTCAGGACACGATAATGTCTAGGCACTTGGCCTCTGCCTGATCTGGGGACAAATCCATTTTACATGTCATCCTGGATATTACCTATCATGCTGCATGCCACATGATGGAAACCTTTACAGGAGTGACATTAAACACATAAATTAGATTTAGACCATACTACCTTTCAATAACCATCTTTTCAAGTATTCACTGTATCTTGTGCCATTGTCAAATGTGTAAATTAACTTCCTGTTTGGTAATTACATTCATGTAACATGATTACCTCAGGAGCTTCAGCATAGATGATGCAAAGTGATGACAGATGAGGACAGCACTCCTTCATTAAGTCATAATTGGACTTAACAAGATTGTGCATAAGTGGGTAATCTGATGAGTGGATGCAATACATACACAATCTGCTTCATCACATGTCAAATAATGTCAGCCTGAGCCATGAATTGTGTTCGACCTCAGGGGAAAGACAAAATGCATCACCAAATGGGGGGCCCTGGCATGCACAAAATTGTGATAAAAAAGATAGATTTGCACATGTTATTTTTCATTTAACATAGCATAAAAAGCTGTTATCGTAAAGTTTACCTGCCTGGTTTTCAAACAAAGTCTTGTTTTTACTCTGCTCCACTTCTGCATCCCGAATAAGTAACTGAGGTACAGCGACGGCCGTGGATCAAAAACTAGACAGAAAATGACAGAAGAGATGCCTGTAATATGGTAAAAGTGAGAGTAATATCATTCTTATTCATGCATTTCATATTTGTGATAGCGCTACTTGCAAAATAATTTTTTGTTTGTTTTTTTAAAGAGTAAAAATCCCAACTTTACATATTAAACAGAAGAAAGGAGGATAACGAAATATCACATTAGTGCTTGGTAGTTTCCAGGAGAAAAGCCACCCATTTAATTTACTTCAAATTGTAGGTTGTGTCTTTGACAACAATCTTTTAAAAATCCAATTGCATGATCTACTCACCTCAGGTAAAACTCAATTTCATCAGCTCCAAACTTGGTGCAGTTGTGCTTTGCAGCTCCTCCGGGTTATGCTATGCCTCAGTCAGAAGTCCTCTGGGCCATCTGTCCGTCTGTTAGTGCGACTCCAGCCCTGTGTCCCTCCTCCTCTGGTCGACATGCTGACACTGCACCCCTTTCATGCATACTGAGTATTTTCTCACAGATTTTAACAGTTTACACACACACACACACACACACACACACACACACACACACACACACACACACACACACACACACACACACACACACACACACACACACACACACACACACACACACACACACCGGATACATTTATGTCCTAGTGTGAGGATTACGTGTAATTTCCTTGATTTTCAGGAGGCTGGGACATAAACTGAGGCCAGAGCTAAGGGATTATTTTCATAAGAACTATTTGTAATTGTCAGAGTGCAGGTTTCAAGCAGTAGCACCACTACTCCACGCTGTTTGACACTGTGGAGGGGAAAACAATCATATTTTGGTCCCTAGCCATAGGACAGTATAAACAATCAGGAGAAAAGCAGATTTTCCTAAATCCTCTTACGTATCTCCGAGCCATCAATGTAAAAGGAACTAAAACACACCTCCGTGATATATTTACAGCAAAACACCCATAATGATGGAGGATAGGAATGAATATGTGAAAAGTGTCCTCAGACAGTTTATACATTTTTGAACATGATGATAATATTATGTCCAAGACATTGCTTGATGTTTGGATAGATAGATAGATAGATAGATAGATAGATAGATAGATAGATAGATAGATAGATAGATAGATAGATAGATAGATAGATAGATAGATAGATGGATAGATAGATAGATAGATAGATAGATAGATAGATAGATAGATAGATAGATAGATAGATAGATAGATAGATAGATAGATAGATAGATAGATAGATAGATAGATAGATAGATAGATAGATAGATAGATAGATAGATAGATAGATAGATAGATAGATAGATGGATGGATGGATGGATGGATGGATGGATGGATGGATGGATGGATGGATGGATGGATGGATGGATAGATGGATGGATAGATAGGTTAGATAGATAGATAGATAGATAGATAGATAGATAGATAGATAGATAGATAGATAGATAGATAGATAGATAGATAGATAGATAGATAGATAGATAGATAGATAGATAGATAGATAGATAGATAGATAGATAGATAGATAGATAGGTGGATGGATGGATGGATGGATGGATGTATAGATAGATAGATAGACAGACGTACTTGGTTTAAATTGGTTGGAGGCTTTAAGTATTCACATGTTAAATTACAATCATCATGTCAAAGAAAAATTATATTTTAAAACATAATAGATGTTCATCTTTGGGTGTGCTTGACAGAGTCACGGGGTTTATATATAGAACGCTGCGCTCTCTGCTGGTCGCTTTCGGTACAGCCTGAGCCAACCCCCCCGTCCTGTTGTCAAGGAGCCGCGTCCTCGGTTGCTATCATAATAGAAAGACTGTAACGCAGACAGCTGAAGAGAACGGGGAATTTCTATCTATTTGTACCCCCCCTTCTTTTCCTTTTCACACGTCTGAAAAGCGACTGGCATCCAGTCGTTGCGATTTGCTTCAAACAGTATTTGTAATTTGCGCCTATAGCAGCTCAGCTGAGAGCCGCCTGGAGGATCAACTGGGCCGGAAACATGGACAACTTCTTCTATCAATCGTATCCTACCTACTTCATTACCTCGTAAAGTGTGAGGAAAGTGGAGATCTTTCATGATTACACCTGTAGCTTCACATTAATATTTCATTGTATGTACATTTTTGTATAAACACACACTCGGGGCTCGTTACATATTTAATCGTCTGATAATGATGACATCTTAACTGTTTGAGCTGCCGTGTCACTTTTTTTTTTATTTCAGTGTGCTGTGTAAATGTGTGTTTTTGACTATTAAGGTAATATAAAATCTCATAATCACACATCCATCCAAAACTCCTCAGCTGATGATCACTTGTAGAAATCCAAGATTGGGACATAATGAAGACCTCAACACTGAGAGACAACGCCTGGCTGAAGAGCAGAAGAAGTGCAGAACAAGGGCACGTCAGTTTTCCATGGAAACCAACCACCGCAGAAAGTTAGTTTAACCACTAATCAAACATGCATCTTATGTGGACAGTGACTGTCAGATTGCTGCACCCCAAACTTTGTCCAGACAGCCAGCTCATACTGACCAAGCAGCACCTTCAGTTTCTTCCTGGAAGCAGACAATGCTGTGCTGGTGTAGGGTGCACACGTCACCTGAACACACACAGTTTATAGCTGTTTTGGGCTCAGCACCTAGAACTAGAAGTGCTGACAGGATTTTTCAGTCATGACCTGGAGATGGATCTATTTGACCAGAGCAGCAACTGAGGCAACACTTCTCAAGTAACTAAATCTGCAAATCCATTATGGATATTAATACCCCACTAAACGTGGGTATAAATAGTCACCTGCAAAGGCTAAAAATTACAGTCTTTTTTAGAAAAAAAAAACATGTTTACATAGTAGGTTGATACAAGGTGAGCTGGGGAGAGTGCAGGGTAGATTTGTTGCCAGTTCAGGCTTTAATTATCCCACAAGGATTTGTAGCTTCCCTGTGTAGATGCATGCGGTCAGTCAAAGGCATAAATACATAATGATTTAATCTATCAAGGAGATCAAATCAGATATAGAGTTTACCTAAAAAAAACAAGTATATTTGTTTAATGTTTTTATGAGTTGATCAGTAAACATCACATGAAACAAATGTGCAAACAAGCACTCAAATATGATGCATTGTCTAATGACTATATTCAAATTTTGTACTTTTTACAGAAAATATGCTAAACAAATGTGGATTGATTTGCCAGCATTATATGCCAGCAACAGACATATAATGCAATCGTATAATATGAATATATCGCCCCTCTAATAAAGATAAAATTAAATAAAGTTGTTACTCGCTATTGTAACCAAAAGCACCCTCTTTAAGTGCGTATTTGAATTTGAATGGTGGTCATGCAAGATTCTCTCATTTTACTTTGCAGTTCAATGAAGATCCATAGAAAAGATAAACTTGCAGAATGTAATAACATTTGCTGCAAAATGAAGCTTGGCAAAAATCTAAACTGAATGTGTTCACCACATCCCCTATACACGTATTGCTCTGTTGCTCCATGCTTAAATAAACTGACACTGCTATCTTGACACTAATTACCATTTTACATGTCAAAAAAGTCACGCAGGATGTCAAAAAAGTCACGCAGGACAATGATGCTGACCTCAGTCGAGCCCACTGATGTTATTACTGGGCTTCCTCAGTAAACCTGGCAGAGAATACCGGCACTGACTTATTGATGACTATGATGAAAACATATCTTGTGGAGCTGACTCGGGTTTCTGTATCTAAAATATGACCGGACTGGATTTAATCAAGTGAGATGTGACCCAGGTTCATTCTCTCTCTCTCTCTCTCTCTCTCTCTCTCTCCTCTCTCTCTCTCTCTCTCTCTCTCTCTCTCTCTCTCTCTCTCTCTCTCTCTCTCTCTCTCTCTCTCTCTCTCTCTCTCTCTCTCTCTCTCTCTCTCTCTCTCTCTCTCTCTCTCTCTCTCTCTCTCTCTCTCTCTCTCTCTCTCATGGCCCAGGGAATTGGATGAGAGACGAAAGCAGAGGGAAATGCAGGAGCAGCAACTACGGGAAAACATCTTAGCACAGCGCAGGCAGCAGCTGCAGGATGTCACCCAGCGCTTCCAGAGAGCTCATCTACCTCCATCTCAGAGACACAGACCATGTCAGTGCTCATCTTACAGACACCACTGAGAAGTAAAAGACAGTCTCTTATAATGCATTTCAATATCTTGATTTCCTTCAGCATTCAGAAGAAATGTCCCAAATCTTGACGATGCACTCAAACAAATCCAATGCACTTCAAGACCATACAGCCAACAGAAGTCATTTACCGTCAACACTGTCAACAGGTAAAAGAAGACAAGAATACACATACAATTTATTGCCAAAAGTATCCACTCGCCTGTCTTCACATGCATATAAACTTGAGTGACCTCCCATTCTTAAACCATAGGATTTATAGGTTCTAAATTATGCTAAATTTGTTTTATATTAGTTTTCTAACAGAAAGATGTGACCTAATAGTCTGTGTATTAGCTCCCCAAAGGTGAAGAAAGTCTGTCATCTCCCCAAGTTTTTTGTGAATGTAAATACAGACGATTTTGAGATTTTCCCTTCATGACATCACACAAGGAAATAACCACTCTGGAGGTGGCTCCTCACTCTGACCCTCCCACAATCAGATGAGCTCTGCACACTAAAATTACAAGTGGCTTCAATTTTTTTCTCCTGGCAAATGCTTCCATAAAACAGACACAGCTCTTTAGTGTTTTAAGATACAGACACAGAAACATCCTGTTCTCAGTCAAGCGCTGTAGAGAGACTTTTAGATTGGCTGAAATCCAGACCCAAGGCGAGATTTGGGGAAGTACACTTTGAATACAATTTTGCTGAACTTCTGACAACTATGTGAAAACTGTATCATATGGGACCTTTAACATGATGTGTGTCCCCAACACACTGATGTGGGATGAAAAGGTTGGAAAGGTGATTCATCAGTCCAAAGAACACGTCTCCACTGTTTCAGAGTCCAGTGGCAGTGAGCTTTAACACCACTGCATCTGACACTTTGCATTTCTCTTGGTGATGTGCAGCTTGGATGCAGCTGCTCGGTCATGAAAATCCCCCATGAAGCTCTATACACTGTTCTCCAGCTAATCTTAAGATCATTTGGAGTTTGGAGGTCGGTAACAATTGATTCTGTAGAAAGTTGGTGACCTCCGCACACTATGCGCCTCTTTGCTAACCCCGCTCTGTGATTACCGCTTGGTGGCTGAGTGTAGTTCCCAAAGGCTTTCATTTTGTTAGAGTACTACTAATAGATGATTGCAAGGAAATTTCCTGGCTGGACTTAGTGTACATCCAGTCCAGGTGCAGCTATCACTGCACCACGCTGCAATTCACTGAGCTCATGAGAAAAACACATTCTTTTGAGAGTGAATACTTTTGGTGATATAGTGTGTTTGTTACTTTAAAACCTTTGACTCAAACTTTCAACATGTTTTCATGTTGGCCTGTATTTATAGTTGTCTGCTCTTTTTTAAAGGACTTCTTCTCCGAAACCTCCCACTGTTTCTAAATCCTCCCACCGCACAGATCCATCTGCAGTGGAGGCCGATACCGAACTGCTTCAGGATCAGAGCAGGACAGAGAAGCAGCAAGATCACAATCCACAGGTATCTGTCATTTTATTGATAAAACAACAAAATGTCACTTTTGTTGGTGTTTTGATAAAGAGATATGAGATTAATTTTAGTCTTTAAAGTAGTCATTGTCAAATTTCCTGTGTGTGTGTGTGTACATGTGTGCGTGTGTGTGTGTGTGTGTGTGTGTGTGTGTGTGTGTGTGTGTGTGTGTGTGTGTGTGTGTGTGTGTGTGTGTGTGATGCAGAGAGAGAGTGTGTGTGAGATGTGTGCTGAAACTACAAACAAAATGGCGGATCGCAATAAACTACATTCAAAATGGTGGTTACCAGCAAGGCAAGATGGCCGACCTATAGGTCCTGTCTGACCATATTTTTGGCAGAACAAAGGGGCAAAAGATTGACACTCTAACGTCTGGTCCTTGAGTGCGTCTCTGTTAAAGATCAATTTCTAAAATGAGTTTAAGTGAATGCAACTTGCTTTGTAAAACATCTGGATTTGTCAGGTGGTTGTGTGTGATATTGTCTTTGTGTGATATGTGTAGGGTTGTGATGAGTTAACAAGTTAGTAACGCAAAGATTAGCATGCAAGACCCTGTGTCAGTGTGCAAAACATTGGTTTTCAGGTTTCTAACTACTCTTAGTATAAATAACCAGTAGAACTAACTCACAAGTGATCGAATCAATCCATCTTCATAGTACTTAAACCATTTTGTGCATAGCATCATGTTTAGCTAATTATCTTGTGTTATTCCCAGTAGTTAGTTGCTATGTATTTAGTGTTTTTGAAGAAGGTGTTTGGTTGTCAAGGCCGGGAGAAGCTTGGGCTCCTCTGTTTGCAGTCTCAGTAAAATTGTCTTTATGATACTGTTAGATAACTTTTTATCTTCTATAGCCTAGATACTGCATGTTCCACAACTGTGGCTGACTATGGAAACAACAGATCTGAGATAGTTAGGAATTAACACAATTGTTTATTAAACAAAGAACATTCTCACCACATGGTCAGCTGGTACAGAACGACTGTACCCTTCCATCAGCTTAAGGCTGGAAAAAGAGGATGATTCTGAAGAAAAACTCACAGTTTTGAATCTGAGAGGCAGAATCCCCTATCCAGGTCATTCCTGTGACCTTCGGCCAATCACAGGGGACCCCTGACCTTGAGATGGGCTCCAGTTTGCCAGGCTGCAATGGGTACTTGTTTACATATCAAAACCTATTGTCTCTGAGTATCAGTGAAACCAACATGGAGGGAAATGGAGGGAAAAACACATGGAAGGATGCAATCCTATTGTCTCTAGCAGTGAAGCCAAAATGGCAGACGACAGAGAAGAATTCAAGTTAATATAATCTTGGGGTGCAAGTTTCTAACTTGCACCCCAAGTTAGAAACTTCTACTTGATCACTTTTATAAATGTCTGAATCTTGTTTAATCTTAATTAATATTTCAATTACAGCATTACACAATGCCTCATGCTTCATTTAAAAGGCCACAACATTATAAATGAAAAAGTTGAAAGTAATTCTGATGAAATTACAGCCGGAAATAGTTCTACTTATTGACCTCTAGGGCGCAGCAGTGGTGCATCAATCTTTCCCCAAACTAACTTAGAAGGCAAGACTCTAATACACAAATACAGATCAAACTCTAAATCCAACTATAGTTTTAATGTCAGCAATTCTTCTTGTGTCTGATTGAAAGTGGTCCTGCTATTATAAAACACAACAAAAACTATAGTGTTTGAAGCCGATGTTGCAGTGTAAGTAAAAATAGAGGTTGATTCAAATCTGGAATTTCTGAGTGGAGTTGCATGTTCTTCCCATTTCTTCCTACAGTATATCTAACCATTTGTTTTATATTTTTCTGTGTGCTGCATATTACTTCTGAAATCTAAAGACATGCGTGCTCGATGGTTGAATGGTGACTTTATAGAGGCTGTAAGCATGAATGTTTTCGTTTCGTAACTGGGATGGATCAGGTATAGAAGTAGAATAGATTTATTTGTTGCCCATCACAGAATGGAATAAACACAATAGGAAAAACTGGATTGATAAAGATTTCACCCAAAATCAGAAATAGTTATAAAGCTATCATGCAAATGTATATATCTACATCACCCTGTGCGTTGCTCACAATTAACAACCATTACCAGCTTTAGTATATTAAAAAGATGCTTGGTCCATGGATGAATGCAACCTCTAAGCAAATTGTAAAGATTTAAAAGAAAACATACATTTTTGATTTTTTTAAAGAAATTTCTTGACTAGCGGACATAATACAGCGCTGACACCCCAAATGTGATATCGGTGATGCTACCATAAAAGAAAACAAACTAGCACTAACCTAACCTGTACCAGAAAGCGTAATTAAAATTGGCTTAATGTTGAGATTGTAGTAATTTTCTATGATATTTGCTTGGATTTTGCTTAAATATCAATATTTTAATCACGTATACTTTGCCCCACAACAAAGAAAATCATTGAAGTATGAATTGAAAGGTTATTATGGCACTATTTTACTGCTCTGACCCACTCAACATGAAATTGTCCCCTGAATTAAAATGTGTTTGACACCCCTGTTGTAGATATACCCTGAGATATATATTTTATAACTACAGATAATATTGTCTTCTATATTTCAGGGCGGCCGCATGTTGGAGTGCTGTATTTCTGAGAGCCTGTCTAGTAAAGACAGCTTGGACAACGAGGACGTCAAACACGGCACAAGAAATCCTCAGGGTTCCTTTTCCTCTTTCTTCCTCAACTCAGACAAGACCCATCCAGACCAGAGAAAGGATAAGAATTTCGAACTGGCGTTGAAGAAACAAGACGACTCTGACTGGCCTCGTGATAAGAGACATATTTCACAAGCTTTCTGGGAGTTCACGTCTGTTCAGAAAACAGCTGAAGCAGATACGCGGCCCACTCTGCACAACTGTAACAAATTAGCCCTTTGTGAACAGATGAGTGATGACCGAGAGCACTTTAAAGAAGACTCCTTTCAGAGCAGTCCCAGAGAACACATCAGTACAAGTGGAGGTCCTGCTGAAAACATAGGAAATATTGAATCGGCTTATCCTCTGTTGGATATCAAAGAGCAGAAGAACTATAATGTAAAGCTTCTGAAATATCCGTCAGCTACAAAAATCCCTTTGCCTGCCAAAGATGGTGACAGCAAAGATGTGTTATTGGGATCTCCCTCGAAGCCAAATATTTTCCTAAACGACAGTCCAACTGATAATTTGGTAAAAGAGGAAACTCCTCAGCAAACAACCCAAGAAAGCTACTATCTGTCATCTCAGAAAGAACCCAGTGCTTTCATAAACAATCTCAACAAGGGTTCAAACACAAATCACAAGGATGAGAAGTCCTTAAACACAGCGTCGCTGCAACATGCACGCTTGTCTAATATTCAGTCTGGCACATATATCAAATATCAGGAGCATTTCAAAGAGGAAATACAAAAAGTGCCTGTTTCAGAAACAGCATCTCGCTCAGTTAGTAATGTTAGATTCATCAAAGGCATCCTTAAAAAGCAGTCAAAATACATTTCAAGAGAGCCTACGTATGCATACAGCACAGGGCACTCAATGTTTCCAGATGAGGTAGCGTTAGCAATTAAAGACAGCATAGACTTTGCGAAGGCAAAAGCAAAGGACAGGGATGGCAATAACACCGTCAAGACAAAGGTACGTTGGTTTGATGAGGTGAATGTGGAAAAAGAGCCCAAAGAGCAGAACATGATAAAACATGCGAAAGGGATGTCTTTCAATCCTCCTCAGTGCAAAAACAACTCCAAGGACCACCAGCCAAGTCTGGCTGCAAGCTCAGGGACTCCCAGGTCCGGACCCAGTGTGACCCCTGCCCATTATCACTTTACAAAACAGGCCTGGGCAGATGTTGGGGTTCAAGTCAGCCTGCCCCAGGAGCGATCAGAAGAGGTCAAGGCGCCACAAAGCAACACCAGCACTGGCAGTCCCAGGGTACCTCGGAGAGAGCTCTCCGCCAGAGCTGCAGCAGGTCCAGTTTCCTTACGAACAAGAAAGGGCACCATAATGCGACCTCAAACTGCCACCGAGGTGAATCAGATTGCCAAAGCCCCGGGGAGGATGATAGCGCCCCGCCCTCCTCCTCGAGTGGAATCCGTGGCAGAAACGACAACTAACTTCTCCAACACCCCATATGCCCTGGATCTCTCTGGTTTCCACTGCAAACAGGTGCCAGCTTTCGAGCAGATGCTGAGCAGGGGCAACTCTGATGTTTTCCTCTCACCTACCACACATCACGCAATCACAATGAATAACAATGCTACGTACGCACCTCTACCACCCTCGTACATCCCCCTCTTCTCCGAGGGCAGCTCAAAGAGGATGTCTGGTCATCAAGAAGCTCACATCCACAGCAGAAGAAGAGGGACCGTCCCCAGTGAAAAAGCTCTCTGTTTACGTTGCACTCCTACAGATGAGGAGATCTCACAGATCTGGCACGGTGTCCGCAATGCCTTAACCACCAAGGACGGTAATGTATATTTTGATAGACACAGTGCAGGCTGGGGTTTGTCTCCCTGCGGAGACGTCACCTGAATTTACTCGCAGTTTCTCTCGCTTGCTAATTTATTTTTTAACCATTAGCAACCGAGCTGTGAATTTCACCAGTCTGGGCTGTTGTACTAAATGTGTTTGAGTTTGTTCTTATTTCCCATCAGTATTGATATTTGCATGATAAAATACCTGCAGCAGTTTTTGTTCATCTAACCCAATGCAAGAAGTATAGTCACACCGAGAAATGGGAACATAGATAACCTTACAGACTTCCTGTCTCTTAATTGTGTTATCAGCTTCTGCGTCTCCAGATATCTAGAGATTGTCACTATCAACAGCCATCATCAGACAGTGAACACAGGATTGAATCTACTTCCTTGAATGGAAGAGTTTTATATCTATAGTTGCTTTGAAAGTTTCGACCTTCCTGTTTGCCCAATACCAATACCGAAAGCTTGATGGTCCATACATTGTACCAAATCCTACTATACTGTACGAGGGGTGTCAAACATAAAGCCCCTGGGCCAAAACTGGCCAAACTACCAAGCAAAATGCAAACATTTTAAAGAAAACATAAATGTTTTTTCCAACAAATTTCTTGAAGCGCAGCAGACACAACATGACGCTGCTAACTGACCTGAGATACTGCTGATACAACAATGAAAGATTAAACATTAGCCTCAAAGCCATGCTGCCAGGGTGAGAGGGTGAGTTTGTAAAAACATGCATGATGCAATACTATAAGAGAAGTTTTTTACAACACAAATTTTCATTAAAATCGGCTTTATGTTGCGATTGGAGTAATTTTCAGGAGTAATCATTTGGTTTTTGTGAAAATCTAAACATTTTCATCACATATACTCTGTGTCACAACAAAGAACAACCTTTGAGTTCAAACTGAATGTTTTTCAATTTTATTTTACCAGTCTGTCATACTCACAATGAAAATAGGCTGTATGTGGCCCTTGAACTAAAATTGGTTTGACACCCTTGTACTGTAGACAATACAATTAAATGGGGGGGAGCAAGTCGTTTTTGACTTAGGAATTGCTGCTGTGTAAAATTTTGACAATCTAACAACTCCACTACTCTTTCCACCTCATGATTCCGGTAAATTCCTCTTCTTCCAGCTAAAACAGCACTTAGAAGACAAGCCCCGGAGAATGGGCGGGTGTTAAGGAAGCCCAGCATTCAGCCCCCCAGCTCAGGGAACAGGAGACTTCTTCCCACCTCTCAGGTGCGTGCATGCAGTTGTGCAGTTGCCCCGTGGGGTGTAAAAGTGAGAATACTTGCTAAAAGATCAGTGAGTGGGTGTGTTTGAACTTGCAGAATCAGGTTGGAGTCCCTTTCATGCTGTGCTTGCTTGCAAAACTGATTAGATGCGAAGATTTATGCTCCCCACAACAAGATGATCAGGTTAAACTTGAACTGGCAGTTTTTACTCTGTGTTTTGGTCAAGAGTTTGTTTCGTTATGCTTATGGCTTATGACTTATGACTTATAAGTTTGTATGTAGGTTATGTGTTGCGTAAAACTTATGCAAAGTGGGAATCTAGTTGAGAATAAATAAAAGCAAGTAATATCTTGTTTTATTCTGAAAGGAGGATTGAAAGATCATTATGTTCTTTTCACTAAAACAAAGATGGTCTATGTATAGAATAACATCCAGATTACTGGTAGGACAAGAGAGTTTATAGAAAGCCAGATATTATCCAGAATGACCTCAGCCCTGTCACGATTTAATTCGAATTTCAACTTCATGTATAATTGCATGTCCTTTACAAGTAAAACACGACAACTCATATGAATAGTATAGAAAAGCAGACAATAAACTCCACAACAGAACCCTGTGGTACACCACATGAAAGTCACCCAGAGCAAAGAATATAACTAACTGTTTCTTTTTTTGTGTAACCAACAAAACAGACCACACAGCTGGCCAGACCGTTTCCGAATTCATCCTGCGCCGCTTTTCCAAATAGAGGTAATGTCGTCGCCTCTATATTTAAGGTTTCTGTCATACACTTTGAAACAAAATGTATTTGGTGGATGTTGGAGTGTTTGGAGCCTGTGCTAAGGCCTGATTTGATGCTGTAGCCAAGCGTCTCCTGTATAAATGAGCCACTTTAATGAAGTGTAATTCGTCTATGAAGTTCAGTATTTTATATGAACCCTCCCTGACATGCACGCTCAGTTTGCATTGCCTATGTGGCACAGCTGTGATGTTTTCATAAGAAATTAATGGAACGGAAAAAAAAGAAAAGGGCGAGAGAGCTTGCCTCTTATGTAACTTTGCATGTGGTCTCAGGTTCTGAGAGGACAACCCAGTTTCACCTGGCTCAAGGGCACACTCAAGGCCTCCTGGAAGAAGAAAGAGACATGGTGGCTGCCATGGAGACGGCCCAAACACAGAAGCCCAGCCAGCAGCAGGGGCTCACCAACATTTCCTTGGAGGAGCAGAAAATCCTTCAGTCTTTGGAAAGACTAAACCACCATCTGCAGTGTGAGCACTCCGGACAGACTGTTTACACTCAGTCATTGTGATGATACAACAGAACCACCTTACATTGTTACATGATAATTAATTTTACCTATTTGTATTTGTTGGTGTGCATCGAACCTTCATAAGTCTTGTAAGACGTTTACTTTAATCTACTCACAGATTTATTTTTAATTCTTTTCTGTTTTGTCCATTTTTCCCAGACTGGAGACATAAAAGTCAATCTCTACAAGCTTTATGCGTCCTTCGCTAACAGTCACTCGCAAAATCAGATGATATCCTGATCGACAGCTTGTGTGGTCCGTGCATAGTGTTAACACTGCATTTAAATCTGGAGCTGCAGCTGCCCTCATAACAGCAAGAGCCAATCTGGATACAGCCATCAGATTGGGCAAAAGGACCCATGGACAGAAGATCCAGAAACACTCTCAGGACCATCGAGACACCAGGAGACTGTGTTAGGGAATTCAATCTGTGGCTCAAGCAAATTCTCATGCCTGTGATGATAGCGCCGACTTCTCCAATAAATTAAATAATTGTTTTGGATGGTTCGAAGCACTGAATGACACATCAGCAGTGAAGGCCACCCCTCAGACTGAAGAGCAGGTGCTGTGTCTGGACTCTCCGAGTAGAATTAATACCAGGAAAGCTGCTGGCCCAGACCAGATACCAGTCTGTGTACTGAAGGGATGTGCAGAACACCTGGCAGACGTCCTCACTGATGTATTCAACATCTCACTGCATCAAGCTGCTGTGCCGTCATGTTATAAAACCTCAGCAATCATCCCAGCGCTAACAAAACCTGGTCCAACAGCCACCACCCTGGAGCATTAACATCAATCATCACGAAATGCAAGGAAGTGAAGGCCTTTGTAAAGTGGTGTGATGAGAACAACCTGATCCTGAATGTTGAAAAAACATAAAAACCCAGTAATCGACTTAAGGAAGAAACAGCCACACTGTACATAATGGACACTGCAGCAGAAATGATGCAGCACTCCAGATTCCTGGGTGTGCATGTGGCAAACAACCTCACCTGGCCTCTCCACACCTCCTCCATCACCAAAATGGCTCATCAGCACCTGATCTTCTTGCGGCATCTGAAGAGAGCTTATCTGAGCACATCGGCCCTCACCACCTCCTACAGAGGAGCCATAGAGAGTGTGCAGGCCAGCAGCATCTCTCTGGAGGCTTTTCCACCAAAAAGAACCAGGTGCCAGTTCGGGGCTAGGGCCTGTTTAGCGCCAGTTCTTTGTGATTCCATTGTAAAAGTCCGGGCCTATCAAAGTCTAAACGGGTGCTCAGCTGGCCCCACATAGTCCTTGATTACCTTAGTCTGAAACTCTGTAGTCTGGAACTGATCAATCTAAAGTCAAACCACATCTCAGAAAATCACTGGATTTGTGTGGATTAATATAATCCAGATTATTTTAGTCCTGGTTTTATTTAAGCCATGAATGTGAAACTGGGCCCAAGTGCCAGAGAAAATGTTACAAACTTAATTTAAACCAGCAATAAATGCAGAAAAGGCATGTGTAGCTTTGCATTTTTCAGTGAAGCTTTGATCTCAATTTCTTCTTCCCAATTTAATGAAATTGATTAGCACTTCACTAAAAAAAGCTTCTGGACACTGATAAACTGACCAGATTCTCTCTTTTCTCAGCAGTAGCAATTCTTTTAAGTGTGCGCAGCCCAGCCAATGATCGAAATGATGTGTGTGTTGCAACGTGGAAGGTGTGTCTTTCTTTTTGTCATGGTGGTTGAGCGGATGATTACGTCCGCTCGGCTCAACCTACTGGCTCAGCCAGCTCAGCCTCTGCCAGAGGGCTTCCACAGCCTGTTGTTGTGATTGCATAGAGAGTCGGCTTCCCTTTTAGCTATCAACCTGATTTGGTTTTATCAATGCCATGAATTTCAATATATAGATTAAAGTAAGTATTTATTGAATTTCAGCTGCCAGGTGCATTTATGTTTTCCTTTATTCTTTAATAGTGCACATCTCTGTTTCACTTTTTGAAAGAAGCTTTGCAGCAGTGAAAACAGAAACTAAAATAGTAGGGATTATGGATGTGAGCTGTGTTACCCCTCCCTCACTAGCATGTCTGGTTCTGCCCCTCTGTCAGCCTGCTAGGACTTGCTCCCATCGGTGCAGGAGGCCCCAGCTCATGTGAACATTGAGGTTTAACTACAGGTTACTTGAGTGCGTCTACCCAGAGCTATAAACATCACTGCAGTGGTGACATCCCTCTTCTGCACAGTCTGATCTTTGCTACCCTCCACCGAATGAACGGCCCTAAACAAGGGGAATATTTCCAGCTTTGGTGCAGGATCGGACCTGCAACAGCAGACGCAATCTGACAATTCCATTGTTGTCTTCAACACTACATTGCTGCTTGGGTATTTCAGATGTGGCCTCGGTGTTGACTCCAACTTCTGAGTATAAGGAGATCGGATCTGGAAGCTCGATGAAGATATTGGAAATACAGAGTGGTAAACGTCCTGCAGAAATCACAATCTAAACTCAGTAGTTCCAAAATTCTTTATTCTGGGAAAGAAAATTATGTTGATATGCATGAATACACTAAATATATAAAGACATTGTCCAAGTGTGTCAGTATTTTACTAAAGATTTGCCCTGAATTTGACTCCTATTATCCTAATATAATGAATGGTCAGAGTGATCAGACTCTACAATGGCGAGTGTAATGACATTTAAGCCCTAACCAGCCCAACACCCTGCCACTTGACAAGAAAAGGCAAGAGTGCTGAAAATAAGGGAAGGGATTTTCACACATGCAAGTTCAAGCTTGTGCTTTGGTCTGTTGTGAAGCTGATTCGCGCTGGTATTTAGTCCTGTTGTGTTATAGTCCATTTTTAACATGCAACAAATGAGAGTCTGATCCGATGATATAGCAAACGAAGATAAATGTTTTGAACCCGTAAAGAGAGTTTGATATAGTTTTGCTCCAGCAATGAAGTAAAATACACACGTAACCCACATTTGCTGCAGGAAACTGCGGAGTTTTATTCATTAAGTTAAAAAATATACATAACAAAGCGTGAAAATAGAAATTATGTCAATATTGTGTGTATTGAGTCTACCTGTTTTCCATATGCATGCATGGTTTTCCCTCTGGTTTCTTCCCATAGTCCAGACACTTAATTAGCTTAATTTATGTTCCTAAATTGCATGTAGGTGCGAAGTGCAAAGGAGTAATTTTTGAGTGATTTGCTGTTTTTCTGAAGAAAGAAAAGTGACAATATGTTCTCTAGAAAAGTAAACCGAGGCACATCACTGCAGCTGATGATTAAATTATATATATTAAAAATGTATAAAAAAAACTATAAGTAGCTTTGAAAGAAGTAATTTTCGTATTTTCTTTTAATAATTAGAGTAATGTAATGTCAGAGACTGGAGTTATGTCCAACCCTCCCTGTATTTACCCAATAAAGGCTATAGGGGGCGCCCTCGATCCCAGAAGCTCATCAGTCTTTAGTAACACTGTGCGTCACCATGTCCGATAATAACACCAGACCAAATCCATTTCCACAAGCTGCTCTGATCCAGCTGCCCTGCCCCTCTCAGGTTGATTCTCTCAAGCTTTTGCCAAAACAAAACAATTGTTTCCACTGACATGAAGCTGCAACCAATCAACCAGAAGGAGACTTTACAGGGAGGATGAACAGTTGTTGACCAAAAGTGACCAAACTCTGCTAAGTGGGTGGTCCCCTGACTCCCCCCAGGGGCTGCTGGGACACTGCAGTCCATCTCTTTAATGTGTCTGAGTGCATTACAATGATGTGAAAATGACCACTTTCATCCAGACAATGGACATTTCTTGACTGGCAGCGTTTGTGCACAGAGCGTTTCCTCCATTGAAATGTGTGACCTGCCAGTGCAGTCATTAAGTTGGTGCGGTATTGATTATACTTATGCTCACAGAATATGAGGGGGCACGCATTATTGCTCAAAGAATCACTGCTAGAGTCCATCCCTATTGAATTGACATACTATGATATTTCCCAATTAATGTGAAATAAACTAAACATGAGACATGCACCTGTTAAGGAAACGAGAGCGTGCGGATTTTGGCGATGCTTCTTTTAATCTGCTCAGCGCTCTTATACAGTGTCTGCAGATATTTAATAGGGCTTCATAACCATTCATTCAGAGGACGTATGGGAAAAGCTGAAACAGAGCCTCTGTATCCAAAGAGGGTGGATCTTGACAAAATGATTTCTCAATGGAAGAGGGGTCTCATTAGCATAACAATTGTGGGAACTGCATGGGTCTACTTTTCATGAGCACTGTAAAAAAAAAAAAAGAGAGAGAGAGAGAGCGAAGTTGTACCATGATTCAAGTATTCATACTGATGAGGGAAAATGTGGTTTTGAATTATTGTTTAGACTCTTGAGAAAGTGTGTTTGTTGCCTCCTCATCCATAGCAAGGATGTGAAGCATGTTACAGGCCAAAGCCTTTTAATTAAGTTTCAGTTCATTTGAAACCCCTTCCAAACAATAAACTGACATAACCTTGCAGAGATTTAATAATTTCATGATAAAAATAAACATTTAATTTAGGTTTTGACAGACATATCCATATTATTAATGGGTTTAACTACTTGCATCTGAGTTTAGCCGTGTTTTTAAAAGGGCTAAAACTTGAATGTTCATGATTATTTTCCAAAATGTGAACTAAAAACATTACTGGTACCTTAGTGATACTCTTCCACTATTACTTAGTAGTGGCAATATGGAGAGGAAACTAGTGAGCAGTGAGCGGCAGGCACACAGATACTTTCATTTATTATTTTATTTAGTTATTATCTGTTTTTTTTTTGTTTGTTTTGTTTTCTTATTATTGTTATTATTGAAATAACAAAAAATAAATCATAATACAAAAAGTTGTAATGTTACACTGTTTGGATGAAACTATATGAAAGATGGATATCTTTAGTGTGTTTTAATGTCGTGAGATGAATTGAAATCGGTGAATATTTTGGTGTAAATTGAGTTTTTTGGGCCACACTGACTGTACCTTTAAGCCTCTTGTCCCAATTAAAGCGTCGCCCCGCCCCTGGAGCAGACGTCCCGTCCCGTGAGTCATAAAGTTTGATGTCCTGCCCAAAGTTTAGACTCGACTGGAGCAAAACTTTTTTTTTTTTTTTTTTTTTAACATAGTGAGCAGCAGAGATTTGTTACTGTGCGCTATGGAGCTTTCATAAGAGAAACTTCATAACTCCACGAAACTTTTTGTGCGTCTTTTCCGTGCGCCTGTTGCGTTTTTTTCCCCGGCTACCTCTCTGCTTTTTTTTTTTCTTTTTGGTTGGAAAAGTTGGGGCCGGACGACAACACAGATTCCAGTGTGGAGTAGATATGCGCTTTGTTACATCCAGTATGCCAACAGGAAACAGCAGGAAAACGCAGTGTTTCTCTGCAGATTTCGACAGCTAACGCACTTTGGGAGAAACTCAACTGGTTATAATGACTCTGGATAACTTTTGCTGAGAGTCAAGCAAGATCCCTGATTTCCTGTTGTGTGAAGAAAGAGAGGAAAAAAAGCTATAGGGACTGGCTTGAATTGATTTTCTTGTTTGAAAAAAAACCCAAAACAAAACAACAACTAACAAACACAACTATTTGTGCGTACTTATTGTGCGTATTTTTTTTACGGACGCGTAAAAGTTGCCTGACTCGCTTCGGGACGATGGATCCGAGCCAGCACAACCCTCCTGCGGGACACCAGATCGTCCATGTACGGGGCGACTCTGAAACGGACCTGGAGGCGCTTTTTAACGCCGTGATGAACCCGAAGAACACAATCGTGCCCCCCTCCGTGCCCATGAGGATGAGAAAGCTGCCAGACTCCTTCTTCAAGCCTCCAGAACCAAAGTCCCACTCCAGACAAGTAAGCCCGCCCTGCACAAATCACGACTGAATCAAGGCCCATCCGGCCTCCATGACGTCCTTTGCAGACAACATCTCTAAAACATCCCTGAACATGACTTTTTACTCACGTTTACCCTTCAAGAGTAATCTTGACCCATCATGCATATTGAGAAACAAAAATGGCTTTTATGATGCATCTGTCATGACACCCCCACAAACCTCGTCATGAAGGTTTATGGACGTGTAATAAACCCTTTAAAGTTATCAAGCAAAAACTCAAATCAATGCATTTGCCAGTGTCACTAGTATTAGTAACATTGGAACATGTTGTTTACCTACAAGAAGTTGCTGTAAACAAAATGCGCTATACAAGTGTGAATGTTTTGGTCTGATTCTGGGCTACAACATTTATTAAAGTGTATCATTAATGGCCTAAAAGCTAAAATCGAGTGCTTTTGCTGAGATAATGAGTAATCAAGAAAAGTACATTATGGTTGGAGTTAGTGTAATGTCCCCCTCACAGCACCTCCACCACCCGATGAAGGGGGTTTTTGGTGAGCATTGCGCATGCCCAGTGTTTGCAGGGAGGCTGCGCCCTCCTCTGTTCCACACAGGCCCTGGATCCTGCTTTTCACCAAACCCAAACAAGTCCTAAACTTTCGTTAGTCGTGTGTTTTAAGCGAACTTATTAATTCGTTGTATTATAATGAGTGACTCAGTATGCCTCATGTTTTTGGGACCGTTTTATTAATGTGATTACAATTGTAGCCCATATTTTGTCCCACCAGACCTATATAAAGTACTTTAATTTATACTCAGGTTCTGTATTACTTGTGATCATACTATTGATGTATAATAGTGATACTGAAAGTACAAACGGTCGTTCCCAGAAAGAACTTGGTGACTTTTTTTTTTAACAAGTATTAAATTCAGTTCAACTTTTTAAAATACCTCCATAAAATAAAAATAAAAAAACAACAAGAAATGACGCTATTGCACTGTTTTGTGAACAAGTGTAGAAATTGTAGGCACATGTAGTGGCTTTTAAAATGGTGTGAATTGTATTGAATTTTAAGTAAAATTACAGACTTTGTAATTTCAGAAAGTGCAGTGTGTACTGGTGATTTTGAACGTCACACATTATACTGCACAGTATGGATTGCGTTTAAGTATAAGTGAAAAGACATAGGACTTACTTGTGAGTTTAAAATTAACAAGATGTGAATTGTACTTACATTTAATTACAAATACGTTCTTGTTACTTGTCATTTAAGTCTATTACACAGTGGGGATTGTAAGCAAGTGTGAGTAAAATTGCATAATTACATAAATGGACTTAATTACAGTGATATGTGTGTTTGTAATCTATTACTTCCAGCCCTGTTGGACTCATGCTGTCTCTCTCTTTCCCCCCTCCTCAATCACAGGCCAGCACAGATGCAGGGAGTGGCGGTGTGCTCACCCCCCACCACGTCCGTGCACACTCGTCTCCGGCCTCACTGCAGCTGGGGGCCGTCTCTGGTGGCTCCCTGTCTGGCATGGCCTCAGCAGGTGCCTCGCCTCAACATCTCCGTCAGTCCTCTTATGAGATTCCTGACGATGTGCCCCTGCCCGCCGGGTGGGAGATGGCCAAGACCGCCTCCGGCCAGAGATACTTCCTCAAGTAAGTGTGCAAGCAGAAGGTGTATTGCATTATGCCATCCTGGGATAAACCTGGAATGTGTGCGTTTTCAAAGAGCGTCATGGACGATATTGAAAATAGTTTGAAGATTGATTTGCAGCACATAAAGGAGAAGTGAGCAGTTGATTTTTACTCTTTGGGCCATGTGAATATCCCAAACTCCTGTAGACGGTGGAGCAATAAATTCTACTCAACCTGAAAATATGTCTTGTTATGGATGTGGATGTGATTAACGCTGTAAAGTGCTCAAGCGGGGGAATAAAAGAATTAAATAAGTGAAATCCATTTACTATTTTCTTCCATTAAATCATCTTCACTACTCTCAAACAAGAGGCTCCAGTCTGGCCAAACTGTCAAGCAAATGATAAAAAAATGTCAGAGGAAACATAGATTTTTTTTTTTTTGACAGATTTCTCAAGAGTAGTGGACTTACCACACCACTAAGACCCGAGTTGAGATATTGGTGATGCTGTCATGAAAACCAGCAAATTAACAACAGCCTCAAAGTCATGTTGTCAGAGTAAGTTGGCAAAAACAGCTATAGGAGACATCTGTTTGGACATTTTATTGTATTTTGGACCAGAAGGTTTCATCAAAATTGACTTTATGCTGAGATTTTTATCATTTTTGGTGGTAATTGTTTGTTTCTTGTGGATAATAAAGACGTTTCCGTCACATATACCCTAAACCACAACAACAAAAAACTGTAATATTATATTTAAAGCGTATTATGGCCGCTTAACATGAAATTTGGCTGTATGTGGCCCCTCAATTTAAATGTGTTTGATCCGAGTACTCATGTATGCTCAGGGAGAACATGCAACCTTTTCTATTTCTTTGCATGTTTCGTAACATAATGGTAATTATGTACCAACACTGCACTTATACATAAACTTCATATACAGCACTATGAAAATGAATATCACCCCCGTTTACATGCATCATGCTCTTTGCATTTGATTCATAAGATTCATTCTGCTGCCAGGCCCTACAGTAGCCCTGTCTGACAAAAGGGACCAATAACCCTTATGTCTGTATGTTTTTCATCTAAAGTAGGAGTGACATTTAGTAATAGTTCGCACAGATTTGCTGGCGAGTTTGGAAAATGTGCTAAAAACCTGACCTCTGCTGTTAACTACATCAGATTGTAACATTAAACACGATCCATTGCTTTTCATTCAGTTGCTAAAGGAATGTAAATAAAGTGCGATGGTCAGCTGGTTATCAAAAAAAAAAAATCATCGTTTTCATCTGAGGTATTTGGAGCTTTAACATTCAGTGTGTACTCTTCAAAAGCTCGTGGTGAAAAGCTACTTTACAACTTTTTGGTAAGAAGGACATTTTTTTGAGCTTCCAGCAAGCCGAGACAAGTCCAAGTTACCAGAGCAGTGGTCTTGAGCTCCGTCTCTCTATAACAGTGTCTGTTCAGTGTACATTATGCTGACAATAATATCCACATCTGCTCCAGGGCACAATAGTGGCTAGTGTGCCCTGACAGAGACAATCGCAATTGTTAAATTGCAAGTCATCAAATTTTGGTAGTCTTCCTCAACAAGAGCAGTCTTTTTAAGGGACTGCTGCTGTATGTTTTCTCTTTCTTGGTCTCAGGTTTCAGTAGAAACAATGGCACAGTGAAGCAGCTCCAGACAGCAAAGGACAGACAAACTCTGTAAAACGCATCCACTGCTAACTAACGTCTAATTACTCTGAAATAATAAAATCAAAATGTAGCTATACAAGAAGCCTTTATGTTGGTCACTTTGGTGCTTGTCACTTCGTTATGCATTTATTCATCTTTTCCCCGCATCTGTTTTCTGCGCTCTTGTGAAAGGATTTGGTTGAATTATTCATAAAAATGATGTCCTTGTCAACAATTTATGGTAATTTAATCTCCTCCTTGTGAAACAGTCCAAAGTTTACAACACGAGCTGCTCCGGCAACTCGCGTTGTTTAGAGGAGATTTGACATCTTGGAGTCGTCGTTCTCACTCGTCCTCATGGTCAAGTCAAGTCAATCTTTGACGCAGTCTGAGCAAACCTTATAGCCTGAAATTTACAAGTAAATTTATATGTATATATATATATATATATATATATATATATATATATATATATATATATATATATATACATATATACATATATAAATAAAGAGAGAGCTTTCAAGAACAGATGTTTTAAGGTCGCACATCTGGGGAACATCTGGTCTGTTTTGAAGAGACTCATCTAAAAGAAAAAAAAGAGAGGGCGAGAGAAGAAAAGAAGACTGCAGGGTTGGAGAATAGGACGTCTTAAAGACTCCCTTGAGGTTGTTTCATTTGTTTACAAGACCTAATTTGGTAGTTACTCTGAATTTTAAAAACTTTAAAAAGCCGCATATAAATCAAACATTTTAAATGAGAATGTAGTTTGTGTGGTTTTAAAGATTCATCTTTGTTTTTTAAAGAATTTAATAAGCATACTTCATTTTTCTATTCATTTGTTAATGACCATTTAACATATGGTTGCACAATAGTAAAAAAATCGTTATCGCAATATCAATATATGCAGTAAACAAATCCCAAAAGTCTGCGATAAATGTAGTTTTCATGCTCTGCGTGTCAACATATTTGACTAATCAAATGGAGCCTTGCTGCCCAGAATTCTCACGCATTAGATAGATAGTTGCTGAGGTTGGAGACAAGAAGTTTAGACCCCTTTACACCACATTTCAAGTGAAGACCATTGTTTTTGTGTTTATGTTTCATAAAAGTGTCATGTTTACGTGGCATTGTTTTGAAAACGACGTTGATTTGCACTGAAACAATGTGCTTAACATGCCAGGCCACGAGTTGGCACTGTTGTTTGTTTTTGGACTAAAACATGTGCCGAGCGAATAATACGCTATAAACAATGGTGAGTACACGGACGTCCATATGGACGAGTGACGATCTTGGATTCCTATTAAGGGTGACCCTCAACGAAAACTACCAAGTCCACTGGGAGTCATGACACTCTAAATTGTTGTCATTGTCCATCTACCTGCACATGTGCAGAAAAAATGTGCACATGGAGCATTTTAAAAACTCCCACTTTAGGAGTTCTTTTTTTTTTTTTTATTCTGTTTGCTGCATGCAGTTGTCGTGTAAATAGACACCCAAAACCCAGCAAATGTTTTGCATTTTCACTTTAAAATGTTGTCCTGTAAACATCGCCTTAAATTTAGGGGCAAGTGGAAGAGCATTGTGTTTGGGAGCACAAATATCAAAGACAGCATTCTTATTTATCACCATACTCACTAACATTTGCATAATAGTGTGCGCAATGCCACCTAAAATGTTTATACCAAAAATAATGCAAATTTTGTAAAGGACAAATTCAAAGTTTATAAACTCAGAGCAGCATGTTATGCCTCATGTGATAAACATGTCACTTTCTGCTGAGAAAAGTGTAGAAAAATCGTTGTAGCGCTCTTGTTTTGTCGGCTGGATATCTGATCTGTGTACATGTAGCGCACTGTACGAGTGGGGAAAAACTGCATGGAGGCGTCTTCCACTCACTGCACATCAAAGTGGAGATACTTGATCTGGAATAAAGGCAGAACTGCTGGAAAAGACACTCCCCTATTTATAAACAGGGACTGTGCGACCATGTTGCAGAGTGTGTGTGTGTGTGTGGGTGGGTGGTGATTGCACTAGTGGGGGTGGGGAGTCGGTCACCAGCTTGAGCTGAGCAGAGTGGGGGGCTCACATTTCACTCCAGTGACCGCTGTTGTCCTTCGAGATAAATCAACTCGAGGTGAAAGTTGTTGTTTTTTTATTAAAGATACTGCTTCTCCTGCTTCCTCTGCTGTTTATAAGGTATCGTACAGTTGGGACCGTCAGGCTTTTGGAGCTCAGCCGCCCCCCCACCACCACCACCACCACCATCCCTTCTGCAAATGCCCATGTCCACTCCCTTTAAAAGTCAGCGCCTGTTTTAGGATGAATGGAGCTGAGCTCTGTGTGATGGTGCCTCCTTTGTGTCAGTGGAGTTAAATGGCAGCCATGTGGAGACGTCTAGAAGAGGGGCCAAGAGAAACTCTGGCCCTCCCTTTGTCCAGCCATGAAACAGTGATCTTTATTCAGACCACAGGCCTGTTGAGACTCATGTGAGCCTTCCTAAAATAGACAAATGGCTTGACACCAAGTTTAAAGATGGCGGAGAGAGCGAACGCTGAAAGTGTTTTTAACCGAGTTCTCCACACCTGAGAAGTTCCCACCATGCCAGCCTAGCGCTCGGGTGTAAACTCTCAGCAGTAACGATTTGTTAAGTACATGATTAACCTAGTGAAACTGTGTTCATGGGTTACCAATTAGATCATTAGGAGATTGTTTCGATTGTCTGAGAAAATGTCATCTGATCTATATTTTTGATCAGGACAGTATCAGAACACTGTGATTTGGTAGTTGCAGACAAACAGGAGTTGAGTATAATCCAAAAAGTCTTTTTGTTTTGGCTGTTCCATAAAAACAAAGACAGGGAGAATGTCAACAGAGTCTATTGACCTTTCCTCCTCTTTCTTGCAAGCAGTTTGCGGTGGTCTTTGATTTATGGCGGCGGGGGCACGGAGGTTGGGTCACCTTGCCGCTGTGAACGGGGGCAGGGCCGGTCTGCGGGGCCGGGTCATAAACTAATGAAGGTTTCTAATTTAGACACATCGGAGAACCAGGAGGGGTAATCACTGTTTCCGGGCGCTTATTAAATGCAGCTTTGAAAGAGCTTTTTAGTTTGTGGGAAGTTAGCCTTAAGCAGGGAAAAGCTTTGGGGGTTGGAGCTATTGTTTTGCCCCCAGGGGCAGGTAGAGCCAAGTATTGACGGACACTTGTGTCTTTTGGAACAAAATAAGCTACTAGTATTTGACCATTTTTTGCTTGTGCTTTCTCCATTAAGATAAATCGATGCCTTTTTACTTTGCTAAACAGCAACACCGAAGAACTTGATAGATAGTTTGACTTCACTGGATCCCCTGTCTGGGGTTTCCTGAACATCTGTTGCACTAAATACAAGTCACAGACATTGTTTGAGCCGGAAAGATCAAAGTGTTTACTTGGACTTTATGCTGGAAATATCTCCTTGGAGATTATGTGGAGATTTCTCTTCCAGTAGACAACATGAGATGACTCAATTTGTTCTTTTTTCCCCCCGTGTAATTGCACGTTTACAGTGCTTCTTTAAAGACAGGAAGACTCAGACTGCTTGATAATTGGCAATTTCCACATGATTCTCCATAGTGTGGGGAAATTACGGAGTAAAAGCTGCATATATTATTATTTGATAATTTATTTATGAAGTTCTGTGGGAAAATGTAATTGATATGTGGGATTTTTTTTTTTATTTAAATGTATTGTCATTAAATGTTGACTGAAATTGACTTCAGTTTCTAAGTATCTCATGTTATTGCTGTATGTGGCTTTCAAAATATCATTGCCTCTTATTGTTATCCATTTGACTGTATTAACTTGGTAAATCTACAAATTAGCCTTCATACTGAGCCTGTTGTGTGCTACAAATGATGCTGGGAAAGACGGGGCAGTAAGCCAGTGTGAAGCCCTCATTTGGAGCAACTTTGTGTTTGACAAACTTTTGGTTTATTGACCACACACAGACAAGAACCTTCCTGTTCAGCCCCGGCCTGTCAGCTCAGTACACAAACCTGACTGTGAGAAAGTCAGACTCGTGTTTACCAAAGTCTTGATGTAACACCTCTGTTTCAGACATCAATGCCTCCACTGTCGCGGAGGGCATCTCCACAGAGATGTAATACCGAGAAGTGGACTGAGTTCCTCCTAAAAACACCTGAGTTCACGTTAGATTACGCTTGAAAAAACAAACTGTAGAAATGTTGGTCATTCTGTTGGGCTGTTTAGCTATTTGAGTGTATGTATTTACCAAGTAATTACAGGACTGGGACGTTTCGAAATGCCCACAGTTTTTGTCTTGCAGAAACAAATTGTTTAATCTCGTGCTGGTTTGCTTAAAATTAAATGCGATATATTAGTTTTAATCACTCGGTCAATAAAAGTGAGCTCTGTTCGGGTGCAGGTACCGCGTGAATTAGTTCCTTCATTATTCCAAGCCGCCCTTCAAAGGGAAACTTAAAGCCACAATGGGGTCACAAAGGTTGCTCCAATAATCTCTCTTGATGATGTCCTGCTGATAGAGAGGCAGCCAGGCATCTCCAGTCAAACCAAAGTGGAGGTGGTCATCCTCATCTCACAGGCCTGATTACATCTGGCCTCCCTCAGTGCGCTCTTTAGTCATCAGTTTCAACCACCCTCCAAACACATACTCCCTGGGTGGAGCTCCTGTGGCCTGAGGATCCCATTTTTAACATTTGACAACTCAGCTGTGGGAGTGTTTCGTCGTTGCTGCGTTTCCCGAAGCTCCACTCCCCCGTTTTTACACCGAGTGTTCGACAGCTGGAGAGTAAAAAGTCTGAGATTAAGCGTTTAATGACATGTTTACCATGTTTTTAACTCATTTGGAAACACTCAAAATCTGCAGTTTATGTTCACAGTGTTCATGAATGTCAACATACAGTATGCCATACTACTTTGTCTTACTACAGTAATCCACAACAAGTGCACCATTCACACGTCTTTCTCACACAGTCACTGAGAAGTCATGAATGATTTCAGAATAGAAAAACACAAACCCACTAGAGAATTTGTTTCCATAGGATCAGCACAGAGCAGAAGATCTTCGTTCCAAATCGGTAAAGCTAAGTCATATTTAGCTTCGCCATGAGAGGTCTCCCTCCTTTCACCTCAGCAAGATGTCTTTTAAATAACACAGGCACAATAAACACCAGCTTGATAGCCGTCCCTTTAGTCAGGGAGTCAAAGCCGAGGTGGATCAAGAGGTCCTACACTGTGCTTTGCTAAGCCACAGTCAACCCATGATGACAGCTTGAGTAAAAATTAGCAAGTGAGGCTCCATGAGAAGGTGACCAAGTTGATAATGGGTCACACTCAAACCACAGGATTCTTTCTGCCTTCAGAAACTACACATTTAATGTTGGTATTCCACTGAACCAGCTAATCATGGGTTATGGTTCCATTTTGATGATTAACAACTGAATATTGAGCTTGGGATTATGGCTGTGTCTACAATAATAGAAATACATAGGTTTACCTACTACTTTGGGCTGAGATTCCCAAGGGAATGGCAAAACTATTAGAAAAAAACTCCCTGAAGGAGATTGATGACTGTCATTTTATGATGGACAAGAATGGGGATTTCCCACTAGCTTCGTACTATTATTCATGGTAGGGTGGTAATAGGATGAGGATACATTATTTTATTTGGAGCAAAATTGACACTTTAATCATTTATCATCATCCTACAGGAATGAGTGGTTGCAACAAAGTTACGCCAGACAGACATTTCCACTTGATTATATCTTGAGTAACTTGTAAAGTAACTCCAATACATCTTGTAACAGTAATCAAGCACTAATTTTCAGTCACTTGTCATGGAAATGAGGGGCGGGCAACTGAGGGCCTGTTTACACGACAACAATTTCAAGTGAAATTGCAAATCTTTCATTGTGTTTTGGTGCTCGGAGCCACTGAAAATGCAACTCTTTGAAAACGCTTGGGCTCCATCGTGAGTAGATGCCACCACTATCGTCATAAATAGTTCATGCTCAAGTGTTACTAGATAAACAATAACAACAAAGACGGAGTTTCATGACCTCCAGTTATGTTCTTCTTGGACTTGGTAGTTTTACAATTGAGACACCATAATAGCAATCCCACTGTCGTGATCGTCTGTCCATAGATGTCATAAAGCCGAGCTTGTCGTGGTGTCAGAGACATGTAAAGACAACACCGAGCAGTTGTGACTGGAGGTTGCGGTTCATCAGCAATTCCTAACAGCAACTGGTGGCCTCCAGCCGTCCCGACAGTTGCCATGACATTGTTTTGTTTTATGTTTCGGCCACAGGAAGTGCAGTATAGCTGTCCATATAAGGCCTGGGCCACGTCGAGTCAATGGATTATCTTTTAGTTTTAAAAGCTGGCGATGAATTACTGGCACCTGGTAACTCATTTACTTGTTCTCTCAGTTCGCAGGTATTGAGTAGAACATTTTTAAAGGCTCTCATAAGTTGACTTCATTACTGTATCTGTGATTATTTGGAACAGTCTGGCTTTGTTTACAAAAGGTTTTCGTTGACCTGAGCTGCAAAGGTTAGCAACTGAAGCCGGTGTGTGACGGAAAATTCAATTTGTTTACGTCGATCCGCAAACAGCTGGGAGAATCGTATGTCTCGCAGGCTTTGAGGTGATTTTCTTTCGCCCCCTTTTCACCGTCTCTGTTTGGCATCGGTGTGCCAGGATGTGCAGGCCTCTCATTTACAATAAACCCTCCCTTCCCTTATCCCTGTGCTCGTCTCCAAGTCTCCTCCCCTGTTCTTCCCTCCTCCCCTGTTCTTCCCTCCTCTGTGTAATAAATGTCATAGTTTCCAGAGTGGGACAGATGCAGCCGGCCAGGGGGGCTCACACTGTAACAAGCACAGCAACTCATGCAGCCAATGAAAATCAGAGGGATCGCTTCCATAGATCTTTTTTTCTTTTCTACTGTTTCACTCTTTTTTTTCTGTAGTTGCGCCCCCCTCCCCACCCCGTTTCTCCTGCGCTGCTCCCTGTGACCTCTCTTTCTCAAGGGCCCCCTCCACTCTGAGCAGTTCCAGCTATTTTGCTTGGTTTGTGGTGTTTGTGTGTGTGTGTGTGTGTGTGTGTGTGTGTGTGTGTGTGTGTGTGTGTGTGTGTGTGTGTGTGTGTGTGTGTGTGTGTGTGTGTGTGGTAGGGGGATTTGGCAGCTCCTTTGATCAATAAAGCATAAGCAAGAGGGGGGCTTGAAAATGGGTTGCATTGTGTCAGGGGGAGGAGTGCTGAGTCAGGCCCTCTCGCTCTCTGGCCTGGGATAGAGAACAGGCAGGCAGGCTGGGATTACCGTAGAGGCCAAGAGAAACTCACAATCTCTCACTTCGCCCAGCTGTTCCAAAAATCCTCCCTGATGGCGCTTTGAGATCGAATTAAGTTTTTGAGGAAGGACACATCCAGAGGTCAGGGTACAATGGATCACTGAGTGTTTTAATTGCGTGACTCTATATTTTTGTCATGTGTTTTAAAGTAATTCAATCTGTGCAAGAGTTTTGCTGCTGCATTGACAAGGTGGTGCCTATTTGTTTGAGGTGAGGGGGTAGGGGTGGAGGAGGGAGTGGGGGGAGTCTACTAAATGGGATGGTTCAAAAAACAAAAAAAAGGACAAGTGAATAGTGGGGTTTTAGGTCGTAGCTCAGTCTATGCCTTTGTCAAGCAGGTGAAAGCTTTGTAAATGTGGCGCCAGATTGTTAAAGCCCCTGACACTCTGCAGTGTCCGAGCCGCTTCCAGGGGGAAAAAAAAAAAAAAAAAAAGGACCCCCTGCGTTGAGCCCTGGGACTGACCCTCCCTCAATAGAGAGGGTCCTGCTCGGGAGAGGAGGGCTTCCTGTATTAGCTTTCCATCTTAATCAAGCAACAAGTACCAACAAAGCACTAATTATCAATGGCTTCACAGAATGCTCCACAACTTCCCACCCCCCACCCCCATTTCTGTCCCAGCAAAGATGAGCCAGAAAATAGATTGAACAACATTGTTTGACCCTACAATAGTTGTTTTGAAACCAATCACGGCCAACTTTCAAGAAGTTTGCAGGCAGTTGTGATCTATTTTCAGTCGTTAGTTGCTGTTTCAGTTCTGAATTAAAGTTTAACTAACCTTTCAATTCAAATCAAGGTTGGCGTCTTCATTTTTATTCATAGAGTCTTTGAGTGGAAAATAACCCAAACTATAGATGAACATCTTGTATTTTGGTTAAGTCCAGCTTCCTGTAACAGTCATCACTTACAGAAATACAGAGGTTGGAGTGAGCTTCCATCAAAGAGCGAAATGCCTCTGACTCATCAGTGCCTGCATGTGACGTTCTGTTTTGTATTGGTATTGCCCGTAGTTTGAACTCGGCCATGATTAATGGTAGTAAAACATCAGCTGCATTCAGACGGTCACTTTTTTTTCCTGATTGAATTATTTATGAATGAAGGGTGAGATTGTTGGGGACCAAGATTAAAGTGATCAGACTGATGTGCTGGTTAATATGCAGGTTAAGGACACTGTTTGTTGGGAGAACAAATCTTGAGCTACAAAATCATTAACTGTTACCATTAAATGTTCAATCATTAAATGTTCATGTTCTTATGTTGACGTTAACGTAACAGACATGTTCAAAAATCTGCGCCAGTTGTAATCATTCGTGTGCCATTTACGCAAACTCAGATCATGAACAAGGGCGGCACCATCTCCCCTGATCTGGTCACAACTTCAGTTGAATCACACACACATACATGCATGTGTAAATACATGCATACACACACACACACACACACACACACACACACATATTTTTTCACGCCTCACAATGTACCATCAGATGACTTGTGGTACTTGTCTACACTCATTGATGGCAGATCTTCTAACTTAATTTCTTTGTCTTATTTTGTCTCCCCACAGCCACATCGATCAGACCACCACTTGGCAAGACCCTCGTAAAGCCATGCTGCAGATAAACCAGCCCCCCCCTCCCAGTACTGTTCCAGTACCACAGCAGAACCTCATGAACCCAGCCAGCGGTGGGTATACACATCCACTCTCTTCTGCTTCTCCATAGACGCAGTACAACCCATGTTTTGGTTACAATTCAACGTATTTGTGAGGTTTATTTGGCCCCCACTTTAACTTTCTTCCTCACACCATTCAGTAGCAGTCAGGTACAGTCTCGTTCTTACTTGCCACCACTCAGCCTGCCTCGTTTCTGGCTGTGCAATAGGAATTTGCCCTAGGTGAGGTAAGAGGCGGAAGGTTACAGGTCCTGTCTGACATGTTTGGGAGCTCCGTGACTCACATATTGCGGAGTTTACAGATGAACTATCTTTCTATACTACCTCTGTCATTGTTCTACACCTGCAGATTTTTTTTTTTTTAAATCTCCAAGTGTTGACAGCCAGAAAGGTTTGTTTTCTTTGGTAGATAATTGATATTAAGAGATGATAGATAATGAGCTAGTGCAAGCTGGTGTAGCCTGTTTTTTTGTCCCAACACATTGCCTAAGAAGTTAATTCTTCAAACCACAATGCATTATAATTATGCCCTTTCACCATTGTCATGACATGTGAGATATGTTGCACAATTACGCTAACGAAAACTCTTTGCGAATAAACCGCCAGCATCTATCTTGAGCCAACATTATTTGTGTTTTTTTCTCCATTCAGGACCCCTCCCCGACGGCTGGGAGCAGGCTATTACATCAGAGGGAGAAATCTACTACATCAACCACAAGAACAAGACCACATCCTGGCTGGACCCGCGACTTGAGCCACGCTACGGTCAGTTGGTTTCACAACTCTGTTTTGTGTTATATTATTACAATAGTTGTTGATCAAGATGACACATTGGGATTACCCTTATTGAAATCTCAAAATTTCGACCAACTGTGTTATTAAAGGATGGGTTCACACTCAAAATCAGTGTACAAAAATACCCATACGCAATATTTTCTACGAACTAAGTCTGCTGAAGAACAATCATCTGACCTAACGTACCTTAGATACTCCCCAAATTCAACGTCACCCTTCAAAATATATACACTGTCCTCATTTCACATGTCTTATTCGCACAAGAAGTGTCCAATAAATGACTAACTCGTGGCATTTTGGGGTAGATACTTGACACTTAAAATACTTCAATGTTTTATTTCACGGGAAGAAAAGATGCTTTGCCAAAGTAAGAGGGAAAAATACTTCCTGCTTGTTTAGAGTGGCTGTTTAATCATTCATTTTATGACTGATTTGCAAAGGAACAGGAAGAAATATGAACACTCGCCCTATAAAACGTTAAATCTTGACCTTAAGTTACAATGGCTTGTGATCCCTGTATCTTCTTCGTATTTAACTGGAGCTGTTTCTCAATAGAAAACATACTATAAATAAACAGAGATTAGACAGAATATGTAAGTGTTGTGGGCTTCAGGTGGGTTTAAGGCTTTAAGAAGTTGGTTCATTCGCATTGTTTATTCTTGTAACAAGCATTTTTTTTCATATTCAATGATCTAGCCGCACAGGCTTAGTTATAGATCCGTAAAAGTTAAACATGTTTATATTTCATTATTATTCCAGTCAATTTATTGTGCCGCTTTAAAGTATTATTAGAATGGTGTTTGATTGTTCAATCCAGTCAAATGATGAAGTTTATAAAACCCTTTTATTGCCTCTTCTTTGCATGCCTCTTCCTCAATAGAAAGCTCTGGCTCATTCATACAAGATTCATCATCGCAATTGATTGAAATTCAGGATGATTCATAGTTCACTTCTCTGCTCCACATTGTTCAGGACTGACTGGGCATGACATCCATGGTACAAACCAGATTTTTTCTGAACCCACCCCCTCCATCCCCAAACTCACATCTAACCTTTTTTTCAGCCATCTTAGTGTAAGCACAACAGCTGAGTTGGCCATTAAAACACCAGGGCCGAGCTAAAGTTTGACAGTGAGCATTGGCCTGCATGGCGCCCAGGGTTTCGTGAATAAGTGTTGGGACCAGGTAAGATGTGTTGAGACCCCTCTGCAGCCACGGGAATGAGCTAATCCTCCTCCTCCTGTGAACCAGGAATCTTAACACATAGACGAAGGCTCCCACTTATGTCAGTCTGACTCAATTCTGCTTCAGGTGCCA
The DNA here is from genome assembly GCF_963422515.1 of Blennius ocellaris. Classification (NCBI taxonomy): domain Eukaryota; kingdom Metazoa; phylum Chordata; class Actinopteri; order Blenniiformes; family Blenniidae; genus Blennius; species Blennius ocellaris. Next base: position 25,750,172 of record NC_137651.1, on the reverse strand, counting down.
TCCTTTCATTACAGCAGCGTTCCCCAGGGAAACGCACCCTGGTTCACAAAGGTAACTCAGCATGTATAATGTTATCCCATTTAATTTTAGATTTTTCTCCTTTTTAAACTCAAAACACTTACTTCTTTACAGGGTAGTTTAGTTTAGTTTAGTTTAGTTTAGTTTAGTTTTTTTTCTTCTTCCTGTAAGCAATTGTGTGACAGGCTTCACAGCAGAGCAGGAGAGTTCAAAACAGAGTTGTAAGGGGAGTGGGGCAGCTGGGAAGAGATGGTGGCTCGCATCGGCAAAGCTCTTTGAAGATTTATAAGTCTTGAACACACAAGGCTGCTGGGCCCCTGAAAGCCAGAGAGGGAGAGAAAGAGACACACTGTTAACTCATTATGTGCCATAACTAAATTCATTTCCATGTGAGATCAAAACTTTGTCTTTTTTAATTGTTATACTTTGTAAAAAAACAAACAAAAAAAAAACAACATTTTTAAGTTTTTATACCAAATTTGTTCAGTTTTTAATCATGTTTGCACTTTTTCTCTCAGATTTTACAAAACTTTTTGATTGTTTTGTACTTAAAACTTCCTGATATTTTAAAAGCTTGAGTGAATTTTAAGCTTATTTTATTCACTTTTTTCCCCATAGAAATGGGCTTTCTTTCCTCTATAGCGCGCCTATGAAGGTTTCCAATCATAAGCAGGCCGCTTTGATAATAGAGGCTAATTTGAGCTTTAAGGAGAAAAGCAGCTCAGTGCCTTTAACTGAGGGTTGTTGCCGGCCGCCTTTCCCCCGTGTGAGGCCCAGTGCAGGCGCAGCCCCATTCTGCTGCAGCTCCAGACAGACTTGAATCCATGCCAGGCCTCTTTATTCTGTGGTCCAACTCTTAATCTGTTCCAGACCTTTTCAGTCAAAGGACTCCAATGTGAGAGGGGAGGAGGGGTGGAGGGAGGCAAGGCGAAAGGGGAAGAAAGAAAAATGGGAGGAACAGAGGGGAAAATGCCGATGGGATAAGCATGCATCCTCTTTTAAGGTCCAAAGAGGTGGTGAGCAGCAAACAAGCCGTGAGCACGCAGTGGCCGAGTTCAAAAGGGGACTGGCCAATGTGTGTAGTTGTTTTCCACGCGCACCTCGCTGGAAGAGGAAAAAACACACAAGGAAAATCCTCGAGTGCACCAAAAGACGGATTCTCTCGTTTCAAGCTTTTGTCCTCACATGTGTCAGTGAGGGGTTTTTTTTCCCTCTGCTTCTCCTGTCAAAGTACTTCACCAGACAAGTTGGCACTAATGACGTAACAGCTTTGTATTACTCATAATGTGATGAGGCTGCAGTAGCCAGGTCAAACCACACATTTTGTTTGCTGCTTTTCTCTCTCTGAGGTTTCCACAAGTTAACATTTCTGCACTAATGGCATTTTGTAGCAACTTACTTTCCAAACAAATGCTTTGGATAATCCATCTTTCCAATCATTTTCAATACCATCTGAATCTAATTTGGGATTATGGTGAGCTGGAGTAAAAGTAGAACGTGAACAGATTGCCAGTCTATCACAAGGCTTACAGGGAAAGATACAGACATATATACCTACAGACAATTTAATTTCTCCAATTAACTTAATTAATGTCTTTGGATTGTGGGATGAAGCCATAGCACACATGGGGACACAAGGACACACGTGCAGGCGCAGAGAGAACATGCAAACTACACCCCAGTCTCTTAACTGTGAGACCAGAAAAAACAATTGTTTTTGGACTAAGAGAGGAGCCTGGATTACCTGGAGAAAATATGCACAAGCCAATATTAAAACTCTGAAAGTATAAAGCCCACCGTGACATTCTTCAGAGGATAACACTAAAAAGTATTCCATTATGAGATATCAAATGCAAAGATTAATTCCAGAAGGGAATCTGGCAATACAAGTAACCAAATATATGATTTTTGTGTAAGTCATCAAAATGTTGCTTTGATTCATTAAGTTTTTTCAAGAGCCACATTTTCATTGACTGGATCAGTGAGACATTCAGAGGAGTATAAAATACTAAAAATGTAAACACATTGAAGAGACAAGATTTTTATTTGCCATTTGTACACATAAACCAACAGTTTGGGCTCATGGGAAGTCTTGTGCGGGGCTTCCTTGGAAGTCGAGTAAAACAACGTAACTGTCAAAAATAAAATCAAGAGAAGAAGACACTCTACAAAAGTGATATAAAAATAATCAATACAAAAGAAAAAGAAGACCAAATGCTACACCAAGGTACAAACATGCTTCAATTAGAACTCAGATGTCTTCTCTCTTGGCTTATCTAAACACTTTCTAAGGGCTTTTTTTCAACCTTTAAAGTGACTGCAATAAGCCCATAAATGTGCAGTGTTCTGGGCATATAGAAAACCTCAACCTGCTGGAACACCTTCCGCTCTACCTGCCCCAGGTGATGTTGTGTGTGGTGCTGGTGTGATGGCCTGATAAGGCCCGGTGTTACTGGCTCGTTGTTTTGCAGGCGTGCGTGAAGAAGACAAAAGGCAGACGGCATTAACTCGTCTCTTATCTCCCCCTACACCAGCGGTCACCACCGCTATGTGCTGCTGACTTAATCCACCCCTTCCAAAACCACATTCACACACACGCACATTTACACACTCGGCCCTCTTATCCTGGAGAGGCGTCCTTTCAGACTATCACTGCGGAGCTGAAGTGAACCTGTCGTTTGCACCTCTCACCCACAGATGTAATTCCCTACTTTGATATCCTGGGTGTTTGCGCATAGTTCCCTGTAGTAACATTGGTTATTTATTTGCTGTTTGGTCTGCGGGGGAGTCCTTGACTTGACGCACACCAGAAAGTCAGCTGCCCTGAAGGAAAATTCCAGCCGACTTCAGCTTCGCATTTAGTCACGTAGTTTTGCTGGAGATACTGTATTTACACAATTCTCGAGGGGAATCGTGTGCACACGGCAGTTGCGAGTTTGTTTCCCCATCAGTCATGCATAAGCATGAATAAGTTCAAGTGTCATTAAGTTGGTTTGAAACCATTTTCATGTTTCGGTGAATTTCTCGCTCTTTGCGTCCCGTCACTTAAATGTAACGTTTCTTCAAAGCTGCTGACATTTGCCTGCGCACAGAACTCTGTCATGAGTTAACAGTTAATGGTGCCCTGATGGCGGCGTGATCCCACCACAAAAGGCCTCAGTATCTGCCAAAGATAAGAAGTGGAGAGAAGTAACACACTCTCCTCCCATGGCTTCAGTTTTGTGTGTGTGTGTGTGTGTGTGTGTCTGTGTCTGTGTGCGTGCGTGCGTGCGTGCGTGCGTGTGTGTGGGCGGAGGAGGTGGAGGAGGAGGAGGAGGAGGCTCCATGGTTCTCTTGTGTGTTTACGTGCATGTACCAAGCCGAGGTGGGGGGAAGGGAGGGGAGGGGAGGGGAGGCAGGGCAGGGTGGGGCCTCCAGCGCTTCCCAGGGAGAGCCCTCAGCCATGCTTCATTCAGCTCCTGCGATAGTGTAAACAGACAGTGATTGAATGGTGATGAGAAAGGTGCCGGGGCGGTCAGGACAACAGGGGGGGGACGTGAAAAGTGTCCCTGTATCAAGCCTTTGTTGTGGTTCAAGCACATAAGCAAACAGCTCCCCTCATTGGTCCCATTACTGTTATACCCCTCCTCACCAAGTGCATTTGCTTCCCTTTCTCTACTACAGAGATAAAATGTGTGACCTACTTTGCATAGATAGACAGCTTCGCTGCTTTATACTTATGTCTGAGACCCACCCCCTGTACAGTGAAGCATGACAAAGATTTCACTGGGGAACAGCTGTGCTTTCAATACAAACTCATTTGCTCTGATATTGTAAACACGCCATTAACAGTGTTTGTGCACAATGCAAATGCATTTTGCTTGAAAGGCTCAGATCCAGGACAGTATTGGACTGCAGTGGGCCCATCAGGCCAGGCCTAGCAAGGCAGTCAGTCGTGAGGGATAATCTGCGATTTGTTTAGAAGGAAACCAAACGCACAATGAGAGGATAAGTCATGACTGATGCAATGTACAAAACTAACAAAGCCTGTCTTAGTCAGTGAGTGGGAGGGGATCAGGTCTTACTGGAATCGTGATTGTTTCAGACGCTAGGTGGAAAATTCGTGTTGGGACTTCCCTTGTTCAGCACAACCTGCTGCACTGGATCCGGTCTTTTACAAGTTCAGCTTGCAGAAGCTCAAGTTGTCAGTCTTGTTATGTAGTCGGACATGCAGTTTCAGAGGTGCAAGTATATTTATCCTCTTATGTACAGTAAATTTGTTGTGTTTTCTTTATTTCATAACATGCATTACATTCTTCCATTGTCCAAAGCACATAAAACTGATATATTCTATTATCCAAAATTCGTTTTATCATATCTACTTCACATAAAATAAAAAAAAATCCTGACATTCTTATTCATCAAAAATGCAGTACAGTGCTGTGTGTTTAATTCTTATGTGACTGAAGACAGTGATTTCATTTGTGCAGATTCTAAGAACCAATTTGTTAGATGTGCTATACCAAATGTGAATTTCCAACCAATACATTTATATTGAACATTACTTGAATGTGAGAGTATATATATAAAAAAGAATAAAAAAACAATGCACTGAACTTGTGTCTCTTTTGCAGCCCTGAACCAGCAGAGAATCACCCAAAGTGCCCCGGGGAAACAGGGAGGGCAGCTGCCTCCCAGCACCCTCAGCGGAGTCATGGGAGGCAACAACCAGATGAGGCTGCCACAGATCGACAAGGAAAGATTGAGAATGAAGCAGCAGGAGTTGCTTCGACAGAGGCCACAGGTCAGAAATCAGAACATCCACACACACGTGCGCACACACACAGAGGCTATTTGGACAGGAATGGCCTCCGTAAGAGGAGCACCAGTGTCAATAAAAACAGTAAAAAGTCTTTCTGTGGCTGACTTGCTGAGTCAGTTTATGCTTGACAACATTTATATTGTCATGCATGTGCTTCTTGAATAAGGCCTTTAAATGTGACTCACTATTCATAGGTAATATGGTGGCGGATTTCGAAGCTTGCTTTGATCAGGCTTTATTGTTACACCACCCTGCAATGAAGGCCCGTGAGTCATCAGTGGTAATGTTATCACTTCCTAATGGGGATGTGTCACAGTGCAGCCCACGCAGGGTGGTGCAGCAAGAGTCCAGCAGTTTACCCAAGGCTGTGTCATAACAGCAGAAACACAGCTTTGTGATTATGAATGAGAGCACTGGTGAGTTTGTTTACCCTGTCTTTCATATGAGATGTTTCAAGTGTAGGAAGTGAACCCAGTGTGTCATGTGGGGGGATTTATGGAGCAAATGAACTGCAGCAGTGTCAGAGTAATGAGATGCATGTTAAGCTGCCGCTAGCATTCAAATGTCCTGTGGAATCAAAAACAGGTTTTCCCAATGAGACTGGGGATTAGGTGAAACTGCTATCACAAAAAGAAATCAGGTTTTGTTACCCATCCAACGCTCTTAAGTGATTTCTCGGTCTCACCTGTTTTTATATGCATGCACGACCCATGCATATTAACAAAAGCTGTGGCTCAGCTGCTTGTCTTTTAAATCAAAAGGTTGGTGGTTTCACCCCCGCCATGTCACCCTGTGTATGTGGCAATATGCGCTTGGGACAAGATCCCTAAGAGTGTACGAGCACCTTGCATGGCGGCGCACATTCTCTAAACAACAAGCAGAATGAATTATGTGTAAAAGAGACAAGTCTGTCCACATTCAAACAGCACCTCTATCACTTTCACCAAGATGTCCTGTAACTTTCCTTTGTTTGAATTACAAAAGCGAGAGCATTCGCAAATAGAGTCCTATGCGATTGCAGTGGGGAAAGATATTTAACCATGTGGGATAAATGCTTGTGCAGGGAGTTCAAATTTAGGCCAACTCTGGGTCTCAAATACATCCCACATGGCTGAAAAAAGGCAGACCGGATTGCATAAACTTCACTGCTCAACCTTTTTACTGCACCTGTGGTTTTAGTAAGAGTGCGGGTCCTGTGTCCTGCGAGTGTCCCCTGAACTCCTGTGAAATTTACTGTGATTCTTTCACTTCTATCTTGGTTAAAACCAGCTGTACCCCAGGTTTGACTTCAATACAGATACCAATATCACTTACAGGTATATTTATTTAGCCATATCACTTACAGATAATAGCTTGCATATTTTTATTTCTTTTCTTGGATAAGATTAGATAATTTAAGAAAATGTTTTATTATACTGGTGAACTTGACAGACATGTCATTAAGTAATTCAAATGCAGACAAGCTTCCCATAACAAATGTATAATTACTTTCATATTATAAGAATTATGTTAAAATGAGGAATGTTGACATAAGACTAGGTGTTATACACATTGTACATATGTGACAAGACTAGACCAGAACCCTCTCTTCCATTGTTCTCACTTCAGTAAAAATCTAAAAAAAAACTAAAAAAAAACAACAACAAAAACATACAAACAACAAAGTGCACCTCCCTGCATTGTACTATCGGCACATAATTCACTAATTAACTGGTAATAATGAGATCCCTTATTGTCAGACTGTCAGTTTCAATAAGAATAATACTGTATCCTTGATAAAAGTGAACCTGTATGTTGGAATATTTAAAGACAGAGGAGGAAAAATCTGTATCATTGATGTTTGATTTCTTGATATTTACATTTGTAGTGGAGGGCGGCACCGATTTGAATGACATATTTAGGTCACAAAAAGAAGAGACATTTCTATAAAAACAGCAGGATGCAGCTCAGAGATGGTTTCTCACATAAAGGTAATTCATGTAATTCCTGATGTTGCATTGAGTCACAATCAGTTACTATTTTAGTATAGCTATTTACCCTGTAAGTAATATAATTCAGTGTGCAGCATGAATCCTCTGTCTGCAGTCAATATATACATATGTATATACGTTTGCATAGAATAGAATAGAATAGAATAGAATAGAATAGAATAGAATAGTCCTCGAGGGAAATTCCTTAAACACACACATATATATAAAAATACACAAATATACACAGAATTATATCATCCCTGTGTCAACAATCTATATAAATAAATCTATATTTTATGTCAAAATCATGCACAAAATAAATAATCTATATCCAAGTATACATATACTCACCTATTTATAAATGCATACTTTTTTGTCATTTAAGTTTTTATTGACTTCTCATATTCAATGAACAAGAACAACACCAAAAATATGTACAAATAATAGTAAAAATAGAAAAAGTGTCACAATCAAGATATTCTAATGACAAGTGAGTCTTGTTTTTCAATAACTGACATAAAATATATCCATGTCTTGTTAGTTTTATCCTGGACATTATGAACTTTAGAGATGAATGTCTCATAAGCAGCAGTCTCCGTCATCAGTTTCACCCATTCCTCAATGTTGGGTGCATGAGGGCTCTTCCAAATCCACAGAATTAGTCTGGCAGCCACCACAAATGCAACGACCATCAAACCAGACATTTCTTTTGGACACTCGGGAGGCATGAGAGACGTCCCTCCCAGCAAGCACAACTGAGGCACGACTGGGATAGACAAACCTGTCCATCTTTCCAAGTTTTTGATGCCTTCAGTCCAGAAACAATGGAGCTACATTCCCATACATACTTAAATACATACACTCATATAACACATAATCGAGATCAACATGTCTGAAAAGAAGAAAGAAGAAGTAAAACCTCAATTTCAACCTTAATCCCACCCATCTCCAATATTCAATCATCATACACAATCATGTTCCTATGTACAGTCTTGCATGGAGTGTTAGAGACAGCCATTCACATTCAGCACTTCATCCCTGTACTTGTTGACAATGATCTGTCTCAGTCTTTTCTTAAACAGTGTCACGCTCAGACATTGGTTCAGTTCAGAGTTCGGGGGCGTTAAGATTTACTGAGATCTCAACATGGTGACACTGGAAAGTCATCCCACGTCCTCTCATTCAAGGTCTTAAAGAGGAAAGGAGGAGTGATTTAAAAAAAAAAAAAAAAAGTGCAGCATGACTACATATCCTCAGCCTTATCTGATGTAGCATGTGTAGAAAACAATTGTCTGCAACTGTGGCCGGCCCCTCATGTAACATGACACTGTGTATGAGGAGGAATGGCGAGCAACATGTAGGCCGTCTGTCTGTGTGCCTCCTTTCATTTTTATATTTTCTGCAGTGAAACCAGAGCAGCAGGCATTTAGGACGCTTCCAAAATGTTTTCACGAAGCTGTGTATAATTAGCTTGTGAGATTATGGGTGGGGTGGATATGCATTTCTCAAGGATTTCTGCTTATCATTTACAGGAGCTCGCGCTGAGAAACCAGCTGCCGACCAGTATGGAGCAAGATGGTGGCACAAACCCGGTGTCCTCTCCTATGGCGCAAGACGCCCGGACCATGACCGCCAACAGCTCCGACCCATTCCTCAACAGGTTGGTCTCACACCAGAACCGGTTGAGGAAATCTTCCCTCAATCACATCGATGTCAGTGTACCCCCCCCCCCCCCCCCCCCCCTTCTGGTTTGTTTGTGGGGAATCTACTTGTTTGAGTTTTGTTTAGTTGTAAAAAAAAAAAAAAAAAACAGGAGGCCCTTCACATGGTAATGACTCATTCAGTCCAGCAGAGCTGAGTTGAGTTCACTGTACAGCGATGACCTCTGCTGGACGACCCGTGCAACAAACACAATCGTGCTCCGACTGTGGAAAACAGACAACGCAACCACACTTAGGTCAGAGTGGAGACGTCCTCCAAACATCTTCAAACACATCTGCAAATTATGAACGCACGGGAAGCCCTCCTTTCTCAGAATCCCGCCCCGTGGGATTCTGGGAAATGATTTCCAAGAGTTCAAGCTCTAGTTGTTCTGTAAGCAGACAAAGTGTGGAAAGAAGTGAATAGCAAGCAGGCCATGAGAACATGTGGTCCAGTCAGTAGACAGGCCAACCTAATCTCCCTTCCTCCCCCTGTTGCCTCCACTCCCCTGCTCTCACAATGGCCTCATTCATCCTGCCTCTGCCATACTCTGCCTACATATTTTTCTGCTAATTAGTATAGGCTTGTCAAATGTCTCCTCTCTCTCCCTCTATGCCGTTGTCTCTGTTGCCCCTTTCATTGTTGCTCTTTTTCCTATTTTCAGCAAAACAGGGCGAAAGAGTGAAGCCCGGTTTCACTGCTCTCACTGTAGATTAGTCGCCACCGTCAGTCGCACTAATACAAGTGTTTTAATGTGCATGATAAAGAAAACGAGGTCATACTTTCTTCGTCCTCTATTCACATTGGGATATAGTTTAATCAAGTTCAATTTCAGCGTGGTTGTTCGCCCTACTTGCGCTTGGTCTGTGCGTGTTGTGTTTATGACTAATTTCGTCATGATCTGTGCTCTTCCAAGCGGGACCTACCACTCCAGGGACGAGAGCACGGACAGCGGTTTGAGTATGAGCAGCTACAGCGTCCCCCGCACTCCGGACGACTTCCTCAACAGTGTAGATGAGATGGACACAGGTGAGCAGAGAGCTGCAATCAAATGACACTGTGGTTGATCATATCCTATTGATTCTGGAGTTTGGAACAATCATTGGATTAATTACTGAGTTGTCCGTATGGTTTCCTCATTTTATAACCGATCTATGTTTCCTCGAGATCAGGGGTGTCAAACACATTTTAATTCAGGTGCCACATACACATACACACAGACAATTTTAATTTAAACCATCTGGTGCAATATACAGTAAAATATCAACAAAACAATTTTTACTAACTCACTCTGGCTTCATGGCTTTGAGGATAGTTTGATAGCAAAGATTTGTTTAAAAAAACCTCAGTTTTCAAGAGAAATGTTTACAATTTGCTTTATAGTGCGGCGGGCAAGGTTGGAGCCTCATCAGTCCTGAACTGACTCACTTTAATATGATATTAGCGTTAGGTTGTAACCACAGTACTCCCATCAACAGCAATAAAGACACTTAAGGTTAACTTTGTAAAATGTATTAGTTTTTGTTGAATTTCTTAAATCTGTTAAATCGAACAACTACATCATAGAGCATCTTCCTCCAATTAACTGATCCCACCAAAATAAAACGTAATTAGTCTTTTGACTGAATGTAACATGTTACAAGTTAAAAACCTTAATTGGTAGAGATTATTTGACCCTTTATCAGTCAAGTGATTAAGGATTTCTTCTTGTTTCTGCAATAAAGTGACTAGAACAAGTATTACTTCTAAAAATGATACATTTTTGCAGACTAAGTTGTGAAAACGCTTGTTTGACGTCAAGGGTTAAGCAAGTAGATAACTACATTATGAGGTAAAAGTAACTAGAACCTCTGTCTTTGTTTTAGTAGTTTTTGTTTATTAATATGTCAAGACGTTCACAGTTCAGTTTGTGCTTAATAACTTACTGATCAGAGTAGATTTTAATCCACCATTTCTATCTTCAAAGGCATTAAACATGTGTTGACATGTAGCCAGAAATCAAAATCACTTTTGTGAAATTCCAGAAACTATCATCCATGTCAACACCTTTCTCCATCTGATCACATGAATTGATTCACCACATAATACAGACTTAAGTCTGGTGCCACTCTCTCCTCATTCAAACGCTCCTTTCCTTCTCGGCGCCAGGTGATCCACTCCCAACCTCCATGGCGACGCAGCCCAGTCGTTTCCCCGACTATCTGGACGCCATCCCGGGAACCGACGTGGACCTGGGCACCCTGGAGGGCGAGAGCATGGCGGTGGAAGGTGAAGAGCTGATGCCCAGCCTGCAGGAGGCACTGAGCTCCGACATCCTCAACGACATGGAGTCCGTGCTGGCAGCTACCAAGATCGACAAGGAGAGCTTCCTCACATGGTTATAGAAGAGCTCCTCTGCCTAACACTCTGAACTATCTGCCTGCTCTGATCTGTGAAGGATCCATCCATGCTTTTTACCAGACATTTCAGCGAGCCTCTCCGGACTTCTGTATCTGTCTCAGCGTGTTAATGCCAACCTTTTTTTTTTTTTTTTTTCTTCCAGGCAGTATTTGGTTCTCTTCACTGGTGTGTTATCTCTTTTTTATTTTGTCTGCGTCTTCAAGGCTGGCCCATGAACAGACAATTATGCAAGGGTCCCCGAAATTTTTCACATGTCTGTCGGTGAATCTAAGGCATATTTACCCAGAGCGAGGGGTCACTCCTTCTCTCCCTGCCCTCGCAGCCTCCTGCTTCTCCTTTTGAAACCGAACTGGGCTGGTGCTCGTAACTACCCTGCATGGACTGCCTGGAGCCTCTGGAGCCTCTCTTTCTCGCACTATAGCATGAAGCAGCACGACTTAAACTGTGTGTGGGACAATATTGCATGTAGCTGAAGTAGCTTTATATTTGGCCTTGAGTTTTTAATCTTTGGTTGTGTTGTTTTATTAACGAGCCTGATAAACCAAAAATGATGTATTTGGAGCATAACGAACAATACTGATTTGGAGTAAAGGTAACGTGAGGCCCAGTTTGAACGTGCTTGGGGTCGGAGGGGAGGTCGGGGCAAGGGGAGGGGAGGGGTTGGAACCTGGGGGACCGACGACATCGCTGCTTGGCTGTGCCAGCAAGTCTAAGTTAAAACCTTTGGTAGAACAAAGTGCCTTCAGTTGTAATTTTTTGAGACACGAGCGACAAAAACAAATACCTGTGTTTCTGTGCTGCAGCAATAAACATCAGCCATGTTTTCCTGTGATGTTCAGTAGTCAAAAAAAAAAAATGTTTTGTTTATAAACATAGGGGTTTGTAGGATTTGTTCTTTGCTTTTGTTTAACCCTAGCTTCTTTGGATCTCAGTCTTATCAAAGCCTAACTCAAGATTCATTGTTTTATCTCTTCAGTATTTTGTTTTTAGGTTACTACACATGTATGATAGCTTAGATCAAGAAAATGGCATTTTGCTTTAGTTATTTGTTTTTTTCTTCTTCTTCTTCCATAAATGAATTGGGAAGTTTTCGAACAGGGTTTATCACAGCACGTCACTTCTTTAAGGATGTATTTCTTTTGCATTTAGCTGATTCTAGTGTCTCTGCTTTACTATATACATCCTAGTTTGTTTTTTTTATTCTTGTCGGATCACATGCAGCTTTTTACTATCTTCCCCCCCCCCCCCAAACATTAACCAAAAACAAAAAAATGGCAGATTTCTCGTCTCGGCAGAAATTATAGCTCTGTGATCAAGTTCAGTATACAAGAGTTGTGTTTGACGGAGGCAGCTGAACCTCTGCGTGGTTCTGTGGTTAGTGTGTGGGAAGACGGGCGTGCGGACTACAGCCGGGACAAGTCGAAGCAGGTTTAAGTTTAGTGTAGAAGGTCAGTGTTTGACTGATGGCGACTAGTTACACTGTTCAATTTGTTAGTGAAATGATTAAGAAACAATCAGTTTTATCAGTCAGGAATGGCAGATTCCAAAGATTTCTTCTTTTTTTTTGTGATTACACTAACATTTATTTTTGCTTTTTTCAAAGTCCACAATTGGTTTGATTTGTGAATCAGCCTCTGTATGAACAAACTGTATAAGCTAATGAGAGAGAGAGAGAGAGAAAAAAGATGTACGTCTCTGAATAGGTCTGGTTGAGACATTCTGTTTTATTTTTTGAGTGACTAACCCTGAGATTTTTTTTTTTTTTTTTTGAAAGGATGAGGTTTCAGCAGAGAAGCGAGTTGATTCTTCAGTAAGCACTCACATGTTTACATAGTCTGATTGAGAAAACTGCTACCAACACTAACGATTCTCTCACAATCACATTATTTCGATGTTTACACGATGACTACGCATTACTGCAGTAACCGTTGAGTGATCGACGTCTCGCCGATTCTGTTGCTAACCAATGCTCAATTGTTGGCATCAACTTGATGGAACACTATACATACACAGTATATATAAATATAAATATCTATAAATATATATTAGATTAGAGGACATGAACATTTTTTTTTCAATCCTGTGTGAGAAACCTCTTTTTAGTTTTGATTTTTGATGATCTTTAAATCATGTGTCGATGGATTAAAGACGGATGAACAGTGTTGGTGAGAACAATGCAACTAAAAATGAGTGGTACACCACAGTGCTTGTATTGCACGGCTAGACTTTTCATTTTATGATGCAATGATGCATTTTTTTGGTCACACGAACATGATTTTTATGCTTAGTGTGTAATTGTC